>NC_133330.1:136572088-136882075 GCF_042186555.1 Aquarana catesbeiana | reverse complement strand
ATTTTGTAAGACGTTTTGAAGTTGTGTTGACTTTTAATTTTGTTTTTCCCTTTTTTTTTTTTTTTTTTTAAATATAGTTTTGAACATTTGTTTAGCCATTGTGGAACTTACAAAATCCGTAGAATCATCTTCTAATACTACATGCCCTTCGCTTTCAGAAAATATATGGTTTGGGTGATATTTGACCAACTTTAAAAGCTAGAAAGGGGAAAAAAGTGAAAAGGTCTGGCAGGGAAGAGTTTAAACAAAATGTTCAGTAAAGATATGGCAATTTAGAATTTGACAGTCCAGACAAGTTCAAGATCATGGTGTCATAATAACTTTTGCATATAATTTTGATCATATCCAATGTTAGAATCAGGTTAGCTGCACTAAAATCTATCAATGAAAATTTGTGTGCATAGAGAGAACTTTGGTAATTAATCTAGTCTTGTTGTTTGATAGCATCGAGTTACAGCTACAGGAGCTGAGTCCATCCAACAGGAATGGGGTATATGGTTATATTGAAGCCTTTGTTCCGTGCACGAAGGATACACTTATAAAGCGTCTGAGAAAGCTTCACCTTAACATACAGGTATTATTTTAGTCTTATTTTATTGTCTTATAATTTATACTTTTCTGTTTTAGTATTTTTTTTAATGTATATGTACATTGATAAGCAAAGGCTCAAATTAAAAGATGTGATTTAAATTTACCAAACAATGTTGCAGTTATACAGTAGCTTATAAGTTATTATCAAATAAAGAAAGTGAGAGGGAGCTTCACCCTCCCTCTCGCATGCTGTCCCATCACGGAACGTTCAGCTGATCTTTTGTAGCTGAGAACAAGTGTGCAGTGTGGGCATGCACTGTTGACATTTTCTCTTATTGCAATGGCAGTGGACAGTGCTGTCATTAGAACATGTCACCGCAGACAGTATACATTTTGTTATCCCCAACACTGCCTGTATACTTTTAATTCTGGGTGCCAAGGTGAGATGACTTTATCTAGCTCAGCGCCCATACCTTGCCTCTTTTTGAATTTTTCCCTTAACACTCATTGACCACACCTCACTCATCTCTTTGTAAAACCTTCCCATGAACCCTTTGCTCCTTGCCCCACACCTTACTTACCTGTTAAACAATCCTCTGCTCACTACTCGCATCTCTCACAAACACATTTCCATCAAACCTCTCCTTCACTGCCCATATGTTGCCCACCTATCTAGGGAACCTCACAATGAACCCTTAGTTCAGTGGCCACACAACACTCAACTCTCCTCTGGACTTTTTCTTAAACCATCTGCTCTTTGTCCACACAATCCAAATTTTTCTACAGCATCTTTTCATCAACCTTTTGCTCACTGGCAACTCATGTGCAGCTCTCCAACATAAACCTGCGTGCCATCCTGCCAGCTAACTCTTGGCCCTAATGTAACTCTTTCTTTGTTTTCCACGCTTTTTTTTCTTTTATTTAACTGCTTATTTAAACAAGAATTTTCAAGTTTTACAGGGGAAAAATAAAAGAATAAGAAAAAAGAATTGAGATAGACATACCATAGGTGCCAACAAATTGCCACAACATGAGAATGCACAAGTGACAAAACATAGAGTAGCAAATAAACCACTTCCCATGTAATGAAAACAATAACTGGGGTAATTCACTTAGAGGACACAGCAGTGACCCCAGTGTAGGCCAGCCTATACAAGAACATGCAAAACTACGAGTAAAAAAAAAAAAGAAAGTGTTGTAGGATTTCAATACAATGCAGCAACATGGTACATAAGAGGGATGAAATGTATCAAGAGTAAAGGGGATAAACAAGAGACTGGTTACCAGACCCCTAGAAAGAGAAAAAAAAAGCCACTTGGTGTGCCATAGCAGGCGATTAAGTGCTTTAAGGGCTAAGTATTCATGGATCTCCCATCTCTAACCCGCTGTAGGGAGTCAGAAAACATCTGGGGGGCTGTCTGTTTCCGCCGTGCAGTGCTTAGACATTTAGCCGCAATGAGTCTGTGTGTTATCAATGTTTTTAGTTCTAGTTCCCGCACCGGGAGGCCAAAAAGATGAGTCAGCGGGTCTAGGTGGACAGCCCTGTTAACCAACTTGGAAAGGAGCAAGTCAACCTCCTCCCAGAAAGGTATAATTTTTGGGCACGCCCATAAAATGTGGAACAGAGATCCCACTGCCCAGTCATATCTCCAGAACCTTTTGGAAACTGAAGGAAAAATAGCATGTAGAAACTCAGCCACACAATCTTTTAAGCATTTTCTTTATAAACCGTGCACATGGAGCTTTTATGGGCTTGCGACCAAAGCATCAGCTAGACCTCCGTGGAAACTTCACGGCCTAGCAGTACTTTCCATTTCAACATATAAGGATGTTTATGAAATGGTTTTACGATTATAATAGCAAGGATCTGAGATATGTCAGAATTTATGACTTTTCTAAAGGGCCTTTCTGCACAAGTTCTCTCAAATGGAGTCGGGTGGGCAAAGACAAGGTCTCTCGTAAGAGACTGCGGAAAATGTTGAATCTGCAAAAAACCATGAAATGAGGAATTGGGAAGAACATATTTACAGTGCCTTGAAAAAGTATTCATACCCCTTGAAATTTTCTGCATTTTGTCATGTTACAGCCAAAAAGTAAATGTATTTTATTGGGATTTTTTATGATTGACCAACACAAAGTAGCACAATATTGTAAAGTGTAAGGAACATGATAAATGGTTTTCAATTTTTTTACAAATGTCTGAAATGTGTGGCGTACATTTGTATTCAGCCCCCTTGAGTCAATACTTTGTAGAACTACCTTTTGCTGCAATTACAGCTGCAAGTCTTTTTTGGTATGTCACTACCAGCTTTGCACATCTAGAGTGAAATGTTTGCCCATTCTTCTTTGCAAAATAGCTTAAGCTCTGTCAGATTGGATGGAGAGCGTCTGTGAACAGCAATTTTAAAGTCTTGCCACAGATTCTCAATTGGCTTTAGGTCTGGACTTTGGGCTATTCTAACACATGAATATGCTTTGATATAAACTGTTCCATTGTAGCTCTGGTTGTATGATTTATCTCTGGAGTAAATCCCCTAGCGAGTAACTTGCGCTCATGTTTTTAGCACCCAAATGCATTACTTTTACGTTTTTCAACATTTAAACCTCATTTGTCATGTAGTTACCCACCCCATTATTTTATTTAGGGCTTTTGTAAGTTATTGCCCTGCTTAACTTTGTATCATCTGCAAATATTGAGATTACGTTTTTTATCCCATCCTCTATCGTTTATGTATACATTAACCACATCATTACCAGGCACTTATACACCTTCCTGCCCAAGCCAATTTTCAGCATTCAGCGCTGTTGCAAATTGAATGAGAATTGCGCGGTCATGCTACACTGTACCCAAACACATTTTTTTATCTTTTTGTTCCCACAGATAGAGCTTTCTTTTGATGGTATTTGATCACCTCTGCAATTTTTATTCTTTGCGCAACAAATAAAGACAGAAAATTTAGAAAAAAAAGTTTTTCTTTCTGTTAAAATTTTTTGTAAATAAGTTTACTTCTTCAATGACGGGCACTGATGAGGTGGCACTCTTAGGCGGCACTGATGGACACTCTTAGGCGGCACTGATGGACACTCTTAGGCGGCACTGATGGACACTCTTAGGCGGCACTGATGGACACTCTTAGGCGGCACTGATGGATAGATGTGCCAGTCGGTGCCCATTTGTGGGCACAGATTGGCATATGTGGGTCATTAATTTTCACATGTGGATGGCCATGGTGGATGTACCTGGCCATCCACATGTTAGGAGCTTCCCTGGTGGTCCTAGTGGCTTCCCTGGTGGTCCAGTGTGGGCATCCGAGGGGGGGCTGCGCTGATAAACAATCAGCGCAGACCCCCCGTCAGGATTGCCGCCGATCAGCTCTCCTCTACTCGCGTCTGTCAGACACGAGTGAGGAAAAGCCGATCGCCTGCTTTTCCTGTTTACATCGTGATCAGCCGTGATTGGACATGGCTGATCACGTGGTAAAGAGCCTCCACCGGACAGACCTCAGTTTGTAAAGTAAACGTTTATGGGGATCTGTATCAAATGACTTTGCAAATTCCAGATACACCACATCAATGGGCCTACCTCTAAATGGCAGCTCACTTCTTCATACAATGTTATTTGGATTGTTCTGGCAAGAACGATTCTGAATGAATCCATGCTGATTCCCACAAATTAGACAGTTTTCGTTACTAAAATCTTGGATATAGTCCCTTATCATCCCCTCCATTAGCTTACATACTATCGATGTTAGGCTGACTGGCCTTTATTTCGAATTTATTTAAATTTTGGTACCACGTTGGCTTTTCTGCAATCAACCGGTACCATTCAGACAGAAAACTGTCCATAATAATTAGTAACAATGGTCTAGCCATCACCTTACTGAGCTCCTTAGGGACCCTCGGGTGTAAGCCATCTGATCCTGATGATGTATGTTACGTTTTTCAAGTCTATTTCTGATACTGTCTTCTGTTAGCCATGAGGGTACATTTTGTGACGTGTTAACATTAGTCTTGGTTACTATATCCTTCCATTTCCTTTATGAAAACTGAGGAGAAGAATGCATTTAAGACCTTCTTTTTTTTTTTTTTTTTTTTTTTATTCTTTTGTAACCAATTTGCATTCATCATCCTTTATGGGGCCAATATGTTCTGGCCTCACTTTGTTAATATATTTAAAGAATTTCTTGTTTTTTTTTGTTTAACTTTTCTCTGCTGTGCACCTTTTGTGGTATATTTTAGCTGCACTGATTGCGCTCTTATTTTTCTTATTGCATTCTTTGTATTGTTGGAATGCTGACGATGACCCCTCAGCCTTGTATTTTTAAAGGCCTTTTCCTTTGCTTTCATTTGCATTTTTATGTTCGAGTTTAGCCACCCGGGATTCATTTTAGCTCTTTTAATGGAATGCACTTGCCAATACCTTTATTTAGTATGCACTTAAAGCACTCCCATTTTTCCTCTGTATTCTTTGTTCCTAGGATTTTATCCCATTTAATATGGTCTAGCAAAGAGCGCAGTCTAGGGGAAGTTGGCTCTTTTGAAGTTCAGTGTCCTTGTATTACCCTTGTGCTTCTTAACCACTTCCCGCCTGCCCTATAGCGGATTGACGTCCAGGAAGTGGTTCCGTTATCCTGACTGGGCGTCATATGACGTCCAGCAGGATAACATGCTGCCGCGCGCCCCTGGGGGCGCGCATTGCGGCGATCGGTGGAGCGGTGTGTCAGCCTGACACACCGCTCCACCGATCTTGGTAAAGAGCCTCCGGCGGAGGCTCTTTACCACGTGATCAGCCGCGTCCAATCACGGCTGATCACGCTGTCAATGGGAAGAGCCGTTGATTGGCTTTTCCTCACTCGCGTCTGACAGACGCGGGTAGAGGAGAGCCGATCGGCAGTTCTCCTGACTGGGGTCTGCGCTGATTGTTTATCAGCGCAGCCCCCCTCAGATCACCACACTGGACCACCAGGGATCTCCACTAGGACCACCAGGGAAGGGGCAACATGTGGATGTCCAGGTATGTACCCCATGGCCATCCACATGTGCCCACAAATGGGCACTCATTGGTACCATTATGTTCCAGCAATGCCACCTGTCATTGCCCATCGGTGCCACCTTTCAGTGTCCATCTGCCCATCAGTGCCCACCTGTCAGTGCCCATCAGTGCCACCCATCAGTGCCACCCATCAGTGCCAACCATATGTACCCATCAGTGCCGCCTATGAGTGCCCATCAGAGCCACCTATGAGTGCTGCATATCAGTGCCACCTCATCGGTGCCTATCAGTGCCCGTCAGTGCCGCCGTATCAGTGCCAGTCAGTGCAGCCGTATCCGTGCCTGTCAGTGCAGCCGTATCCGTGCCTGTCAGTGCAGCCGTATCCGTGCCCGTCAGTGCAGCCGTATCCGTGCCCGTCAGTGCAGCCGTATCCGTGCCCGTCAGTGCAGCCGTATCCGTGCCCGTCAGTGCAGCCGTATCCGTGCCCGTCAGTGCAGCCGTATCCGTGCCCGTCAGTGCAGCCGTATCCGTGCCCGTCAGTGCAGCCGTATCCGTGCCCGTCAGTGCAGCCGTATCCGTGCCCGTCAGTGCAGCCGTATCCGTGCCCGTCAGTGCAGCCGTATCCGTGCCCGTCAGTGCAGCCGTATCCGTGCCCGTCAGTGCAGCCGTATCCGTGCCCGTCAGTGCAGCCGTATCCGTGCCCGTCAGTGCAGCCGTATCCGTGCCCGTCAGTGCAGCCGTATCCGTGCCCGTCAGTGCAGCCATATCCGTGCCCGTCAGTGCAGCCATATCCGTGCCCGTCAGTGCAGCCATATCCGTGCCCGTCATTGAAGGAGAAAACATACTTATTTACAAAAAATTTTAACAGAAACAAAGAAAAACTTTGTTTTTTTTTCCGAAATTTTCAGTCTTTTTTTATTGCGCAAAAAATAAAAACCGCAGAGGTGATCAAATACCACCAAAAGAAAGCTCTATTTGTGGGAACAAAATGATAAAACATTTGTTTGGGTACAGTTTAGCATGACCGCGCAATTGTCATTCAAATTGCGACAGCGCTGAAAGCTGAAAATTGGCCTCAAAGGGAAGGTGTCTAAGTGCCCGGTATTGAAGTGGTTAATTTTGTGATTTATATTGAAACTAATCTGTGGTTGCTTTTTCTTAAAACAGAACTTCATTTTTCATCTTTCCATCTAGTAAATCCTCTGTTCTTGTTTTCACTTTGGATAGTACATTTTTTTTCTGCCAGTAAATAACTTGTACAGCCCACTTCCTGTTTTCTTGTCTGGTAAAAAGCCTAAGCTTATGGCATCCTGCACAGCTCTCTTTCACTCTCGTGAGAGTTTGCAAGGAAGGGAGGGGTGATGAGCCATAAGAGGGCCAATGAGAGCTCCAGAGCTGGAGGTGTGCCTCTGTGTGTCTATGTAAATCCAGGAAGTGAACAGGCAGCAGCTTCAGCTGCCCACAGTTAAAATGGTTGCAGCCGGACTCAGTGGAGGGAGATTTCTGCAGCATATTTGGCAAGTACAGAGCTGCACCCTCCCCATTTAGGTGCAGTCCGTCCCTGCTGAAGAGCCGGTAACCGACTGAGAAGTCAGTCCAGTTCTCCAGGTACCCAAACCCCTCCTGTATACAACAGGTCCTCAGCCACTTGTTAATTTCCCTTGTCTCCCGCTGCCTCTTTAGCGTGGCTCAAGATACCGGTAGTATTTCTGAGAATACTACCATGAGGTCCTTTTCTTCAACTTGGCTCCTAAGTCCCTGAAACTTTTTTTTTAGGACTCTCCATCTTCCTCTAACTTTGTCTTTGGCACCTGAAACTCATCCTCACTGCCCTGGTTTGGCTGCATCAATACGCTCAAAATGGACACCCTCCCTAAGCTACTCTATTTGTTCCAGACAGTACCTATTACTGTCACTAAATGCTTTTTCAACTCCTTTCGCTCTATGTCCATACGTTTCATCTGGCACCAAGGCCTGTCCCGCTTCCATCGCACCCTGCTTACGCACGCCAAAATAAAAGGTGGGGTGGGCCTCCCAGACTTCAAACTATACCACAGGGCGGCATTGTTGTCTAGGATCCTGGAATGGTTCCCTTGCCCCTTTCCCAAAGCAATTTACTTTCCTCCTCTCCATTAACAACCGCTGCCTTACATTTATGGTACAAAAAAGGACCGCCATCAATTCTATCCATGGACCCCTCACATCATTGTTTGATGGGGATGGGATCCAATATGGTAGGCCCATATTAACGCTTAACCTGGCCTGTAGCAGTTTAATTTGTGAACTCTACCTCAGGTATCCCTGTTTTACCGAGAGACCAGGGCAACTGGCTCACAGCCCTCCATATATCCTCTTCCTGCTCTGATTTATTTTCTTCCGAAATCCACAGATCCCTGACAGGGTATGAACAGCTGTGCGCTCTCTCAAAAACACCCAGACACTTACTCTCTACTATCTACAAACTACAACACTCGCTGCTAAACGATCAACCCCCCTCTTACACCAGAAGGTGGTCCACGGACCTGGGAAAGGAACTCTCTTTAGTCAACTGGCAAGTCATTCAACTTCACGCACAAATCCTCTATATCCTGCTATAACCAAGAAAAAAAAACTTTAAACTCCTCTCCAGGTGGAGGCGGACCCTCAATCTCTACATAAAATATTTCCATAAGTACCTACCTTGTACCTACCTTGTGTTGGAGGTGCGGCTTGTCAGAGGATAGTTATTTACACATTTGTTGAAGCTGTAAGGATATACAACCCCTCTGGTCGCAGTTTTTTGCCAAATATAGCAGCTTATTTGATCGGCCACTGACACCCACTTCAGAGATGGCTTTAATATCCATGCTCCCAGGCTCCATAGCCTCCCAAAAACGCACCTTGCTGCGCTTTTTCCTGTCAGCCGCCAGACAGCTTATTCCCCTATTCTGGAAAACAACCCCCCCTTTTTTCCTTATGGGTCTCAATGGTCAATGGCATCATGCGCATTGAAGAGATGCTAGCCCTAGACAATGACACTTTTGACAAATTTAGGGTCCTATGGCTCATCTGGATTAATTACTCTACCTCGGACACCCTAAAAGCTATGCTTGCACCCCATTGTTGACCCGGAAACATCACCTGATCCCATTACACAGGTTTGTCGCACCAAGGTTTGCTCAATTCCCTTCTGACCCTCTCCCCTCCATCACTACGCCTGAACTTTCCCACCCTTCCTTATTTCTTTCCTCCTCCCCTCTCTTTCCTCTTCCTTTCTCTCTCCACTTCTATGTCTCCTCACCCCACACCCAGATGTTTTACTTCCCAACTCTAATAAGTCTCTCTGCAATATGTAACGGTTTTAACCTCTTGATCCTGAGAGATGGCTATATGTTGGTATTTCACCCAGGATTATATTCTTAAGTGCACTGGATATGTGACTTACATCGTACTGTCTTCTGTAATGAACATTTGGTCATTATTTGTTATTTTATTTTGTTAAACATAATATTATATTTGACTCTAACCTTGTCATTGGTTCCCACATGTACCATGACAGCTGAGTCCTGCCCAGCCCCACCCAATAATCTGTCCACCCGACTCGCCAAGCCCGATCGCTCGGTAAACAACATTTTGGCAGTTTACGGTCTTTGTGACTGATAGCCCTCTCTGTCCTAATAATAATAATTGAATCCCCTACCACCAGGATATGTCTTTCCTTACCCCCACCCTCGCTGGAGAAGTTTTTCCCCTGGCAGCTAGGGGAAGTGTACATGTGATCAGCACAATGCCAATTGGCACTGTCCAGACAGAGGATCAGGGGTCCTGCATCCTGATGGGACAGCCAGTGCAGTATGAAAACTACTCCTACAAGTTTTAACCAGGCACTGAGAGAAGTCACAGGACTGCTATAAACTGCTGATGAGAAGTTATTTAGCAGTTTACATTTCCTGCTACAGCATTTCCATGTTCTGTGTACTGTGGGGGACCAGATATATTGAATGCAGGGTCCTGGGTTTAGTAACACTTTAAGAAAAGCAGCTTCTTGGATGCAATGATCCCCTAATAACCGCCTTATGGGCTTCCCACAGTGTCACTATAGGGGTCTCTGGAGTGTGATTAAGCAAAAAATAATCCTCCAGCGCTTGTTGTAGACCAGCCTCATTTGGATCAGACTTCAGAAAAGAATCATTAAGATGCCAGTGGCATTGTTTGATGAGCTGTAAGAGCTGAGGCATAAAAGAATAAGGACAACATCCAGACATCATGAGTAAGTCGCAAAACTGAAATATTAACCAAAGGGTCAGGAGTATGGGTATGGTGGATACCCAATCAGTCAGATGTGTAACTCCGCTATTATTGTAAAGATTATATTTCTGAATCAACCGATGAAGTGAGCAAGATTGGCGGGCAGTCGGGGGAGCTCTAGAAGAGCCACCATGCATTAAGTGATGTAATGGAGGATTGAGAGACCAAAGGAGGGTGGGGTGAGATCCCATAGCTCTACTAAATGACCCAAAATCCCGAAGAAGTAGAGTGCATCCGTAAAGTATGCACAGCGCTTCTCTTTTTCTACATTTTGTTATGTTATAGCCTTATTCCAAAATTGATTAAACTCATTATTTTCCTCAAAATTCTACAAACAATACCCCATAATGACAATGTGAAAGAAGTTTGTTTGAAATCTTTGCAAATTTATTAAAAACAAAAATAATCACATGTACATAAGTATTCGCAGCCTTTGCTCAATACTTTGTTGAAGCACACCTATGTTTGGACAGTTTCTCCCATTCTTTTTTGCAGGACCTCTAAAGCCCCTTCAGGTTGGATGGGGAGCATCGGTACACAGGCATTTTCAGTTCCCTCCAGAGATCGTTTGGATGCTTAAGGTCATTGTCCTGTTGGAAGATGACCCTTCGCCCAAATCTGAGGTCCAGAGTGCTCTGGAGCAGGTTTTTATCAAGGATGTCTCTGTACATTGCTGCATTCATCTTTCCCTTGATCCTGATAAGTCTCCCAGTTACTGCTCCTGAAAAACATCTCCACAGCATGATGCACTGTAGGGATGGTATTGGCCAGGTCATGAGCGATGCCTGGTTTCCTCCAGACATGATGCTTGCCATTCAGGCCATAGTCATTGTTTCATCAGACCAGAGATTTGTTTCTCATGGTCAGAGAGTCCTTCAGGTGCCTTTTGGCAAACTCCAGGTGTTCTGTCATGTGCCTTTTACTGAGGATTGGCTTCCGTCTGATTGGCCTGATTGGTGGAGTGCTGCTGAGTTGGTTATTCTTCTGGAAGGTTCTTCTCTCTCCACAGAGAAAAGCTGGAGCTCTGTCCAGAGTGACCATCGGGTTCTTGGTCACCTCCCTGACTAAGGCCCTTCTCTCCCTTATGCTCAGTTTGGCCGGGCTGCCCGCTCTAGGAAGAGTCCACGTGGTTCCAAACTTCTTCTATGTAGGATGATGGAGGCCACTGTGCTCGTTGGGACCTTCAATGCTGCAGAAATGTTTCTGTACCCTTTCCCAGATCTGTGCCTTGATACAATCCTGTTTCGGAGGTCTAAAGACAATTCCTTGGAATTCATGGCTTGGTTTGTGCTCTGACATGCACTCTTAACTGTGGGACTTTATATAGACAGGTGTGCGTCTTTCCAAATCATGTTTAATCAACTGAATTTACCACAGGTGGAATCCAATCAAGTTGTAAAAACATCTCAAGGATGATTAGTGGAACCAGGATGCACCTGAGCTCAATTTTGAGTGTCATGGCAAAGGCTGTGAATACTTATGTACATGTGATTTTTTTTTCCGTTTTTTATTTTAATAAACTTGCAAAGATTTCAAACAAACTTTTCACGTTGTCGTTATGGGGTATTGTTTGTAGAATTTTGAGGAAAATAGTGAATTTAATCAATTTTGGAATAAAGCTGTAACATAAAATGTGGAAAAAGTGGAGCACTGTGAATACTTTCTGGATGCACTGCAAGTCACACACTTGAGTGGCAGAAAAAAAGAACAGAGCACATCCTGAGACAAAACAAGAGAACAAACCGAACCAATCTGAAACTGGATGTCTATGAAGTTAATCCGAGACTCTGAGTGGTGTTCTGTACTGCCAAAAGAACCCTAAAGGCAAACCGAGCCCAAGGTCCAAAGACAAGGAGGTAGAGACAGAAGACCACGAAGGGCGGTGGAGGCATGCAGAGAGTCTGGAACAGTACCCTACCAGCCTGCCTAAGAAAATATAGAGAAATCTAGGCAATGCATAACAATAAGAATGCAGCTAAAAGGATAACACAGCAGGAAACAAATATCCTAACTCAAGCTCTGAACAAATCAGGATTGCTGTTTTCTCTAAAAGAGGAGAAAATCAGGACCACTTATGATCAAAACCACCGTACCTGCTTGAAAGGACCCACATATTGGATACACAGTGCAAGAACCATCAAGGGAGTTAGGAAGAAGAAGGAAAAAAAAGGGGGTAAGAGGATACAAAATTAGAGCAAGCATCCCGAACCAGCAGTTGGGATGGTCACCATCCCACATAGCTACTGCCATAACCACAGGTAAGACAGTGAAGGTAAAAATATGCAATATGCTGATCGAAAAAAGACCTATCATAATAAGTGCATAAAGTCCTCAGGTTAATTGTTGTCTAAGTGAGGTCAGTCGCCACCGACGGTTCACCTGCTACCAAGAAGAGGTACAATGCCTTGAAAAATTATTCATACCCCTTGAAATTTTCCAAATTTTGTCATGTTACAACCAAAAACTTTAATTTTATTGGGATTTTATGAGAGAGACCCACACAGAGTGGCACATAATTGTGAAGTGGAAGGAAAATTATAAATGGTTTTCAAACTTTTTTTTTTATAAATATCTGAAAAGTGTGAGGTGCATTTGTATACAGCCCCCCAAGTAAATATTTTGTAGAACCACCTTTTGCTGCAATTACAGCTGGAAACAATGTGGCTCCATACATAGAATGAAAAGGAAACTATATAGTGTAATATAGTCAAAATACTTTTATTAAAAGAAAACGCTCCCCACACCGGGGTACTCACATGGCACTGGTGCGTCAGTGCACCATACTATAATGGCTTTCTATGCAAAATCAGTGGAAGTTTGGTGCGGTATGCTGTGCTGAGACAGCGCTGGTGAAAAGTCTGTCAGTCTCTCCGTCCTGGCCCCTCCCCTACGCGTCTTCAACACAGGGATCACGTGTCATCATCAGGGGGATATCCCCTGATGATGACACGTGATCTCTGTGTTGAAGACGCGTAGGGGAGGGGCCAGGATGGAGAGACTGACAGACTTTACACCAGCGCTGTCTCAGCACAGCATACCGCACCAAACTTCCACTGATTTTGCATAGAAAGCCATTATAGTATGGTGCACTGACGCACCAGTGCCATGTGAGTACCCCGGTGTGGGGAGCGTTTTCTTTTAATAAAAGTATTTTGACTATATTACACTATATAGTTTCCTTTTCATTCTATGTATGGAGCCACATTGTTTCCAGCTGGAGGAGTGGAGCAGACACTGAGACTGAGCCCAGGGGTGGCTCCAAAGCAATTTTGGACTCAGGGTAGAAGCTGAGTCACACGCTGTGAGGTGAGCACATTAGCTTAAGGGGGTCACGAAGGAGCACAGGAGCATGTTTTGCAGCACTCAGGATATCTTCAGCATGATGTTGGATTGTTGTCACAGCTGAACACCACCTGCATGCATTGTTTTATTATCACTGCTGGACATTATTTGCACACACTATTGAGAGTGCCAAAGAGAACTTTTTTTTTATTTTTTTTTTCATTTAAGAAAAGCAAGTTACTGTGTATTGAGCACTAAGCACACTTTTTATGTTGATTAAGACACTATGTATGGTGTAAAAAGCACTAATAAGCACTAATTTATGGTGTAACAAGCACTTGTTTTTTCACACCTTGTTTATTTATTCAACTTTCATATTATTTGGATTTAATATTATCGCACTAGTAAGCACAGAGTTGGTTATTATTAATTTTGTTTTTGGGGTCACCCAAGCGCAGCGCATAACTTGTAAATTTATCCTATGCACGTTATATGAAGCGTGATTAGCGCATGCAGCTGGAGGTAGCACAAGCAAGGCATAAGATCATTGTGGCTCACAGAATTTTTCCAATTGGAGAGTGTGTGAGTAAGTTTGTCATTTACCATAATCCAGTTGATTTTATTTTTAACGTAATCTAGCGGGATACTCGTTTGTTTCCAATACCGGGCCACTGTAATCCTTGCCGCTAACAGTATATATGTGATTAATTTAGTTGATTTCCTGGGTATGTACTTGGGTAATCTATGGAATAAGGCCACTTCTGGGGATCTACGGATGTTCATTACCGTCACTGAATTTATTAAATTAAATGCCCTAATCCAAAACCTAGTCACCAGGGGGCACTGCCACCAAATATGGTGCATTGTCCCTGATTGGCCACAGCATCGAAAACAGGTGATGTGGATGGATGCATTTTAGCTACCTGAGTTGGGACCAAGTACCAGCGTAATAGTGTTTTATAGTTTGCCTCGCTTAGCGTGGTGTTGATAGAGATTTTGGATAAGTTTTAAGCAATTTCTTGCCATTCACTCAGATCGAAACTAAGATTCAGATCTGTTTCCCATTGCTTCATATAAGAAAGCTTTGAGGTAGGTTCAGTGAGGGAAGCATAGACCACAGATATTCGTCCCTTCAATTGACCCCTTGTCTCACATGATAACTCGAACGTTGTGAGCGTACTCGGCTCAATTATTAGATTAAGTTTGCGTCTAACAAAGGATGTAATTTGGTTATATCGGAATATTTCACTGGTAGGTATCTGCATCTTGTCTTTACAATGATGAAAAGAATATACCTGGCTACCATTAAGGTAGTCACCAATTCTCAGCAAACCTTTTATTAAGCCACCAATGAAATGACTGTGGTGAAAACACGGGTGGAAATTCTGGATTGCCAAAGATGGGAGCTAAAGGTGTATGTGGGGATGATAGGGATACCCAATGACGTACTCTATCCCAAGCTGCCAGTGAATGTGATAAAGAAGGGCATAGTATAGGGGGGCATAATTGGCTGGGAAACCACATCAGTGCTTCTATATACAGGGGGTGGCAGGAGAGTGCTTCCAGAGAAGACCCATAGAGGTGCAGGGCCTGTAGCAGTCGTTTGAGCAAGTTGGGAAAGTTGGGCGGCTTGAAAGTAGTTCAATAAATTAGGAAGCCCAAGACCTCCATTTAACTTTGGTGCGTATAAGATCTGTTTGTTCATGCGGGGTCTTTTATTACCCCAAATGAAACGAAAAATCTCGGCTTGTAAACACTGTAGTTCTCCCCTCGGGACCGCTACTGGTGGAGTTCTAAAGTAATAAATTATCCTGGGTAAAAGCGTCATTTTGACCAAATTGATTCTGCCAAACCATGATAGGGAATAGTCTGCCCAACTGCGAAGGTCTTCTTTAAGTTTTTTAAATAATGGGGGGTAGTTAGCCTTATAGAGAGTCTCAATAGAAGGTGTTAGTTGGATCCCTAAATATGGAAGGGAATGCGACGCCCATTGAAAATCGTAATTATCCTGAAGAATCCGTACTATTGAGTAGGGAAGTGAAACATTAAGGGCTTTTGTTTTGTGGGGGTTCAAGGAGAGGCCAGAAAGTACAAAAAAATGGTCTAATAGGGATAGCAAGTGGGGTATTGTAACTTGAGGGTTTGTAACATACATAAGGACGTCATCGGCAAATAATGCACATTTATGTTCCTGTTGTCCACTACTGATACCAGAGATATTAGGGTGTGACCGAATTGCCATCGCCAAGGGCTCAATAGCTAATGCAAAAAGTAATAGTGATAGAGGGCATCCCTGTCTCGTGCCACGTTTGATAGTAAATGCCAATGATTTGTAACCCCTATAGAAACCTGAGCTGACGGAGATTCATATAAAGTCTTCAATAAGGATAAAAAGCTAGGTCCAAACCCAAAAGTCTGTGTAGGTCTAATGAGTAGTGAATAGGTAATTCCAATTCACACTATTAAAAGCCTTGTGTAGGTCTAATGATAGAAGGAGGAGCTCCCAAGAAAGGGGGGCATCCCAGTTAGTACATACAGCTGAAATCAAACTAATAGTTCTATGGATTTGGTCTAGCGTTTGGTGCCAAGCGATGAATCCTGATTGATCTTTATGAATGTAGTCTGCCAGGAATGAGCTAAGACGTAGGGCCATGAGTTTTGTAAGAATTTTCAGATCACAATTAATTAGCGAGATTGGACGATAGTTTAGGACATCGGTATTATCTTTGTTAGGTTTAGGGATGATGCTAATATAGGCCTTATTTTCGTCCAGAGGAACCACACCTCCATCCCGCAAGGTATTAAAATAGACAGCCATGTGTGGGACTAGCTGTTCTGAGAATTTTTTGTAATAAATGTTAGTGAGACCATCTGGTCCTGGTGATTTATGGAGTGGTATCAGTTTGATGGTATTACTGATCTCTTCACAAGTAAATGGTTGTTCCATTAGATCTCTATGTGCCTCCTCAAAGAGTGGGCCATTCTAGCACATTAATATTCTTTTGATCTAAACCATTCCATTGTAGCTCTGGTTGTATGTTTAGGTTCGTTGTCCTGCTGGAAGGTGAGCCTCCGCCCCAGTCTCAGGTGTTTAGCAGACTCTTTAACAGGTTTTCTAAGATTGCCCTGTATTTGGTTCCACCCATCTTCCCATCAGCTCTGACCAGCTTCACTGTCCCTGCTGAAGAAAAGCATCCCCGCAACATGATTCTGCCACCACCATGTTTCACATTTCGGATGGCGTGTTAAGGGTGATGTGCAGTGTTAGTTTTCTGCCACACAGCCTTTTGCTTTTAGGCCAAAAAGTTAAGTTTTGGTCTCATCTGACCAGAGCACCTTCTTCCACATATTTGCTGTCCCCCCCCCCCCACAGAGGAGCCTCTTAAAGAAGAACATACAGGTCTGTGAGAGCCAGAAATCTTGGTTGTTTGTAGGTGGCCAAATACTTATTTTCCACCATAATTTGCAAATAAATTCTTTCAAAAATCAGACAATGTGATTGTCTGGATTTGTTTCCACATTTTCTCTCTCATAGTTGAGGTATACCTATGATGACAATTACAGGCCTCTTGATTTTTTTAAAGTCGGAGAATTTCCACAATTGGTGGGTGTCTAAATACTTTTTTGCCTCACTGTATATGATCTTTGGTTATCATGACATCATCTAAACGTGTAAAAAAAAAAAAAACACAAATGGATAAAAAAAGCAAAAAATGCAGAGTGTAGACATTTGGGATCACATTTTGGATCAGACAACTTAGCAGTTGCAAGTCCATGCAGATTCAGCAAGAGTTTATCAAAATCTAATTATTGCAAAATTTGTTATTATTCAGTTGGGATACGGATTATTGGATTTTTTATTCAAGCAAAAGGTTGCTAGAAGGGTGTTAAAGAAATTAAGCCTAGAATGAGATAGGTTTCCTAGACCCTATAAATAAAGGTAAACAACCGTCTGAAAACAGTTGGCTAGTTGATAGAATTCATAGGTACAGTAAGTAGTTAATTGTTCCTGACTGAATTGAAGTGACTCTAATCTCTGGTTTAAAACAAATTCTATTTATGTGTGTATTAACTTAAAAAAAAAAAAAAACACCTTTTTTTGCTCTCTTAGCCTCTTCTAAATCTCCAAATTCTTTTTTCTTTAATGTTCACAATGGTCCCACTGTATGTGGGAAGGAATCTACACTATTGCATACTATCCAGATGGACTATTGGCTGTGGGATGTGTAATGTGCATAGAGCTGTGCACATAATCACTAATATCCACTGCTTTGAGGAGAATTGTCCATCATGGGAAATTTAGGTCACAAACTTTTAAGTGAACTATGAACAAAGCATATCCCTCTATAATGTGTACTTGTCTCAATCCAGAGCACTATTTTATCAGGGTTACATACCTTATATACTTGAGTATAAGCTGACCCGAATATAAGCCAAGGCACCTAATTTTACCACAAAAAACTGGGAAAACGTATTGACTCAAGCATAAGCCTAGGGTGGGAAATGCGCAGCTACTGTAAGTGGAAAAGAGGGTCAACAATGCCCATTTGCAGCCTCACTGTGCCCATTTGCAGCCATAAGTCTCCCGAACTTCAAACTTGGTAGTTAAGGGTTCCTAGATGGCCTCTAGCTGCAGCCAAAATTTGGGATCTCTGGACCCAAAGGGTCCCGAAATGACATTGCTGCAGATGGACACAGTTGACCGACTTTGGGGCCCCGTATCTCAGGGCCACTTGGTGCTAGGAACTCCAGATCCAAGTCTGGGGTTTCTAGCACCAAGTGGCCCCGAGATACAGGGCCCCAAAGTTGGTTCGGAAAATGTCAAGCACTTTTCTGCAGCAAAGTGACATTTTCTGAACCGACTTTGTGGCCCCATATCTCGGGGCCACTAGGTGCTAGGAACCCCAGCTTTGAATATGTTGTTCCACTGGGTTTGCACACCAAATTTGGAGTTCCTAGCACCAAGTGGCCCTGAGATACGGGGCCCCAAAATCGGTTCGGAAAATGTCATTCTCTGCTGCAGAAAAGTGCTTGACTCGAGTATAAGCCAAGGGGGGCATTTTCAGCACAAAAAAATGTGCTGAAAAACTCGGCTTATACTCGAGTATATACGGTAATCATTTAAGTTTCTGGGATTTTGAGATGTGTAAAGAGAGATTACCCAAATACTTAGAAGTATAACTTTTAATTAACCACTTGCCACCCAAGCCATTTCTGGCATTTCTCTCCATGAAAAAATGATAACTTTAGAAGAGACCCTGTTTTTGGAATGCAATTTTTATAAAAAAAAATTTGGAGGAAAAAACTTTTGAATAAATAAAAATAACAATATTCACTCCAATTTTTTTGTATAATGTGAAAGATGTTACACCGTCTAAATAGATACCAAACATGTTGCACTTTACAATTTCACACACTTGTGGAATGGTGCCAAACTGCAGTACTATATCTCCATAGGCGATGCTTTCAATTTTTTTTTTTTTTTTTTTACAGTTTACCAGTTTAGAGTTTGAGGAGGTCTAGCGCTAGAAATATTTCTCTTGCTATTGCATTTGCAGCGATACCTCACATGTTCTGTGTGCGAGCACGAAAGGATGGGGAGCGCGTTAACATTTTTTTACCGTTTTGATCACTTTTGGATGTAAACATCCCTTGTAATAGGGATAGGGCATGACGAGTCCTCTTTACAGGAAGATCTGGGGTCTAGAAGTTCCCACATGTCTCCTCTATTCTGGAAAGCCTGAGATAAAAAAAAATGATCGCTCTCAGGCTTTCCAGCAAAATAAAATAAATCATGTTGCTTTAGGCCTTCCAGGGTCATAGAGATAGCCAGGGACCATTTGGTCCATAGCCGCCTCTATGGTAAACCACCGCCGCTGGCGAATTCATTCTGATCCCATGGGACAGACCGAAGAAGCACCGGAGGGTGGCGGAATGGGATGTGGACATCCCGTCCCGCCGCCTGTAAAAACGATCAATCGACTAAACAGCCACTTAGATGGCTTTTACACTTTAGGGAATCGCCGGTTGAAAAAAAAAGAGATCTGGATGATGCCTTTAGCTGCAGGCACTTAGTCCCATGTGTTTCTCCTGCTCCGTTCTTCTTTTTATCAGCATGTTAACTTCTGACAATTTCTCTGACACAGGAGATAAAAGCAGGCACAAATTTGTGTCGGGGTGGGTGCTATAAATAGATTAGCAGAGAGCTGGTCTATTCACAGCACAGCTCTGAAAGTTTCTGCCTATGTGGAGGGGGGTTGTGTGCCTTTCTTCCAATCAGCTGTCACACAGCGTATGCCCAGACTCCCCTCCCACTGCTGAAAGAGGAAGTAAAAATTCCAACATGATGTGCACTTTCTAAACCGTAAATAGTTACATAGTAGGTGAGGTTGAAAAAAGACACAAGTCCCATCAAGTCCAACCTATGTGTGTGATTATATGTCAGTATTACATTGTATATCCCTGTGTGTTGTGGTCGTTCAGGTGCTTATCTAATAGTTTTTTGAAACTATCGATGCTCCCCAATGAAACCACCGCTTGTGGAACGGAATTCCACATCCTTGCCGCTCTTAAAGAACCCTCTACGCAGTTTAAGATTAAACCCCTTTTCTTCTAATTTTAATGAGTGGCCATGTGTCTTATTAAACTCCTTTCCGCGGAAAAGTTTTTTCCCTATTGTGGGGTCACCAGTATGGTATTTGTAAATTGAAATCATATCCCCGCTCAAACGTCTCTTCTCCAGAGAGAATAAGTTCAGTGCTTATAGCCTTTCTTCATAACTAATCTCCTCCCTGTATTAGCTTTGTTGCCCTTCTCTGTACTCGCTCCATTTCCAGTACATCCTTCCTGAGGACTGGTGCCCAGAACTGGACAGCATACTCTAGGTGAGGCCGGACCAGAGTCTTGTAGAATGGGAGAATTATCGCTTTATCTCTTGAGTTAATCCCCTTTTTAATGCATGCCAATATTTTGTTTGCTTTGTTAACAGCAGCTTAGCATTGCATGCCATTGCTGAGCCTATCATCTACTTGGACCCCCAGGTCCTTTTCCATCCTTGATTCCCCCAGAGGTCGCCCCCCCCCCCCCCCAAAGTGAGTAGATTGCATTCATATTTTTGCCACCCAAATACATTATTTTACATTTTTCCACATTAAACCTCATTTGCCATGTAGTCGCCCACCCCATTAATTTGTTTACATCTACTTGCAAGGTTTCCACATCCTGCTGAGAGGTTATTGCCCTGCCCACCAACGTCACGTAGGCGTGCACTGCAGGAGGGAGGCGTTCTTGGATGCGTGGAGAGACGCCCAGCGTCGGTGCCAATACACTCCTCCATCTAGCCGCCAGATAGTACTACCGTGGAAAGGAGGGGCAGTGCCACAGCACCTGCAACACACAGAAGGTGATGGCCGTGCCTTTATAGGCTTCACCCAGAGACATCAGATTCACTTTGGTGTGTCTTCTCTCACTACATGAATCACCTTGGATCCCTGGACCCTATGAACTAATCACTATCCAACTGGTAACTAGAATTCACTTCCAGTTGCACTGCACTGCTAGACTGTTTAATTCAACCTTTCTTGTTGATGCGTTTTATATCCTTTTCACGTCTTACACCTTTGCTACCACCTATAGCTTTTGGTACTTCATTCCCCATGTTCTTTATCGAACACAGGACACCTTGCACGTGTTATACTACTATATATATAATGTCCTTCATTGATGGTCTCAGCACTTATGGTCACTCTGACTACTTCAATTTCTTGAAATCTGTCTCCTCTGGATGATTTCCTTGCTGGATAGCAGGCCACTCACACCACCTCAGCTCCTGGTGGAGATGCCCCCTTTTGGGGGTCCCCGATCTACAGTGCCACACTTTTATTATATAGTCAACCTTGTACGTATGGTAGAGAGTGGGTTTTTACACTTGGCTTTAGTTTTCTTAATTTTTTTATGATTTTTCTCTTATTTTTCCTTGGGTAGGATCAGACCATACATCAAATCCTTCTATTATATTTTTTATTGAACTCACCTGCATGCTCCTGAAAAGTGGATTAATCCATGAAATGCATAGAGCTATTATATGCCGTGTCCCTATGATTCAATTGATATCTGTCAGTATGTATAATTTTTGATATTAATCTTTTACAATCATGTGGCAACCCGTCTATATTTTATGTATAGATATACATTTTTATGAATCGTACCAGCTATTTTAATTGTTTTGGATATACAGTCATTTATGACTATGCGTTTGTATGTTAATTTATATAATAAACTGAATTCTTTATACCTACTTGCTTCGTTCAAAGTCCCAATCCCCTTTCCTCTCCTTATTGATATATAGTTGCGGATGGAGGCAAGTGACCTTACCAGGTCACCACCTCATATAAAGTCCCACTGGTTCTCCTTTTTCTTATGAAAAAATTAAATAGGATTGGTCCCAGGACAGAACCCTGGGGAACCCCGCTTTCCACCCCTGACCATTTTGAGTACTCCCCATTTATCACTACCCCCAGTTTTCAATCCATGTACTCACCCTATGGTCCATGCCAACAGACCTTACTTTGTACAGTAAACGTTTATGGGGAACTGTGTCAAATGCTTTTGCAAAATCCAGATACACCACGTCTACGGGCCTCCCCTTATCTAGATGAGAGCTCACCACCTCATAGAAGGTTAATAGATTGGTTTGGCAAGAACGATTCTTCATGAATTCATGCTAGATAATGCTAATGATACTGTTTTCATTACTAAAATCTTGTATATAGTCTCTTATCATCCCCTCCAAGAGCTTGCATACTATTGATGTTAGGCTAACTTGTCTGTAATTCCCAGGGATGTATTGTGGCCCTTTTTAAATATTAGTGCTACATTGGCTTTTCTCCAATCAGCTGGTACCATTCCAGTCAGTAGACTGTCGGCAAAAATTACAATGGTCTGGCAATTACTTGACTGAGTTCCCTAAGGACCCTCAGGTGCAAGCCATCTGGTCCCAGTGACTTATTAATGTTACGTTTTTCAAGTCTATTTCTAATTCTGTCCTCTGTTAGGCATGAGGATGCTTCCTGTGATGTGTCATGGGGATAAACTCTGCAGTTTTGGTTACTTAAGCCCCCTGATTCCCTCAAAAACTGAGAAGAATAAATTCAATACCTTCGCTATCTCCCCATCCTTTGTAACCAGATGTCCTTCCTCATTCTTTATTGGGCCAATATTGTCTGTGCTCCCTTTTTTGCTGTTTACATACATAAAGAATTTCTAGGGATTTTTTTTGCTCTCCTCTGCTATGTCTTTCGTGTTCTATCTTAGCCACCCTAATTGCACCCTTACATTTCTTGTTGCATTCTTTATAAAGTCTGAATGCTGATGATGATCCCTCAATCTTTTATTTTTTGAAGGCCTTCTCCTTTGCTTTTATATACATTTTTACATTGCCATCCAGGACTTTTGTTTGTTCTTTTAAATTTATTACCCAATGGGATGCATTGGCTAATGTCCTTATTTAATATTCTCTTAAAGCAAACCTATCTCTCCTCCGTGTTCTTAGTTCCTAAGATTTTATCCCAATTTATGCCTTCTAACAAGGTTCGTAGTTTAGGGAAGTTGGCTCTTTTGAAATTCAGTGTCTGTATTTCCCTTATGTTTCTTATTTGTGTGATTTATACTGAAGCCAATTGACCTATGATCGCTGTTTCCTAAATTGCCCCGTATTTCCACATCCGTGATCAGGTCTGCATAGTTGGTAATCAATAGATCTAGTAACGCTTTATTTATAGTTGGTACGTCTACCATCTGAACCATGCAATTGTTCTGCATGACATTCAGGAACTGGCGAGCATTAGACGAATGCGTAGTTCCCTCCGCGCAGTTCATGTCTGGATAATTAAAATCCCCCATTATGATAACACTTCCCTTCCTTGCTGCTAATCCAACTGGTGATAGGAGATCCGTCTCCCCTCCTCATGTTAGGGGGCCTATAGCATACTCCCAGTAATATTTTCCCCTTAGCTTTATCCCTTTGGAGCTCTACCCATAAGGATTCCTCCTCCTCCCTAGCTCCCTTAGTGATGTCATCTCTCACATTCACTTGTACATTATTCTTGACAGGCATACCCCTCCCCCTTTTTTACTCTCTCTATCCCTGCGATAAAGGGTATATCCTTGAATGGTAGCCAGCCAATGATGAGAGCTGTTGAATCAAGTCTCTGAAATCCCCACAAAATCTAAATCCTCCTCGTACAACAGTATCTCTAGTTCTCCCATCTTGTCTGCCAGGCTCCTGGCATTGGTGAACATGCCATGTAGTTTAGACTGGTCGCATACTGTCTTCTTATTGGGTGTTCTGAGGTTGCAAATAGGACTTGTTACTTTACTTACCTTGGGTTTATGTGCTTTAGTCAACCTACCACTAATGGCCCGAATACTTCCCTCTGGAATATGTTCCACACTGACTATCTCTTCCTCTGGACCCTCCCCCCGTCGCCTAGTTTAAAAGCCCCTCTAACTTTTTGTCCATCTTCACTCCCAGCACTCTCCTCATTTAGGTGCAGTCCATCTCTTCTATAGAACTGGTGACTGACTGAGAAGTCGTCCCAATTCTCCAGAAACCCAAACCCCTCCTTACTACACCAGCTCCTCAGCCACATGTTTACTTCCCTAATCTCCCTCTGTCTTTCTGGTGTGGCTCGAGATACCGGTAGTATTTCTCAGAATACTACCTTGGAGGTCCCTTTCCTCAATTTGGCTCCCTAAATTCGTTCTTTAGGACAATACATCTACCTCTGACTTGGCATTGGTGCCAACGTGCACCATGACAGCCGGGTCTTTCCCAGCCCCTTCCAGTAATCTGTCCACCAGATCCGTGATGTGCAGAACTCGAGCGCCCGGTAGACAGCATACAGTTCGGCGCTTCAGATCTTTGTCACAGATTACCCTCTCTGTCCTAAGAATTGAGTCCCCTACCACCAGAATCTCTTTCCTTTCCCTTCGCTCCACCCCCTCCCCCCCCCCCCCCACTCCCACCGGAGGAGTTCCAGTAGTGCTGGTTCCTGACTGGTTTCACCAATGTTACTCAATGGGGTGTACTTTTTGGGATGTTCCAGCCCAGGATCGGCCTCCCTGGCACTTTTCCCTCTACCCTACCTGACTTTCACCCATCTACTCTTTTCTAGTGCCTGTACCTCTTTGTCTACACCCGCCTCTGAGCTGGCCCCTGCCGGGTACGTTCCCAGCTCTCCCTTAGTATGGAGATATAAAGATGAACACAGCAGATATACATGTAAAACTTATGTAGACGGATTTGTTTCATCTCGGTGTATCATCTGAGGCTGTTCAGTTCACTTCATTGGGTATATGTGACGGTTTACATCCACTTTATGACCATTATAGAAGAATATTAGAAAATATAGCAAGAATACTGATGCTGTTTCTGCAATGTGTCCTCTGTTTTATATGGCGTGGCACCGATGATTAGAATCGAACACATGCCTGATGGTGGCTCTGAGGCAAGACAGTTATTACAAGTTCTAGCTGTAGTATATACATGTTGAGTTGGTAGAATTTAGCCATTCGTAAACATTACCTTCTAAGGAAGATGGCAAATTCCTGAAAGGAAATTAGTGGGCTGGCTTGTCCATATAGTCCGTTTACAATTACATTTCTGTAACTAGACTTTAGAGGTTTTTGCTTTCTCAGATATTGTGAGACAACTTTATTAAGGAAATTTGAAAGTGTAATTTCTGTCTGCTGCCTTATTTCTCTATCTGTATGAGTCGCTTCTGGCAGGTTTTCCTAAAGGGGACAGTGGTGGGAACTTGTGCACGCAGCCAGCCTGTGATTGACAGCCTCAGCTCTCTTGCTGTTTGAAGGGGGGGGGTGTCCTTGCTGTCCAATCGGCTGTCACTGAACTCTGGACAAGCTGTATAAATTCTGCACTTTAAATGGTTGCATTGGAAATAACTGTCCACCCTTCCAGAGACTGTGGAACCAGGATAAAGTAAAGGGATGGTCGACACTCAGGATGACATCCAAAATAGTATTTCTTTATTAAATGCATGTACACCTGTTTTCCTTTGGAACCAGGATGGTTAATTTTTCATATTTATTGCCATTTTGGCTCTCTGACTATGCCTAGTATGCCTGCATGGTTCCTACACCGCCTAATTTTTAAGGAAATACTGTGCCTGTGCCCCCTTTTCTTTGCAGATTGGACTCCAGGCCGGCAACATCTCCTTCTCTCAGGGGGTCCCCTACAAGTGCCTAGTCTTGCAAAATCGTACATTCTGTCAGAGCCCCAGTGCCCTTTTCTCTGATAGTTACCCGTATTCAGACTCTCTGCCTTTGTCTAGCCATAATACTAACCCATCAACCACACCTTCTTCCTCTTCTTTTCTTTATGGAGAGGAACTTTTTGCCATAGTGTTAATTTCATGGGCAGAATTTCTGGCCTTATTGCTATGCCCCTCCAACCTCCCTCTGGAATTGGTCTTTGATTTCGTCCTCGAGTCAGACACAGTGCCTTAGGAGGAGGTGAGATTTGAGGAAGATTCTTTGCCTTCTGAGGCATTAGTTCCAGATGACATGCTACAGAGATTTCTCTTAAACTACGGGAGACTATTGGTGCAGTACACTCTTGTTTTTTTTTTTTTTTGTTTTTTTTAAATCCCCAAAACCGGCTTTCCGATCAACCTGGCTGGTAGAGCCTGTCCTGTATGGAGACTGCTCTCAGCCTAAGAAGATTTTTTTTTTTTTCTTCCCCCCAAAGGTTTTGCAGTATCCTATTAGGGATTTTTTTTTTTTTTTTTTGGGAGATTGGTGAATCCTGCGATTGGTTCCTGACATTTCTTGCCTTAATAAGACCCTCGTGGCTTCTTTTGGAGGATAATCCCATGTTTAAAAACCCAGTAGATAAGAAGTTACATTTTGGACATTTTGTTGATGGGCCCTTGTATTTAACTTGTGGTTGTGTCCATGGCAGTCAGACTATTGTCTGAACTAAAGCCTTGTACACACGGTCAGATTATTGGACGAATTTTCGTCAGTTTTTTGTTTACTAGTCTCAAATCGAAAGTGAAGAGTGTACTCACCATCAGAAAATGTTCTGACGACAGAATTCAACGTCAGAAGTGACGTAATGTGTTGAATTGTTTTGTATGTGTTCTTTCATTTCTGAGCATGCCTAGTCTTGCTCTTCAGATTTTTTTTTTTTTTTTTTGTTTGTCAGAAAACCATACTAATGAAAAGAAAATCGACGTTGTGGTCACAGCCACAAATTTTCAAGCCTGCAAATCCAGTTTTTGTCTGCAAAAATTTGTAATCTACTGTCAAAATCAGCATACTAATAATCAGAAAATCGGCAGATCGTTCATCGGACTAAATTCATTTTCAGATTTTCTGACCGTGTGTGTGGGCCTTTAATGTTTGGCTGGAAATACCAGTTCCATCTTTACAGATGCCTCTGTATACAGGCAGTTAGACCTTTTACTTAAGCCTTCTGCTACTGGCTTGGCGGATGTACTTTGCAAAAATCTCCAGAATTAGTCTTCTCTCTATCTACATGTGCAGGATTTTGTGGCTCAGATGCTGGTCTGCTGAACTCCCATGAAAAAAAATGTCTTGAGCAGTTGCGCTCTAGAAGCTAGCGCTCCCACCTTGGATAAGTACATCAAGAAGATCACTGGGGGTCAGTATATTCCCCCCCCCCCTCAAAAAAAGGCTAATGTCATTGCCAGTAGTTCCTCTACTTTGGTGGTTAGGAAGAGTTTCCTTCATCTCTCTATCCTCCAATTCCAAGTATAAAACATGGCCTTCTGGGACAGACCAGGCTAGTAAGAGTCTGTTCATAGTTATGGGGCTCTCCTCATTTGTTCAAGTGGAAGGATGTCTGTTGACCTTCTAGTCTCAGAAAATCTCAGACATTTTGGTCCAGAGTGTGGTTTCCAGGGACTATAAACTGGAGCTTCACACTCTTCCTTCCTCCTGCTCCTTGCTATCTAACTTGTCTTTCTCTTCCACGACAGGTAGATCTGCTTGCTGCTGTCCAGCAGCTCCAGTCTCAAAACAGCTTTAATCTTTTTACAGTTCCCAATATGAATGGATACGTTCAGCCTATTTCTGCATTCGGGAACTCTCAACTTTTTCCTCTAATTCTAAAGATTTGCAAGAGTAAATGCCAGGTTCATCAATACTTCAGTCCTTCTGGGGACTTCTGGTCTCTGTAGATATGCGTAGCTGCACATTCTCATCTTTCCTTCTCATCAACACTATCTGCTTTTTGCAATAGGCAATCAGCATTATCAATTTGTCTCTTCCTTTTGGGCTAGCCATGGCTCCCTTAGTCTTCACCAAGGTGCTTTCCCTGGTTTTGGCTCTACTCTGTGCTTGGTGTATTCATGTTGTGAGGTACCTGGCTATGATCTATTGAAGAACTTCAAAAAAAGAATGAGGCCACCACCTGTGCTACTTCCAAATTGTTGATGTATTCAAAAATGCCAAGAACTAGTCCTGCTGATAGTGGACTTTACTGGCACCCATATGAGATAGAATCCAATTTATAAAAAATATACATCTTTATTGACATAAGGAGACTCCATCGGTTTGGGGCTCTGTGCAGTATCTCACCTCGTGGGACATCAATGATAATGAGGAAGGTGAGGGATCAGCCCAGAGCTACACGGCAGGACCTGGTCAATGACCTGAAGGAAGCTGGGACCACAGTCTCACTTCCGGTTGTCTCCAAGGGAGACAACCAGAAGTGAGAGGAAATCTACCCCTATGAAGGGAAATTCTCTCCTGTAAGAGTTAATATGGGAAAAAGGTGTCTCCACTGATACTTTATCACCAGTCCATGTTTCCCTAACAACCCAAAATTTTCAAAATCCAATTGTCATTGGGACAGAAAGTGAGGTGAAATCTGAACAGGGACACAGACAGCAAAACAAATGTTACAGGGTGATAACCCTTCCCTGTGCTACCTAAAAAAAAAAAATGTAAAAATAGATTTTTTGGCTGGAGCTACACTTAAAAAATGTACCTGTTCCGACTTACAGATTCAACTTGAGAACAAACCTACAGTCCCTATCTTGTTTGTAACCCGGGGACTGCCTGTAGGTTTATCTTGGTCTCATCAGACCACAGGACATGGTTCCAGTAATACATGTCCTTAGTCTGCTTGTCTAAAGCAAACTGTGGGGTTTCTTGAGCATCATCTTTAGAAGAGGCTTCCTTCTGGGACAGCAGCCCTTCAGACCAATTTGATGCAGTGTGCGGCGTACGGTCTGAGTACTGACAGGCTGACTCCCCACCCCTTAACCTCTGCAGCAATGCTGGCAGAACTCATAAGTCTATTTCCCAAAGACCACCTCTGGATATGATGCTGAGCACGTACACTCAATTTCTTTGGTCGACCATGGCGAGGCCTGTTCGGAGTGGAACCTGTCCTATTAAATCGCTGTATGGTCTTGGCCACTGTGCTGTAGCTCAGTTTCAGGCTTTTCGCAATCTTCTTATAGCCTAGGCCATATTTATGTAGAACAACAATTCTTTTTTTTCAGATCCTCAGAATTCTTTGCCATGAGGTGCCATGTTAAACTTCCAGTAACCAGTATTATTGTTATTATATAGGATTTATATAGCGCAGACAGTTTACGCATCGCTTTTCAACATTAGGGCAGACAGTACAATTACAATACAATTCGATACAGGGGGGAATCAGAGAGCCCTGCTCGTTAGAGCTTACAATCTAGGAGGGAGGGTCAAATTATATAAAGGGGTAATAGCCATGGGGGATGAGCTAATGGAGAAAATAGTGCAGTTGTTAGGAGGCAGGATAGGCTTCTCTGAAGAGGAAAGTTTTCAGGGATCACCTAAAAGTGGATAAATTTGGAGACAGTCTGACAGATTGGGGTAGCAAATTCCAGAGGATGGGCGAGTCTTGGGAGACGTCCTGGAGGCGGATATGGGAGGAGGTGATGAGGGAGCTAGAGAGCAGGAGGTCTTGGAAGGAACGAAGAGGGCGATTAGGTTGGTATTTTGAGACTAGGCTAGTGATGTAGCTGGGGGCAGAGTTGTGGATGGCTTTGTAACTTATTGTTAGTATTTTGAATTTAATTCGTTGGGCAAGTGGCAGCCATTGAAGGGATTGGCAGAGAGGGGTAGCAGACACTGCGGTTTGTAAGGTGGATGAGTCCGGCAGCAGCATTCATGATGGACTGAAGGGGGGATAGTCTATTTAAAGGTAAGCCAATGAGGAGGAAGTTGCAGTAGTCAAGGCGAGAGATAACCAGGGAGTGAATCAGGAGCTTTGTGGTTTCGTTGGTTAGAAAGGGACGTAGTTTAGAGATGTTGCGGAGGTTGAGGCGGTATGAGAGATTGAGAGCAATAACACCAAATTTTACACACCCGCTCCCCATTCACACCTGAGACCTTGTCACACTAACGGGTCACATCACACCGGGGAGGGAAAATGGCTAATTGGGCCCAATTTGGACATTTTCACTTAGGGGTGTACTCACTTTTGTTACCAGCGGTTTAGACATTAATGGCTGTGTGTTGAGTTATTTTGAGGGGACAGCAAATTTACATTGTAGCAAAGCGTCATTTCTTCAGTGTTATCACGAGAAGATCTAATAAAATATTTACAAAAATGTGAGGGGTGTACTCACTTTTGTGAGATACTGTATATTATGTATCCTATAGGGAACCCTGACATCTAGAAAAACCAAAGTCGTCCAACAGATCTTGACAGCCATAAAAACAGGGTTGAATTATATATATATATATATATATATATATATATATATATATATATATATATATATATATATATATATATATATATATATATAATTTTTTTTTTTTTTTTTTCAATGGAAATCTATAATAAAATATATATGAGTAGTATTTACTCTATATATTTTATTGAGAAATAGGAAATGGTTCCTGCATCCAGTATATACCTTAACTACTTTCCTGTCCACACTACAGCCGAATGACGGCTACAGCGCTGCTGGCTACTTCTGATCACGCCCCCGCGTGGCAATGGCAGTGCACTCTGTGATCGCTGTGTCCTGTAGACACTGCTGATCACAGATTGAGATAAAGAGCCAATCAGTGGCTCTTTACCACGTGATCAGCTGTGTTCAATCATAGCTGACCATGGATGTAAACCGAAGCCGGTTATCAGCACTCCTTTCCGCACGCTTATAGCATGAGGAGAAGAGAGCCGATAACCGGCTTGTGTAAAAGGGACATGTACACTGATAATTAGTGTTCTAATTATCAGTGCAGTCCCAACAGTGAAAAAAAGGGGGATGTGGGAAGTGACGTGGTAGTCCTGTTAATTAAATTTAAAATAATAAATTTAGAATAGTGATATAATAACTTGAAAACTGCTGCACACCAGCCTACCTAATAAACCCAAAAACATCAATAATATGCAATAAATATTGTGCGTAAAATGATAATCAGTGTTTACACAAAGTGCTACAATTCCCAAACAGCAATATGATCATATAAATCCCATAATAAATCATATGGCATGACATGTGAATCACACATACAACATAAAGCAATAAAAGTCCATAAGGGAAATAGATCTTGTGTCGTGGATCTGGTAATCAAACAGACAGTGGAACCCCTTCACCACCTAGGGATATCACTCAAAAGTGCTCATGAAATGGGTGTCAGCTTACCAGATGTAGTTGACCTAATTAATGAAAAAAAAAGGTCAGACTTTAGCAAGATTATGCTTGCTGCAATGGAGAAATTGGTAGACAGGACTCCTGCCCTCACACCACAGGATCTCACAAATGGGATATAAAACAAATGTAGAAGGAACCAAAATAGTGTAATCCCGTTTATTTAAAAAATGGTTAAAAACAAACATAGCCAAATGGCTGCTTACATGAAAGGTACCATTGCGCGGCACCGAGGCTGGAAAGGGTAGCGTATCAATGGATGTCTCACGTTGGATACTTCTCGACAGCAGCGTGCCTTCCACCTACGACAAATGGATAGCCACGGAGACTGGATGTGATGTAATTGCGTGACCAAGTACCACCTCGACATACGTTTCGTTAAACACGTCTTCAGGAAGTGTACTTGGTCACTATGGAGATGGTTTTTATTACTGCTAGTCAGTTAGCATATGGGGAGGAGTTTTAATGCCTAACAGCCTCAGCGCTGCTCACAGGCGCAATTGCAACTATCCCATAGGCAAAAATGATTGCAATAACAATGATGTTTTTGGGTTTTAGGTAGGCTGGTGTGCAGCAGTTATCAAGTTATTATATCACTATTCTAAATATATTATTTTAAATTTAATTAACAGGACTACTACGTCACTTTAGTGCTTCCCACATCCCCCTTTTTTTCACATGTGCACTAGTGATTTATCACTCAGTTTGGGCATAGCTGCTATTTTTCATTTTTATTGTATATAGTTTTGTTTTTTCACATATTTTAGGTGCTGGATTTATTTAATTTTTCAGTCCCAACAGTGCCCACCAGTGCTGGATATCAGTGGTGCCCACCAGTGCCGCCTCATCAATGCAGACTATCCGTACCCATCAGTGCAGCCTTATCAGCGCACATCGGTGAAGGCAAAAAATTACCTGTTTGCAAAATTTTAGAACGAATTATACGTTTTTTTTTTGTTTCCAAAATTTTCAGTCTTAGTTTATTTACCAAAAAATAAATAACCCAGTCATGACTAAATAACACCAAAAAAAGCTCTATTTGTGTGAAAAAATTGATAAAAATCTTGTTTTGGTACAGTATTGCTTGACCGCGCAAATGTCATTCAAAATGTGACAGTGCTGAAAGTGGAAAATTGGCTTGGGCAGGAAGAGGGTAAAAGTGCCCAGTATGCAAGTGGTATCTTGCAGTATAATGCCAGGCATTGCCCTCCCCACAGATAGCATAAAAATGGAACTCAGGTTTGCTATGGAATTTCAAGTGGCCTTCCAATTGTATCTAGAGAAAATACAACCAGAAAAAAAACAAAAAAATCCCAAAAAACAGGCAGTGTCTTGGCGGTTGTGGGGGCATTTAAACGCTCCTCAAACAGCTCCTCTGTCTTTTGGCAGGCAACTGGACATATGCACCTGGAAGGCGCACCACACGGGGGTGATCTGTTGCCACTAGACATTTCTGTGGATGTATAAATTTAATCCTTGGGATATAGTTGGAGATTTTCTTCTTCAATGTTCGAATGATATTGCATTTTTCTCTAGATACCAGTGGAAGGCTATTGAAATGCCATAGCAAACGTAAGTTCCATTTTGATGCTATCTGTGGAGAGGGCATTGGCTTTATACTGCAAGCTACCATTTAAGGTATATGTTGCCTGCTTGAGCCATTTCCTATTTTTCTATAAAATATAGAGAGTAATTACTATATATATTCACCCTTATTTGGATGTCTGTCAAGATCAGTTGGGTGACTTTGTTTCTCTAGATTTCAGGGTTCCCTATAGGATAGTGGACCTTTATATACAGTATGTGTACCTAATTTAAACCGCTTTTTTTTTTTTTTTTTTTTTATAATAAATTTTTATTAAAGAAAAATAGAGAAAAGGTATGCTTATATCACATACATAAAACTTTCTTGGTAAGAAAACAGCATAAGTTTCGGGGGGGAGATGGGCGGAGCCTAGCGGAGCAGACATGCATTGTTAGTGCTCCGCACCGCTGAGGAGAGAAGAGAAGGACAAAGCGGAGCCTGCAGGCTCAAAAGGTATCCATTTGAACCTTTTTGCCCCAGGGAAGAAACTGTGAAAGTTTGGGCAGGAAATATGGTACTGGGAGGAAACCGTGGCAGAAATAAAAATCACCTCACAAAGAGCTCACAGGCACTCACTGCAACTAAAGCAGCTCCAGTCACCTCACAAGATACAGCATCAGGGCGCTCTCACAGACAGAAAATGTCACAGCAAGACTCTCCATTTGAGTCAGATACAGAACAAATCCTCTCACAAACTTCTCCACACGCCTCCTCAGCATCCCCAGTAATATTATTACAATTTGAAAAGATGCTTCATAAGGCTTTAAAACAAACCTCAGACCAAATAACAAAAAGCCTAACCAAAGAAATAAGAGAGCTGGGAAACCGCACCGCAGCCTTAGAAATAAAAATGGATGAAATTGAAATTACAACCCAAGTAAATATAACAGAATTGGAACAATTAAAAGAAGAGAATTTAATACTTCAAACTAAGCTTGAAGATTCCGAAAATAGAGCCAGACGTTCAAACTTGCGCATAAGGGGAATACCTGAAACTGTGACAGACCTGCAGTCTACTATTACTGCTCTATTACAAGAACTAAAGCCAGATATCCCTATTGAACGTTTAGAACTGGACAGAGTACACAGAGCCCTCACAGCCAAAAAGAAAGATGGACCCCCATGTGATATAATCACAAAATGTCATTATTACAGAACGAAAGAACAAATACTAATTGCTGCAAGAGAAAAAAAGGAACTTAATTTTCAAGGACACAATTATCAAATTTTTGCTGACCTATCCCAACTTACTATTACTAAAAGACGATCCATGAAACCCCAACTAATGGAACTGCAACGCCACAACATTATGTATCAATGGGGCTTCCCCTTTTCAGTCAGATTTAACTACCAAGGTACAATTTACAGAAGCAGATCAGCAGATGAACTACAACAAACCCTTTTAAAATTAAATCTGACAGAACCCACAAGCAGCAACTCTCCCACACGCAGAAGAATGGCATCATCTTCACCTTCAGGCAGCACTCAGAAAATTTCAGAACAAAATGGGAATCATCATTCTCACAAAAGAGGCCGTTATGCCACATCATCCATGGACCAAGAAGATTCAATGGACTGACATCCTAATTCCTGATATCTCTTCATTTATTATACTAAGAGATGGTTCTCTATAAAAAACCTGTATTTATAACTGAATGTAACTGCATTCTGATAGTCACACACTGTGTGGGATCATGTTACATTCCAGTTATATTTCTTATTACTTCTGATTTATATAGCCTTAGAATATATAAGTGAAATAAGGAAATTCTTGTTCAGTTATATATTATCAGGTAATAACAATAGATTTATTACTTTTTAGGACAAATATGTTCAATAATCCAGAAGTAATGGAAGCTTTTTCTTTCTTTTCTTAAAACAAATATATTATTACCTAACTAGTTCCTAGAATTATGTTTTTGTTCTAATCTGAAGCAATACAACCTCAATTTTATGAGTTAACATATCTAAACAGTTGCATATGAATAAAATATGTAATTGTTTACTCTAAAAGGGTTAAAATCCCAAAATAATTCAAACTATCTTCATCAATACCAAAGTTATTAACAGTACCTTTCTAACTGAATTATTTAGCCTAGGGCAAGACTAACCATATACAACCACCCTGGAATAAATAATTTCAACAAAAACTATATTCTGCACTCCAATTAATGAAACATCATTTTGATGTCTTTTGACATAGCACTTCTCTCCTGTAAGCGGAAGATCCGTGTACCCCCATTAGCCCTCCTCATTCTCCCAACCATATTATGTGGGAGTGTGACGAAGGCACTTATTCCCCTGAGAGAGATATTTATTCTCTTTCACGGGTAAATTGTGATTACTTGCAAAAAATAATTTATACAATGTATCATCTAATCTCATATGTTTTTTGTTTACTCTTTACTCCAGAATTCACTGGTTTCTTTTCTATCTATTCATCTCTTCAGTCCACACAGGTTGATCTGCGCAGTCAGCTCTGCATAACAAAAAGTAAGTCAAAACTATTTGATCTGTTGCCATGGCACCACTGAATATACTTTCCCTGAATGTTCAGGGAATAAATGTCCCTCAAAAAAGGACCAAAGCCTTCCGTACTTTCCATAACAAGAAGGCTCACATAGTATGCCTCCAAGAAACACACTTCACCAAAGATTCTACTCCAAAATATATTTCTCCTTTTTATCAACAAATTTACATGGCTTCTGCCTGTACCAAGCAAAGGGGAACTCTAATTGCATTTCACCGATCCACACCATTCACCTTATCATCAGAAATTAAAGACCCAGAAGGTAGATACCTGATACTCATGGGTTATATAATGGATACAGCAATCACGGTGATTTCCTACTACGCTCCTAACAAACAACCTACACCATTCCTCTCACATATATTACAAGTGATTAATACACACAAAATAGGAACAGTGATAATGTGTGGGGATTCGAACCAGGTCCTCCTCCCATTTCTAGATAAATCACCTTTTACACCATCCAAAATACCCTCTAGATTACCTTTTTCTCAACTTCTTTCCAAATACAATCTGGTAGATTCGTGGAGAGAAAGTAACCCAATGAAAAAGAAATTCACTTATTTCTCGCACCCTCATCAAACCTTCACCAGAATAGATCATATTTTTCTAACAATAGGAATGATACCAGAAATTATTGCATCAGATATAATTCCGATTCCGTGGTCTGACCATAATGCAGTATACACTACTATAGCCTCAGCCATACCAAAAGCGCATGACCCAACGTGGTACTTACCGGACATAATGCTCAAACATCCACTACATCAGATGGCCATTGAACAAGCTTTAAAGGAATACATATCAATTAATAAAACAGACATCTCCCCAATAACACTGTGGGAAGCTCATAAGCCTGTCTTGCGTGGTACAATACAAAGACAAATGGCACTATTTGAACGGGAACGCAAAAATCTAGCAAAAAAACGAACTCAATTTTAATGCAGCCTACATATCATTTCAAGATAATCCATCTCAGAGTACAAAATCTCATCTGGAAAAATCTAGATTGGAATACGATCTATTTCTCACTGAGTCAGTTGCTAAATCCCTCAAACGCTCCAAACACAATTTCTACATGAATACAAACAAACCAGGTACATATTTGGCTCGGGCATTAAATTCAACTAACAAATCTTTCAAACCAATACGTTTGAAATTATCAAAAAAATGTTTACACTTGTAATCCAGTTAAAATAGTCCATAAATTTCACTCACATCTCGCAACTTAATACAAGACAAACAATGAATTTAATCCTACAGAGGCTGAATCCTTCTTCTCAAAAATAACCTTACCTGAGTTATCTCAGAATCAAAAAACCAGTTTGGATGAGCCTATAACTATAGATGAAGTTGCTAACGCCATAAAAGACCTAAAACTTAACAAAAGACCAGGCCCAGACGGCTACTCGGCTTTATACTATAAAACATTCTCAGAAATACTCTCTCCCATTCTCACTGAAACTTTTAACAAACTTCTAGATGGACATTCTTTCCGGCAAGAAACACTAATGGCAATTGTTTGTATGATCCCAAAACCCCTTTCTGATGATACTTCCTGTGTGAATTATCGGCCTATCTCTCTGTTAAACCTCGATATTAAATTATTAGCAAAAATAATAGCAAAACGCCTCAATAGCATTATAGGAAAATTAATACATAGAGATCAAGTAGGCTTCATGCCAAATAGACAGGCAGGCGATAATATACGCAGGGCAGTGTTATTGGCACATATTGCTAAAAAACGGAAAATCCCTTTATGTTTTCTATCTCTCGATATTAAGAGGGCATTTGACACAGTATCCTGGCAATATATGCAATATTCATTACAAAAATGGGGTTTTGGACCCCACTTTTTAACATGGATCAAAGCATTATATAATAAACCCAAAGCCTATATAAAATATGCTGGATACAAATCTGAAGCCTTTAATATCGAAAGAGGTACCCGACAGGGTTGCCCATTATCTCCCTTATTATTTGCCCTTATACTCGAACCCATGGCCCAATACATTAGAACAAACCAAACTATAACTGGCATTGAAGTAGGAGGTATTGCACACAAATTATGTATATTTGCAGACGATATATTACTTTTTCTATCATCACCACAGGTCTCTGGTCCTAACTTAATACCAGCTCTTGATGGATTTGCAGCCCTATCTGGCCTTATGATTAATCCTAAGAAATGCCTAGTGCTTAATATTTCACTCACAAACATGGAATTGATCCCGGCTAGGGCTGCACTCCCATTCACATGGGCAGAAAAATCAATCCCATATCTTGGAATTCATTTAACAGCATCTCATTCTGACTTATTCTCAACCAATTATCCTCCTGTATTAAGACAGATCACAAATCTAATAAAACAATGGTCGCAACTTCCTTTATCCTGGATAGGGAAGATTAATGCAATCAAAATGACTATTCTACCCAAATTGCTTTATCTATTCAGAGTCCTCCCTATTCCAATTCCTTCCTATTTTTTGAGAATAGTACAAAAAAGAGCAACTTCGTTTATATGGGGCTCTTCTAAACCACGTATACCTATACACACACTACATCTTCCCAAAAATAAAGGAGGCCTGGGATACCCTAATTTTACTAACTACTACAGAGCAGCACATTTGGCTAGTCTGTCCAAATACCATGCAAAACAGGAAATCCCATTATGGGTATTTATAGAGGCTTCAGAAAATGACCCTCTATTAATATCAAATTTATTATGGCTTGATCCTAAAGACCGCTTTAAAATTCATAATCCCATAACTAAACACTTCTTATCTCTCTGGGATAAACTAAAAACCAAATATCAGTTACAATCTCCACACAATCCTCTCCTTTCTTTTATCAGAAATCCGGCCTTTTATCCGGCATGGATCTACCCAAATTCTTTTAAAGCTTGGACAACATCAGGCATTCAGACACTAAATGACTTCATAGCATCTAAATCGGCTTAGAGAAAAATATGATCTACCAAACTCTGAGATATTTAGATATCTCCAAATCAAAAATTTCTATACACCATTCCTAAAGGGGGATACACCATTATCCCAATTATCCATTTTTGAATCAATCTGTACAAAAGATCCATTTGCTAAAGGTACAATTTCATCACTTTATAATCAATTATATGGAGTAGCAAATCTTAATAGACCCTCTTACGTTCAGAGGTGGGAGGAGGACCTGGGACGAACTTTAGAAGACACGGACTGGTCTAACATATGGCTCACATCTAAGTCATCTTCACCCAACATCTTAGCACTGGAGACAAATTATAAAGTCCTAACTCGCTGGTACCTTGTACCCGCTAGAGTGGCAAAATATTCACCTAATACCTCAGCTCTTTGTTTTCGAGGATGCCCAGAAATAGGCACATATTTACACATATGGTGGACGTGCTCAGTAATCCAAACCTTCTGGAAGGAAGTCTTCGTGATTGCATCTAAAATATTTAAAAAAATAATACAACCAGATCCATATTTAACTTTACTTAATCTAAAACCGGAATGGTTAACACTCTCTCAATTCAAACTTATGATCCAACTAATAACGGCTGCAAAACAAACAGTGGCCAAGGCATGGAAATCTCCTACATTGGTACTAGCAGAAACAATTCACAGAATGAATAATACAATGTCCCATGCTAAGATGGTAGCCATGACTTACAGAGACACCCATTCTAAGGCTTCAAAGAGAACTAAAAAGAATAATAAACTGACAAGCGGGACAACCTTGTGGACCATACCTCTACCTTTCAACCCTTTTTCTTCTTTCTCTTTCCTTTTCTCCACCTTACGATTAAAGCTCATTATCAGAATTTATTTAACCTATATACACTCTACTTGTAAACAATATGTATAGTAGGTATAAATCATTTAAATACCTACAAAAGTAACTAAGGAAATGATATATATCTTTAATTTAGGTTTACGTGAACCCAATGTTTAATATTTGAAATTTCATGATATTTACCTATATAAACCCTACTGTAAAACAATGAGCTTACTTTATAGATCCTTGTAAACTTACTTTATGTATCTTTATAACATTGTATACTCAATAAACTTCTTTTGACAAAGAAAACAGCATAAGTTTCAATGCTCACAAATTTACAACGAATGTCAGAGAGCCAATAATCCAATAGTAATCTCTGGAGATACAAAAGGAGAAGTGTAAGCGAATATAATAACTAAATAAACGAAGGCTTCTTTCCATGCGAGCATTTGAATCAAAATACAAGAAGGAGAGAACATTGCTTAAATTTGAAGAGAGGGGTGAAATGGAGAGAACAGAGAGGGATACATTTAGGAAAAATAGATGATAGAAAAGAAAATGGATGAAGGAAGAAGGATAGTGGGGTTTAAATGGAATAGGAAGGGGAGGGGAATGGGGGGGGGGTTGTTGGCATGCAAGTCAAGATGTTGAAGATCAACAAGTTATTGGAATTTTAGATGGCAATTCGTAGTTGATAGACTTATGGGGTTTGCATTATAATGTCCTTATAAGAGGGGGTGGACTGAAATTTAATCCAGTGAGCCCAAGTTAACGAATGTTTCATGGAAGTGTCTTTGATATTGTGGGTAATATTTTCCATGAGATGAACTTCATCTACCCTTTGTAGCCAGATTTTCATAGTCGGAATTGTAGGTTGACCCCAGAAGGTGGGAATTAAAGCTTTAGGGGTGTTCAGTAAGTGAGGAATGAGTGAACGTTTTTATATGAACCTATGGGGGCTTTAGTTGTATGGAAAAGGATAGTCCATGGATCAATGGGTAGATCGACATCCGAAATTTGAAGGATCAGACTGCAAATGTCAGCCCAATAGGGACGAATGAGTGGGCAAGACCACCAGACATGTGCATGAGTGGCTTTGTTCCCACAGTTCCTCCAGCACAATGGGGAACTGGCGGGGAACATTTGGTGTAGTCTAGCTGGGGTGTAGTGCCACCTAGTGAGTAATTTATAATTGACCTCTGCCATTTTTGAAGCAATAGAGGAAGTGTGAGCTAATTGTAGGACCTTACGGTTGTCGGTGAGGGTGGAACCGAAATCTATTGCCCATTTAGCCAGGAAAGATGGAGAGGCTTGACTTTGGAGAGCAATTAAAGCTTTATAGAATAGGGAAATACCATGTAAAGGATGATCCTTTGGGAGGAATATGTCTTCTATGCTATTTAAATCTTGTATACCTCTGAGCGGGTGGGGGAGGAGACTTAGGAAGCATTGTAGCTGGTGGTATCTCCATTTATCAAGAAACGTGATGGGTTTAGAATCAAGGATCACATGCAATGGTTTAAGCACGTTGCCACGAAGAACATGGTGTAATAGGAGGGGCTCTCCTGTTTCCCACAATTTAAAACCGGGGTCTAATAATCCTGGTACAAAATATTTATGATTGAGGAGAGGCATTAGAGGAGAGTTATACATCCATGAAAATTTTTTATGTATAGCATCCCAAATATCCAATGAGGATCTGGTGAGTGCTGAGGTAGTTCGAGCAAGATTCCTGCAAGAACGGGGTATCCAGGGGACTATCGAGAGATCTATGCCACTCAAAAAATATTCAAGTTGAACCCACAATTTTGAAGTAAAAGCATATTTCCAGTCAGCTAGTCTGGATAGAACCACTGCTTGATAATATGCCTTAAAATTAGGAAGTGCCAGACCCCCAGAGCACTTGGAGCGAAACAATAGCTCTCTAGATATCCTGGGATGTTTGTTCCTCCAAATAAAACGGGAAATCATGGTTTGCAAAATAGTAAAGAACCCCACAGGAACACTCAGTGGGAGCATTTGGAAGATAAATAGGATGCGAGGTAAAATATTCATTTTAATGATATTTATTTTCCCTAACCAAGTGTGTGATAGGCTGGACCATTTTCGTAAATCATCCTTAATCCTATTTAACAAAGGGATGTAGTTATGCCGAAAAAGTGAGTGGAGGTTAGAAGTGAGATAAATACCAAGGTATTTTATGCATTTTGGAACCCATTTGAAGGGAAAAAGAGGCTTCAAGGAGATCATCTCGGACTGGGAAAAATTAATGTTTAAAATTTCGGATTTAGAAGTTGGAGATTGATTGAAAGGTGGAAAACGCTGACATTAAGTTAGGTATTGAGATGCGTGGCTGTTGAATAAAAAATAGTATGTCATCAGCATAAGCTGCATACTTGTGGATACTGTTGTCTACTTGTATGTCTTGAATATTAACATTATTTCTGATTGTAGCTAGAAAGGGTTCTAAGGTGATGGCAAAGAGGAGGGGGGACAGGGGACAGCCCTGTCTGGTACCGTTATGTAGGACAAAGGGATCACTCAGCGTCCCATTGATTCTTATTTGTGCTGTAGGGTTAGAATAAAGGGAAGAAATACGATGGTACATCCTAGGTCCCAATCCAAAGTGCCGCAAGGTCATCTTAAGGTAGTCCCAGTCCACCCTATCGAAAGCTTTTTCAGCATCAGTGGAAAGAAGTAGGGTGGGCTGGGCACACCTCTGGACATATTGGATAAGGGAAATTGCTCGAAGGGAATTATCTTTTGCTTCTCTATTAGGTATGAAACCTGATTGATCTGCGGAGATCCAACTGGGTATTAAGGGGAGCAGACGATTTGCCATTACTTTGGCAAATAATTGAATATCAGTGTTTATTAGTGATATTGGCCTAAAACTGGTACATAGAGTGAGGTCCTTATCTGGTTTAGGAATGACGGTGATGTGCGTTGAGAGAGATTCTGGACATAAGCCTGAGGAGTGAGAGATTGAGTTTGCATAGGCTGTGAGGCGGGGGAGCAAAATGTTGCTGAATGTTTTGTAGTATAAGATGGTAAAACCATCAGGTCCAGGAGCTTTACCGGATGGGGAGGACTTCAGAGCGGCCTGGAATTCCTCCGCCGAAAAGTCTGCTTCCATTTCTTTAAGGACAGACACGGGCAGTTTAGGCAGGTTGGCTTCTTTCAGGTAGGAGAGCATGCGACCGCATCTCTCTTTCTGAGATAGAGAGGCTAAATCATTTTTAACACTGTAGAGGTCCGTATAGAACTCTCTGAAGGCTTTGGCAATGTCTGGAGTTGCGTGAGCAAGCTCTCCTGATGAAAGTTTGATTTTTGGAATAAATGACAGCGTTTGTTTAGCATTTAATGATCTAGCCAGTAGCCTACTTGGTTTGTTTCCCCACTCATAAAATTTCTGTGATATGCGTTGGAACTTTCTCTTGGTGTCTACGTTGAAAAGAGATTTTAATTCCTCTTGTTTAAGTGTGAGGGACTGGAGATGCTCAATATGAAGAGAGAGTTTGTGTTGCTTGTCAAGATCAGCTATTTGTTGTAAGACCTGTTCAATTTGTTGACCATGTTCCCTTTTTTTCCTGGCACCAAGCTCGATGAGGCGGCCTCTAATAGTAGCCTTATGAGCTTCCCAAACAATGGGAGGAGAGGTGTCAGAGGGTTTATTTTCTTCAAAGTACTGCGATAAATAAGAGGCCAACATGGAAACCTCGGCTTCATTGGTAAGAAGGGAATCATTAAGTTTCCAGTTAGTGGTATGACGCGTCAAGGAAGACATGGTCAACGTCATCGAGACAGGTGCGTGGTCCGAGATAGAAGAGGTGCCTATGTGAGCAGACTGTAAGAGAGGGAGATGAAAATGATCTAGGAATATGTTATCTATTCTAGAATATGATTGGTGTGTTGTAGAGTAATGTGAGAAGTCCTTCTCCTTGGGATGAAGTAGGCGCCAAACATCCATTAATTGAAGGTCCAGGAGCCTCTTTTTGACAAATTTCAGGTGCTTAAAGGAAATATTAGAGCGACCGTGTGACGTGTCTACTGTTGGATCCTGGGACATGTTAATGTCTCCCGCTAAAATAGTAATACCCTTGGTGAAGTGTGAAAGTTTGGTCAGAACTTGTGAGAGAAAAGTAGGTTGATTTTGATTTGGACAGTAAACATTTGCAAGGGTACATTGAGTATTACCTATAAAGCCCCTGAGAAAAAGAAAGCGGCCGTGATCGTCAGCTAACATATCGGATAAACGAAAGGATACACTTCTGCTAAACCCAATAGCCACTCCCTTAGCTTTGTTGGTGTCAGAGAGGCTGTAGTACCATTGCGGAAAGTGTGGGGAGGTCAATTTAACAGGAGTTGTGTGGGTTAAATGCGTTTCTTGAAGAAAGGCAATTGAGCATGCAGCCTGTTTTAGTTCACAAAGTATCTGGTGCCTCTTAGCGGCGACATTAAGGCCCCTAACATTGTATGATGTAATCTTTAATGTAGCCATTGTTATGTCGAAGTGGAGTCCTTTAGCTTACACTGCCATGCAAGCCAACAGGGGGGGGGGGGGAGAGGGGAGAAAGAGAGGAGGATTGAGTGGAGAAGGGAAAAAGAGAGAAAAGAAGAGAATGAGCATATAAACAAATCATATACATGAGTTGAGTTTAGAAACTTGTGGGAAACGTGAAAAACACGCAGAAATCTGCAGTGGTCCCATTGGGGAGAGAGCGAGCAGCCATCTGAATCCCCGAACCGGGATTGAATAAAACAATTCATGGGATGCTCGCACTTGCTAACCCCAGAAGGAAAGGGGGACAAGATTACAGTATGGGGGAGGGACAAGGGGAGAAGCGTGCCTCGACAGCATACGGCCTGTGAAAAACAAATAACTTATAACTATAAGTGAAAAATTAGTTCCAGTTAAATAAAAGGATCATATATGCAGAAACAAAGTCATCTTAAACAATATGGTTCCTTCCAAGTAGCATATATTTAGACCAAACTGGTACAGAACACCAAAAAAAAAATAAAACAAAAAAAAAAAAAACAGTGGTCTGTTCAATCTCAGGTCGGCTTCGGCCAATTATAACCAGGCAAAAGTGCAAAAAACTGTGGCCGAAACCTGACTTGGTGAAAATAAACTGTAGGAGATTGAATATCTACATTGGTAGAGTGAGGTTAGATGAAAAAATGTCTAATTCAACCATGCTTTTGTGCAGAGCCTGGAAGAGAGGAACGACTTCTCTTTGAAGCAGTTTTTCTCCAAAGTGGATCCACTGGGTTCGAAAACTTGGGAATTGGGTCCTGCCAACCTGGGAGCTCCAAAGACGGGAGTTTAAGTTCCTGCAGGAAGGTTGAAAGTTCCTCTGAAAACCTTAATGTATGAGAACGTCAATTTTTTGTGGCAATCAGGCAGGCTGGGAGGCCCCATCTGTATGTGATTCCGTCAGTATGCAGATGATCCAGGAGCGGGTTTAGGGCTCTACGGCGGTCAAGAGTATCCTTGGAGAGGTCTGGAAATATAGTGATGACTGCCCCGTCAAAGTCTATGTTAGGCAGGCTCCGCATCTTCATCATGATGGCATTTTTATCCTCGAAGTAGTGCAAGCGACAAATGACGTCCCTGGGCTGGTCAGTATTAGCAGTGCGGGGTCTAAGAGCGCGGTGAACACGGTCAAAGCGGAGTGGTGCAGTTACAGGATTACCCAAGATGGTATTGAAAATGCCACGTATTGATGGTTCAAGATCTCCATCTCCAGTTGCTTCAGGCAGGCCTCTGACACGTATATTATTTCTGCGGTTGCGGTTCTCGAGGTCTTCGAGTTGATATAGAGAGGCCCGATGAGCAAATGCTAGTTGGGTAACAGTGTCCTGCAGCTCTTTAATGGCTAAGGTATGTGTGTCCTGCCGTTGCTCCGTTTCCTCCACTCTGGTCAAAATATGTGACATATCAGATCTAACTGCAGTTATTTCTTTTTTAATGCACTTTTCCAAGCTGTGAAACATACCTGCAAGTTCTTTTTTGAGACCACTCATCAGCGTAGTCATTTCGGAACCAGCAGGGGATCCAGGGTCGTCCATTAGATCCGAGCAGTATGAGGAGGCTGGGGAGCTTTCCCTCACTGAAGCAGCCTGAGAGGAGGGAGAAGCTCTTGGTCTCGAGGTGCGGGCCTGGTCACTGCATACGTTGGCTAAATATTGCTGTATGGAGCCCGAGGAGACTGGAATAGGTAGTGATCTCTTGCTCGATCGTTTACCTGGGGCAGAGCGTGATTTAGTTGATTTGGCGGGCATAACTGGAACTATAGGGCCGATGGCTATTTGGGGCACCACTTACTTACATCTGTCAATGTCTTGCATATATGAGAGTGCTGTCATTACTTGCACAGAGTCCCGTGAGGAAAAGATGCAAAAGATAAATTTAAAAAGAAAAAAAAAAAAAAAAAAAAAAATTTTTTTCCTTTCTCCTTTTTTTTTTTTTTATATCAAAAAACTATCGGGGTCCCTTCATCAGCTGCAGAAAAGGATCAGGGGAATTAGTTTGATAGATGAGCAGTGTACTGAGTGTGGTGGCGTACAATCAAGGTATGGAGTACTAGGAGCACCAAGATGGCCGCCGGCTTCCAGAGATAGGCCGAAGCCGCGGACTTGCCTAGTAATAGTATCCGGTCGGATGAGTACTGTGCTGTGTGGGCCCCAGGCGGCTTCGTATGGACCCAAACATGGGACCCCGGTGATACAATAGTGTCCCCACACTGAGAGAGGAGCCAGCTGAGGGGTGTTTAATGAAGATGACCAGGTACTCACCAGGTATGGAGGGGCCGGAGCAACAGGCCGCAAGATGGCGTCGGGCCTCCTGGGCCGGTGTTAAAGTTTGAGAAGCCCTGAGTGAGGTGCCGATATTGCGTCGGTTCTCTGCTGGAGCGGATGGATCACTGTTCGGGGAACTACACCAAAGCTCGTCCGTCTCCCACGATCTGAGTCACTGAGGAGCGGAGTGCTCTGGGTGCAGGGCAGGCCTCAAGATGGCGGCGAGCGTCCGGGACTCGAAGCTGACCGATATGCTGTGGCCTAAATGAGCAGAGACTCCTCTGGGATTGCAGCCGAGGATGCCAAATAGCTCCCAATGCTGAAAAGGAGCTGCAAAGGGGCACAAAAAAGCAAGGATGGTTGTGGATCCAAATTGCCAAGATGGAGCACAGCTACAATACGTCCTCCCTGTTAAACGTCCGGACACGCCCTCCTAATTTAAACCACTTTATGCCTACTTTGTGTATTGGCACGATCTGGTTTTAAATTGAATCTTTTTCTCTGTAAGGGATCATTATATCTACATCTAGCTCTAAAACTATAGTTCCAAGATTTATTGAGGAGTTTCTGCTCCCCAGACATTCAGTGACATGTATGACTCTCCACCACATTGTTTGTGAGTAGCCTTGATATTTTCGAATATGAAAAATTATTTTTTTTTTTTCATCAAAGAGTTTTATTAGAAGGTTAATGAAGCTTAACAAACAAAGCCATTTAGCAATAAAAATCTGCAATACATGTTCAGTACATCCATTAAACACTGTGTACAGCGGCTACCCACTTTATGAGGATATTAAGCAGAGTTTAAGTTATAACCGCCTACTTTTGTACTAGAGATGCAAACAAAGATCCTGAGAATTAAACCTTTCTGTCGCTATTATAGAATTGGAATTTGGATCAATCAGAACATTTCAAGCGGCATACATAGCCAACTGTTAGCTTTGGATTTTTTTTTTTTTTTTTTTTTTTAATGGAGATAACATAATTTTATTATTTGACAGGACAAAGAGTAGAGATAGTGAACAAAAGAAGAAGTGGCGAATAAAAAGATAGGTAAAGAGAAAAGGGAGTTAATAGAATGAGGCCCTCCCGTAAAGAGATGGCGTCCCCACCCCCTCGGTCCCCTGTGCGTATATTTGTCGTATGTGGAACTACGAAGAGTTCCCACATCCAGAGATGTATTAAATATTCATAATTTGTTCATAAGCCGCAGAACACCTGAAGATTAGCCATGGGGTCCATGTTTTGTGATATCTTTCTATGCTATCTGTGGATTGGGCTAGGAGGTCTTCCATATGACAGATCTCGGAGATTTTCCAAAGCCACTCCTTAACCAGAGGAGCCTGTGTGCTTTTCCACCGTAGTGGAATCAGAGCCTTAGCGGCATTCAAGAGGTGCTTCGTTAGAGATTTTTTATATCTCTTGTAGGGGAAATTCGAGATGTGGAGTAGGCAGCATGCTGCATCCAGATTAATATTAGTCTCTGTTATCTGCCGTATGATATCCCTTACTTTCGTCCAAAAAGTCTCAAGAATTGGGCACTGCCACCAAATATGTAAGAGGGTGCCTGACTCTCTATTACATCGCCAGCATCTATCTGAGGCTTCAGGAAACCATTTCTTGATTTTATGTGGAGTGGCGTACCAGTGAGTTAGGAGTTTATATGCTGTCTCCTGTGTTTTGGTGCTAATGGAGCATTTATGAGCTAACGTACAAGCCGTTAGCCATTGGTTATCTGTTATATCTCTTTGCAAGGCGCTAGACCATTCTACTCTAAATCTGTCATCCGTATTTGATATAGGGTTTTGAAGCCAGGAGTAAACAACAGAGGTTGTCTTGTGAAAGTCATCTCCTCTGTGACAAACTGTCTCTAATTGAGTCATGGGTCTCCGGAAGTGAGGTAGTTTGTTCCTATCCATAACGAAGTTATGTATCTGGAAGTATGACCACCTGGACAGATGAGGGATATCAGCCTCCTCCTTCATCACTGAATAGTCTTTGATTTTGCCATTCCTAATGCAATCTCCTGCAGTCAGTAAGTTTGTTATGTCCAGAGTCTGGAAGTTCCCGCCCGCCATACCCGGAGCAAAATCTGGATTATTCTGGATCGGAGTCAGTGGGCTCAGCTGTGTTGTTAAATCATATTTTTTAACCACCGTCTGGAAGGCCTTCATGGTAGCCCCCGTCAGAGGGTGTTGTTGTGTGGACTCATGGAGTTTACCCCAGGGAATCCATGGGGTGAACCTGAGTCTGCCCAAGGTCACTGACTCTTCCAATTGGACCCAGTCTTTTGACTTTCCATGACAGTGCCAATCAATCACCCTGGTAAGGTGAGAGGCTAGATAGTAGTTGTGGAAGTTGGGTAGACCCATGCCCCCTCGCTCCTTGGGCCTGGCTAGCAAGGAAAATCCAACTCTAGGCCGTCTATGACCCCAAAGGAAGCGTGTGAGAATAGATTGTAATTGCTTGAAAAAATGTAGTGGTATCCCAACTGGCAATGATCTCAACAGATATAATAGTCTCGGGAGGATAGCCATTTTAAGGATAGCTGCCCTTCCGAACCAGGAGAAAAATTTGGAGTTCCAACCAAGTAAGTCCGAGGCAATGTCTGTTAGCATTGGTGGAAAGTTCTTCTCGAAAGTTTTTGACAGTCTTGAGGGTATCCATACCCCTAAATATTTGAGTTCACTGGTTACCCAGCGGAACGAACAGTTCCTCTGTGTTTTAGCTAGCAGGTCTTCTGATAGCGATAAATTCATTGCCTCAGACTTAGAGTAGTTGATTTTGAGGTTCGATATGTAGCCATAGTGCGTGAATTCCGCTATCAAATTTGGGATTGTAATATGCGGTTTAGTTAAAAAAAAACAAAAGATCGTCCGCGTAGGCGGCTGTCTTGTAGGTTTTGTTGGCCACTTCAAATCCCGAGATGGATTCATTCCTGTTAACGTTTCTAATGAACGGCTCCAGTGAGAGGATAAACAGCAACGGCGACAAGGGACAGCCTTGTCTCGTCCCATTTGAGATTTTAACCTTGTCCGATAAAATGCCATTGACTTTTATCCTAGCACAAGGGTTCTGGTAGAGGGCTGCAATCCACGTCATCATGTGCGTTCCCAGGCCTATATGGCGACATACCTCTAGCATGTAGTCCCAGGAGACCCGATCGAAGGCCTTCTCCGCATCTGTGGACAGGAGAAGGCCCTCGATGTCCTGTGTATGTGCTGCATGTGTCAGAAGTAAAGCCTTTATAATGTTGTCCCTTGCCTCTCTACCAGGCATGAAGCCAACCTGATCCTGTCCAATCAGTGATGTAAGGAGCGGTATTAGTCTATTGGCAAGTATCTTAGTTAATATTTTGAGGTCTAAATTCAGTAATGAAATAGGCCGATAACTTGGGCACTCTGCGGGGTCTTTCCCAGCTTTATATATTACTGTTATGTGAGCTGTCAAAAAGTCAGTGGGTACTTGTCTGGGTGAGGAGAGGGAATTTAGGGCTCTTGCCAATGGGTTAGACAAGATATCACTAAAGGTCTTATAATAGATTGATGTATAGCCATCAGGCCCCGGGCTCTTTCCAGGTTTAAGTCCCTTAATGGCTCCCTGTATTTCAGTCAGTGTTATCTGTTCTTCCAGAGGGGTTGTCTCTGCGGTCTCTAGTCGTGGTAGACCACTCTCATTCAGGTATTCTTGTATGGCCCGTATTCTATCGGTCAGTATTGCAGGAGGTCTTTTTTGTCTCGGTAGATTGTAGAGTTTTGAGTAGTAGCTATGAAACTGAGACGCTATAGCTTCAGGAGTTACCTCCATGGTCCCCTCCGGTGACCTAATTCCCGCTATCACATTGGCAGCGTATGCCTCTCTCAAGGCTCTGGCCAGAAACCGGCCAGTCTTATCCCCCGACTCATAGTATATCCTTTTTTTAAAAAATAGGGATCTCTGCGTTTTGGTGTGAAATAATTCCTGTAACTTTTTCCTGGCTTCCAGTAGTTCTGCGGCTGTCTGTATAGCTAGAGATTGTTTGTGTAGGGCTTCTAGGGAGTGTATTCTTTTGGTTAAGTCCCTCAGTTCTTTTTCCTGTTGTTTCTTGCGTTGTGCCCCAAACCTAATTAGTTCTCCCCTAATCGTGCATTTATGTGCCTCCCAAATCATCAACGGATCCATATCTGGTGTGTTGTTATGGGTAAAAAAGTCAGTTATTGCTTCACGTATGCGGGGGAGTAAGTCAGGATCTGTTAGCAAAGAGGAGTTCAATCTCCAAGTGTTTGCCTTGGGCGGAGTGTGTGTAAGGTCAACTTCCAGGGAGATAGGCGCATGGTCAGAAATTGTCTGAATGCCAATGCGGGCCCCCTTCACCATCCGCAGGTCCCTCTGGGATATGAATATGTGGTCAATGCGGGAGTATCGATCATGAGGGATCGAGTGAAACGTAAAGTCTCGAGTGTTTGGGTGGAGGAATCTCCACGTGTCTACCAATTGTAGAGAGTTTAGGTGTTTTTTGATTGTTTTGAGGGCCCTGTACCTTATGCAAGACTTTCCAGTGGAAGAGTCTATAATTGGGTTTAAAGGGACATTAAAGTCTCCTCCCATGATTAAAGTTCCCTCTGCAAAGCCCTTTAGTTCATGTATGATCTTCTGGCAGAAGGTGACCTGGGACGCATTCGGGAAGTACACATTGGCCAGCGTCACAGTCTTATTTCCAAATGTGCCTTTGAGAAAAATATATCGGCCCTCCGGGTCTGTCAGTCGGTCAGTAAGGATAAAGGGATTGTCTTTCCTAAGAAGGATGGTCACCCCTTTAGTTTTTGCTAGGTCATTAGTTGCATGGTATGCCCTATTGAAATATGCATTGGTGAGTCTGGGAATTTGATTGGTACGGAAGTGGGTTTCCTGTAAAAAAACAAACTGAGGCCTACCTTTTTTCAGCTCCCTGAGAAGTGAAACCCTTTTCTCCGGGATGTTCAAACCCTTAATATTATGGGAAATCACCATAGGCCCTTCTCCCAATGATGAGTACGCCATTATTGTAATGTAGGTGTGGGGGCTTGTCAGGCTTATTCTGCGGAGACAAACAAAAGTTATATACTGTATACGCAACTGGTTAGGAGACCAAGGGGTCGGGGTACAGAAAGATCCGAAGTTTTTAGAGAAAAGTAGAATATAGTTGAGAGAATTGAAAGTAGTGGATTCAAGAGAAAGAAGATAGTGAATCCTATTTCAATGGAGAAATTTTCAAGTAAATGTACTTTAGACGTATAACAACTTTTCTAAAGCAATTAGGTAGTACACCTGGGTCGAGAAATCTCTGACCCACGTGTACTTTGTGGGTTCGTGGGTGGTTCGCCACCAAAGTGGTGGAGTCACACCTAATAGTATCGTGTAGAGGAGCAAGTCCCGCTTACTAGACACTAGTAATCAGTGCAGTGCAAAAATGTTTTGTTTTTTGTGACTTAGATAATGTAAACCACACAATTCGGAACTAAATAAAGTAGAACGACACAGCCTGTAAAAAAAATAGGCAAGTAAAAAGTGAAGACAAAAGGTACTAATGTCTTGTAGGAACAACCCTAATTTGATAAAATAATAAACTCTTTTATAGAACCGGGACATCTTCCCTGGAGTCTGTATGTGGTATCTTGTTTCGGGTTCCTCGCCATCTCCCGCTTCGTTACCGTATGAAAGTCTCTCGTTTGCTGAGGCCCAAATTAGCGAACTTCTGCTGTTGTCAGTCCTCTTGGGTCAAATCAGCATTTTAAAGCATCGTCCAGTCAAATATTAGCAGTGCGAGAGGGTCTTCCTTTCTTCCTCCTTTCCTCCCTCCCACCTGCCTCTGCAGCAACTCTGGTGCTTATGTGAAGAAAGTCCTTCTGCTACCTTGATGTGGTTGAGAGGAGTTTAAGTAAGAAGTGGTCTGTGGTCAACTGGCATCAAAACTGTGGTGTGGGATAGAGGCAGGAAAAAAAGAAAACAAAAAGAAAAGGAAAAAAGAAAAAAAAAAAAAAAAAAAAGAAAAAAAAGATACCGTCCTCCAGGGTTGAAATCCAATTGCGTCACTCCGTCACTTGAGAGCCGTGAGGCATTTGTCTCCTATTAGGAGTCCCTGAATGGTGGCCGCCTCCACGTCCATGTCTCATTCGCTTAGGAAACTGCTTCTCAGGGGTGGAAGATGGTGAGGAGTGGGGACTTCTCGTGGTCGGTGGGAGAGCAAACTCCTGGTACCAGTCCGGTAGTTCCACTCCGTCTAAGCCCAGGCCTGTACAAAAATCCGGTAGATCAGCTGGTGAGCGTAAAGTATGTTGCTTTCCGTCCAGTGTCACCACTAATGCAAAAGGGAAGCGCCATGTGTAGCGTAGATCCAGTTCCCTAAGTTTGTCCAGCAGGGGTCGCAATGCTCTGCGGTTACGCAGGGTGATTTGGGAAAGGTCTTGGAACAGCATAATGTGTTCACCATTAAATACAATTTGGTCATTTCTGCGGGCCTTTCTCATGATTTCTTCTTTCAGTGGATAGCTCTGGAGGCAACAAATGATGTCTCTTGGAGGGGCTGTATCTGGGCCCCTTGCTCTAAGAGCTCTGTGTGCTCTCACAAACTCTATTTCCATGTCTTCCTGTCTCTCTAAGAGAGAATTGAATACACGTTGTAGGGCCGGTATTATCTGGTCCGGGATTACCGTCTCAGGGATCCCCCTCACCCTTATGTTATTCCTCCTTCCGCGATTATCAAGGTCCTCTAAATGTCTGTTCATTTCAATGAACTGTTCTGCATGAGAGTCCACCACCTTTTCCAACCTATGTATGGCCTTATCCCTGCGCTTGCCTGCGGCCTCCACATGCTCCATCTTGTCAGACAGTGAGAGGAGGTTGGACTTCAGGTCTGTGATGGCGGCAGAAAATGTGGATTTTATATCTGCGGCAAACCCAGTCATGTCTGCGTATGTGAGGGGCTTGTTGGAGCGATTACGTCCCCTACCTGAGTCCTCCTGTGTGGATTGGGAGTCCTCACTGAAGTCCTCCTCATCGTTTGGTGCCCGCGCCATATTGGGGCCTGTACTGCTGCCTCGTGGAGACGGCTGAGCCTGTAGGAGTTCTGCTATGCTTCTGGCAGCGGCAACAGCTGCAGAATTGCGGCGTGGTCTGGAGTGCGGTGTCTGCTGATTCCGCTTGCCCATCTCCCGGTCTGTGCTCTCGGGTTGTCCGGCTTTAGGCTGTGTCGTTCCGGGAGCTCCTCTAGCACACGTCCATCTTGGTCGCTCGCCAAGCCACGCCCCGAAAAATTATTTTTTGACAAAAAACCCTGGTGTGTGTGTGTGTGTGTGTGTGTATATAATATATTGATGTGGATTCTTATTGTATTTAGCAGAATATGACGCTTCCCAAGTTGGTGCTGAAGAAGCTACGCAAACAGCGTAACGTGTTGACCAGCGGATAAAATACACACACTTCCATTCTCTGTAGTGTGTAGTAGGAGGTGTCTGTATAGTGGTCCAAATAAGGACCCATGTATCATACTGCAACAATAATTATTTTAATGATATACTAACGCGCTTATATGATGTCAATAAGGATGTATATTTTTTTATAAATTGGATTCTTTCTCATGTGGGTGCCAGTAAAGTCCTCTATCAGCAGGACTGGTTCTTGCTAATTTTATATGCTATTGAATAACTTGTCCTCCCTGTCAGTCAACATCCAAGAGATGATACACAGGCTATATAAGAGCTTTGTTTAAATCCTCAACCTGAGGAAGTCATCATTGAACCCATCTCACAGATTGAAATACCTGAGACTGATGCCCTGTCCACAACCTTTCTGCCGGAAGCCATTGATTTGTACTTGTATGAGGGTCTTGAGTTTAATGGTTTTCCCATGTTTGTGGCTGTGCTGTACACCCACTTTCACTCAACAGTCTGGTCATGTGGGACTAAAAGACTTAGTCCTTGAACTAGCCTCATGCTTCTGACCACCCAAGCAAAACGCTCGCTAGTGTACTGAATTTCCTATCTGGTGCTAGAGTTGGAAAAGCCCTTTCCAATTGTGGAAGGTCCTCAAGACGGATGCTTGCCTGCCTGTCAGGCCTGGGAGCAGCTCTGAACACCGTCTGTGTGTGGGGGCTTGTTCCTAGAAGGAAGCTTGCCTTAGAATTAACACACTGGAAAAAAGAGATTTGTTTGTCCTTTGTTAATGCTTGACTCCTCAATTGTAAGCTCACCTGACAAGAATCCAGTTGGACAACACCACTACTGTGGCCTACATCATGGGCTCTCAGTCCAGAGGTCTTTAAAGCCCTTTTTTACAGGTAGAGGACCCAGGATGTGAACCTGCTGGAGTCCAGATTGAACAACAAACTGGACAGGTTTTTCAGCAGGTCCAGAGACTTTCAGGCCTTAGTAGTGGATGCTCTGATGATGGCGTGGGATCAGTTCTACCAAATCTATGCCTTTCCACCCTCATGGCACCAAATTGATCCAGGAGGGCATGGTATTCAGACATATTCAAGCTCCCAGCAGATGTTCCATCGACCATTTCGGATCATCTGTAACTTTTGTCCCAAGAGCAAGTGTTCCATCCTGATTTTCTGTCTCTGGCTTTACCAACATGGCTGTTGAAGCCACAGTCCAGAGTCCTTTTTCATTTACTCATCCCTACCCCTTTGAAGGCTAGGAAGTTGATTTATTGTAAATTCTACCTTTGCTCCTGGAAGGCCTACTTTGCCTGGTGGAAGTTGAGGAACTTTCATCCTAGAAAGTGTTCTGTGCGAATATTGTGTCGTTCTTCCATTCTGGTCTGGAATGTTCACTCGATTGAAAGAAGTTGCATATAAGCATGAGCCTGTGTCCTGCACTAGAATCCAAGAAATTGACTTGACTGGTAAGTAAAAAATCAGATTAATCTGAGACTGCTTTGTTATATTGTAACCTACAAGATATTGTAACCTACAAGAGCATATTTGGGAAGCTGACAAACAAAAAAGCTATTGGCCATCCAGGTATAACTCCTTCAACTCCCAGTATGGCTCAGTTTTGTGCTAGCGTTCCAGGAAGATGTGTTCTCTCTTGAAAAATGTTTACCAACCATTTATATTTCTTTATTTTAGCAAGAAACTTTTTCTTCAACCAAGATGTCAACATGCTGCAGATATGGGCTCTTTATGCAGCTATCTGGATCCTTGGCAATGCTTTTGAGGTCCTACCCATACCCCACTGGCCTGAAGTTTTTGGTTCCTGCCTGCAATATGTCCCCTTGGACACTGGGCTTTGCCAGTGGTGCTTCTCAGACCTTTGAATATTAGCAGCATATATGACAGTCTCTAAAGACTCTTTAATGAGTACACCATTTTGACTGAGTAGTGGGAGCTACTACGCATTGCTTAATTATGCAATTTATCCCCTATTCCATCAGTTTCCACAAACAGGGTTAACATGCTGAGGAATTGCGTATTCCTAATTCTTCCAGGCATCACCCATCTCTGACCGCTGCAGATTCCTCCTGCTACCTCCCGCTAAAGAGTGAACTAGCTAGCGTCCTCTCGACTCCCGGCTGACAACATACTGATGGTGCTCGGCACTTCAGTGTTCCCTCGTCCCGAGGATCTGTTCCTACTACATGCCTGTCTAAACTGGGTGTAATACTTGCTTTTAAAAATTGGCTTTTGATTAATAAACTTTACTGCACTATTGGCGGCTTGGCGCTTCTCCCCCCTTCCCTGCTATTTTGTTTTGACAGCCACTGAGTTCCCAACCTATGTTTGAAGCAGCCTCACCACCTCCAGCAGTTATTGAAAGAGACTTTCCATCATTATACATAAACTCTTACCTATTGGGACTACCTGTTCTGATTATCAATATCCCTTACATCATCTCCTGCCTGCAGGTTTAGCGCTGCGCTTAACACTTCTAATGTGATGTTTTCTGCCCTATAGATGTTAGGAATCCCTTTCCAAATCCTTATTTCCCCTAGCAGGCCCTGCTTTGCAGCATTCTGCGGCTGTAATGTCAGTCTATTAGACCTTAGGGGGGAGTTGGCTCAGCTGTTGTCAAAGGGTCCAGCTTCCATCTTCCTAACCCTTTAGTTTTAGAGTGCTTATCATGATAATGTAGAGCTAAAGGCAAAGACTCCGATGGTCTAATTTTATATTATCAATCTTATCCCCTGAATAAATCTTGTTTCTGCTGACATAAGAAGTTATGTTTGACTAAAACATTGGGCTGTGGCTCAGCATTGTAAAAAAAAATTCTTGCACTTGCCTTTTGATGGTGAATTCTATCACATCACTGGTGATAAAAGTACTTCATTACTCTAGCAGAAGAAGCCTAAAGCTTGCTATACACTAAGCAAAGGTTGCAGAAGAAATTTGCTCAGTGGGTGGCTTGTATGCCGCCTCCTGTCTAGAAAATTTTAAAGCCCTGAGAAAAAAACGTTTTTTTCTGTAAGAAAAAAAATGAAAATTCGCAGAAATTACAAAAAAAATCAGTATGGAGTAGTTTTACAAATTGTATTAACAAAGATCAATTGGCGCAATATAATGTGAATAATGACTAAAGTAGCCGGAGTCAGCATACGGAGGGGGTATAGCCAGGTATTACAGGTGTTACAGGGGACCAAATGACATAGCACAAGCACTCTGGTGTATAAATGTTTTAAAGGAACATTTTTTTTCTTTTTCTTTTTGAGTTAACAAACGCTTTAAAGCGATATTAAAGGCAGATAAAAAAAACAACAAAAAAACAAACATGTCATACTGACCTGCTCTGTGCAGTGATTTTGTACAGAGTAGCCCCAATCCTCCTCTTCTCAGGTCCCCTGGAGGCACTCCTGTCCCCTCCCTCCTGCTTGCTATGAGGCCACCAGGGGCACAGGTAACTATTAGGGGGCTGCTGCTCACAGGTTTTTTTCCATTCAGATGCAACAACCGCTGTTCAGATATTTTGGCAGCAGGCGGGGCCAGCAGGAGATTGTTCATCCACATTATGTACAAATGTAGTTTGGATGAAGAATTTTTTTTTTTTTTCCAATCATTTTTTAATTTTCCATTTTTTTTATATCACAGCAACATATACAGAAAAATCTATTTTTTTCCTTTTTTTCAGGTTATCCAATCTACCTATGCCTCCACAAAGGTAAACAGACCTACAATTTGCTCCAAGTATTCATCAAGGTTTTGGTCCCTGTGCTAGCCTTGCTATGCCGCCAGGGAATTTCCATTGTAGGATACCTGGAGGAACTCCTATTGAAGGAATATTCAGCTCAAACTATTACCATCAATGTTATGTGGACAGTTCGGATTCTTAAAGGGTTCAGTTGGATACTGAACATTCAGAATACAGTGCTGGAATCAACACATCATTTACAGTATTTGGGTCTAGTCCTTGACGCAGCTCAAGCTAGAATTTTTCTTCCCAAAGAAAAGCTGCACCTCCCCTCTGCCAGACGTAGCCTCTACAGTCCAGGAGCCATCCAGCCCTGTGACTGCATTAGAGTTCTGAGCTTGATTGTAGCCTTGAACTGCCTCAAGGCAGTATCATTTTCCCAGTTCTATTCCAGACCTCTACAATACAACATCCTGTCGTGGGACAAAAAGTCCGGTCTCTAGACTTATCTATTTGCCTTACACCCATGACCATGTAATCTCTGGACTGGTAGTTTGGGAATCTAGCTCTGGTGTTGGAAAAAATCTTTCTTCCCACTGTCTTGAGAGATCATTACAATGGATGCCATTCTGAAGAGCTGAAGTGCAATCCTAGACACTTTGCCAGTGCAGGGGGACTTGGTTAGAATCCCCTCTTCAGATCAAAATTATGGTACTGTGAGCAATTTAGTTGTCCCTGCAAGGGTGGATATTTTGTCTATAAGGTCATTTGTTCAGGATCTAGTCAGCTAACTCCATCTGAGAAGTGCATCAGTCACCAGGGAGAAACCAGGATTCTTCCTGTGGCAATGAATATGTAAAGGATTCTAGTCTAGGCAGACCTTCACGTTTCACCCTGGTCAGCTGTTCACATTCTGTAAAAATGGCAGGCAGACTACCTTTGCCAGCAGTGTCTGGACTGTGGGGAGTGGTTCCTGCACCCAAAAGTGTTTCAGGACATATCAAAGATGGGGACACAAGATGTGGACCTCCTAGTTAATAGGTTCAGCACCAAACTGTGCAGATTTGTCATCAGAAATAATTTCTGGCAGAAGTGGTGAATTTCTCTGGTACAGCTTGTTCTATCCCTTTAGAACCCCAACCTTGTTTACATTATAAAATTAAGAAGTAGGGTATTCTGGTGATCCTTTTTTCTCCAATCTGGTCCAGGTGGATGTGGAAAAATTATAACTTTTGGCAGACACTCTGTGATCTTTCTGAGTCAGCAGTTGCCACACTAGGAAATATGCCTCTAGTGAGGTCTACCATCACACACACAGATGGTGCAAGCAAAGAAAGTATCAACTCAGGAAATGTGGCTTAGAAAACCATTTAGCCCCATATACCCTCAAGGGACACATTTTAGCCATTGTGATCTTATTTCAAAAGACCACTAGCCTTCCCATTCTTTGGGCAAGACTTTTGTACAGGGTGTTTCTTATGGCTCCACCTGTGCAACCTCCTGTGACTTGATAAGATCAAAATTTGATTCTGTTGGCTCTTCAAAGACCACCTTTTGAAGTAATCAGGGATATTCCCCTTTCCACTCACAAGGTAGCATTCCTTGTTGACTTAACATAATCAAGATGCATGTCTGATTTGGCTGCCTTACCTTGTAAACAATCCTTTTCATTTTCCACAAGAATAAGGTAGTTTATAGATCTCTAAAGAGATTGGCTTAAATTTCTAGAACACTGGGCTCTTTACCTGATTTAGGCAGGGTTACAATTGTAGCTGTAAGCATTCCAGCTGGAAAACTGGCTCTGGACATTGCGGCATCAAAGACCTGTAGCAGGTATTGTGATATTGTAGAGTTAAATAGTCGATTAGTATTCTGACGAGTAACCATCTGGTCCTGGAGATTTATTATAGGGTAAGCTTTTGATTAATTTCTCTAATTTCTCGAGACCGTAAATGGTTGGTTTAACTTGGATAATTCTGTCTGCGAAGGCGTAGGCAGAGATACTGATGCCAAGAATTCAGAGATAATTTCTTCTGATGGTTGATGGGTGTCGGGGTCCTTTTTTAATTGATAAAGTCATTCATAATAATCACTGAAAGCGTTTGCAATTTCTTTTGGATTGGAGAGACGTTTCCCTGTCTTGGGATTTTAGATATATATGATTTTTTGTTTAATGGCTCTTTTTTTTTTTTTTTTCAGTTGATAGCTAATAGTTTCCCGGCTTTATTCCCATATCGGTATGATTGGGCTTTTAGTAAACGTAGATGATTATCATGCTGGGATATTAAGAGTACGGAAGTCCTGTCTAGCAAGAAAAAGTTGCTCACGGACTGGTTGAGTAGTCTATTTTTTGTTCTTTCTAGATGTATATTAGATAACAAGTCGTTGAGCTGCTTTGTCCGTTGCTTTATTTTTTACGCTTAAGGTATACATCAGGGGACTACTTATACAATTATGACCGGTCCACAGTGTGAAGGGATCATCGAACGATGGGCATTGAGGCCAAACAATTCTGTGAGAGCTATTAGAATTGGTTTTGTGTTCTCTGGTTGAGATGGGGTGTAAAAATCATTGCGCCATCTCTTTGCCCTGGTCTCGAAGACCTCGGAGGTCTCTGGAAAATTGGAGCGTGGTCAGACCACATAATGTATATATGACTTGTCTACCAAAATAAATCAATGCGGGAATATGTGTGATGAACGTTCAAGGAAAAAAGTGAAGTCGCGTTCTGATGAATGATGACATCTCCATACATCAAACAATCCTGAAGTAGAGATAAAATGAGCCAATGTTGCCCTACTTTGCTGGTGTCATGTGTCACTAGAGAGGTCCAGGTCTTTATCCGAAATTGCATTAAAATCCCTGCATAGGATTACATGTCCCTGAGGAAGAGAAGACTTCTTTTTTTTTTTTTCAAGAAAGACCATTGCTTAGTATTGGAAAGATATAAGTTGACCAATGTATATTTGGGATTGTTAATTTCGCAGATAAGGATTAGAAATATGCCTGATGCGTCCAGATGAACCCCTAGTTGCATGAATTGAAGTCTTTGATGGCAATTGCCACTCCTTTTCTTGGTGGGGCTATTAGTCATAAATACATGTGAAAAATTGTGATGTTGAAAGACCGGAGGTTTGTGGGAAACAAAGTGTTTCTTGAAAACAGATGATATCGCATTTAAGCCAGCCTGCTTCCTTCCAGGCCACCTGTCTCTTATTGGGACTGTTCAAGCCCTTTACATTTAGGGATGATATTTTAAAGGAAATTGTGTTTTAGCTGGTAATGTCAGTAGGGGTATTGTTGGTAATTCTGTGTTTTAGGAAAACAGCTGTAATAGTGTGTTACCTGTTGGAAGGGTGATTGCAAATGAAACTTCAGTAGATGACGGTCGAGTTACTGGAGTGACAGTGTATGTGACCAGATGAACGTCCGGAAATTTGTAATCTGTACATGGAGAACTTTACAGAAAATGAATGTTAATTTCGATAAACAAAGATATAAACTGACAATTCTGTGTGGATAATAAACCGTTTAAACTAGTGGGGTCGAAAAGAGAGAAGACAATGTGGTTGTCTCCTGGCCGTCAGAGCATGGGATCAACTTTGTAGTGAATAGATACACAGGTTCAGCCCACTTCAACATCCGAGTTATCCCGAACGTGAGTGAGAGGAAACTTCCTCTTCTGTGCCTTGTGGTTCTTTGATTTGCCATTCTCGCAGAAGACTCAGGCCTTCTTTCACTGTGGTTGATGGGGTGTAGGGATGTTGTAAAAGCAAGTGAACCCTCGTATGATATCCTGCCTAGAGTGTTCCTTCAAACCCATTCAGATCTGGAGACCATTCTGATGAAAGTTATGACACACATACAAGACATGCAGCTCTCAGAATGATCTGCCGATTTATTTCCGTGTTTCCACTTATATAACCAAAATTACATCACAACAAAAGTCCAACCCTTTCATTAATATACAGGTCATACAGGGGGCTGCACATACAGGGGGTTCTTCCAAAGAAGTGGGGTTCTGAAAATAAGTGGCACTTCTGCTCTTGCAGCATCCATCTGAACATTTTCTTCTCTCTTCACAGGTAATCTGCGTTTATATTCCCATGTCCTGCAAACTGAAAATTGACTGACCGCTTATATACATTTTTGGTAATCTGCGTTTATATTCCCATGTCCTGCAAACTGAAAATTGACTGAGCGATTATATACATTTTTGGTAAATCTGTTTGTCACCGCTGTCTCAACTACATCTGTAGCCATGCTTACATTATTTCAATGTTTATTTAGCCATTAAGTCTTACCTAAATTATGGGTTTCCTTATCTTTGGCCTTTTAGTCCCCTTGCAGTTTGATTGTGTTGTGAAAGTTAAGCCCTGCTTGCTGTGTTCCTAATATCCCCTCCTAATTGATTAATTGCCAGATTCCATCCACACCCAACACAGTATATAACAAGGCCTTCTTTACGGGGGAACATACAGGGGGCTGCACATACAGGGGGTTCTTCCAAAGAAGTGGGGTTCTGAAAATAAGTGGCACTTCTGCTCTTGCACTTCAGCGATTTGCACAAAGCTAACCATAGCAGATTGCAGGTGATCTCATTTTCATATTATCTCACCTCTGAAACATGCTCTCTTTACCTCTCCTCCTCTTCACAATTGCAGCCTCTCTCCTCAAGCTCTCTTTTCTACATCCCTCTGCTCCACCACACAATCTGTACATATCAACCTCACTTCTCCCCTCCCCCTACTACTGCACTCATCACCTCTTTCTAACTCTAAGCCCACTTGCTAACATACCCCCCAGGATACTAAAGCATGTCCCCTCATACAAATCATATTCTCATATTACCTCCCTCACTCTTCTGCTTCTCCTAATCGCTGGAGACATTTCCCCAAACCCTGGGCCTCCCTTATTTAACTGTGCCCAACACACCCATCACCATCACCCTACACCCTCTGGCAGTAGTCGCAATCTACACAATTTAGTCTCCATTCCTCTTCTTTCCAACGCCAGCCTCCCTCTCTCCTGTGCCCTCTGGAACGCCCGCTCTGTCTGCAACAAACTCACTGCTGTTCATGACCTCTTTTTCACTAATTCCTTTAATCTACTTGCTCTCACCGAAACCTGGCTCCACGAATATGACACCCCTTCTCCTGCTTCCCTCTCCCAGGGTGGCCTTCACTGGACTCACTCCCCTAGGCCTAATGGACGCAAGGGAGGTGGAGTGGGATTCCTTCTATTCCCCCAGAGCACCTTCCAGGTTATTCACCCTCCTCCCTCTTTTTCCCTCTCATCATTCGAAGCCCACTGTATACGTCTATTCTCTCCTACTTCCCTAAGAATTGCTGCGATCTACCGGCCCCCTGAACCATTATCGACTTTCCTTGATGAGTTTTCTGCCTGGCTAAACTACTTTCTCTCTTCGGATATTCCCACAATCCTTCTCGGTGATTTCAACATCCCTGCTAATACAAACACTCCTGCTACTTCTAAACTTCTTAGTCTAACCTCTTCATTTGACCTGAAGCAATGGGTACAGGCTTCTACTCACTCTGATGGCAACACCCTTGACCTTGTATTCTCCTACCTATGCACTCCGTGCAACTTCTCAAACAATCCTTTTCCTCTCTCCGACCACCAGCTTATTAGTTTCTCTCTCCCCCTGTCTTCCACCACCTTTCCCTCCAATCGCCTAACCATCACCCGTAGAAACTTTCGCAACTTCAACTCCTGTCTCCTCTATTCTGCTACTGACCACCTCTATGACAAAATCTCTCCCCTGTCCTGCCCCAACCAAGCCATGTCCATCTACAATAAATCTCTGTCCTCCACCCTGGACACTCGCTCCCCTCACTACACGCAGAATCAGGCCTCGACCCTTACAACCCTGGCAAACAGATGACACTAAAATTCTCAAAAAACGTAGTCGCACTCTTGAGCGTCTGTGGCACAAGACTAAGTCTCTCAAAGACTTCAACCAATACAAATCTGCCCTCCAAATATACTATTCTTTCCTCCACACTGCCAAGCAAAACTATTTTACAGCTCTTATTAACAGCTTCTCATCCAATCCCCGTAAACTCTTCTCTACCTTCAACTCTCTACTTTGTCCTCCACCGCCTTCACCCACTGACTTACTCACTGCCCAGGAAATCGCTAATCACTTCAAAAACAAGATTGATACAATCAGTGATGAAATCTCCATTCTACAGGTATCTCCCCCAGCTAAGACCCCATGTCAACAGGTACAACTGACACTCCCCCTATTCAAATCTACTACTACAGATGAAGTTGCTAAACTCCTTTCTATCGCCCACCTAACCACCTGTCCCCTGGACCCTATTCCCTCTCAAATGCTACAGTCACCCTCTGACCCCATCCTACAATCTCTCCCTCACCTCTGGCATCTTCCCCGATGCTCTAAAACATGCACTGGTCACCCCCATACTCAAAAAGCCGTCCTTGGACCCCACCAATCTTAACAACCTACGCCCAATCTTGTTGCTCCCCTTTTCCTCTAAACTCCTTGAACGCCTGGTTTACAACCGAGTGACCACCTCATTAAAAACAACCTTCTTGATCCCCTTCAATCTGGGTTTCGCCCTCAACACTCCACAGAAACTGCTCTTTTAAAACTCACAAATGACCTACTAACTGCAAAAACCAACGGACACTATTCTGTGCTCCTACTTCTGGATCTTTCAGCTGCCTTTGACACGGTTGACCACCCCCTCCTCCTCAAAAAACTTTACTCCCTCGGTCTCCGTGACTGTGCTCTTCAGTGGCTCTCATCCTACCCATCCCAACGCACCTTCAGTGTCACTTACAATTCTACTTCCTCCACTCCTCTTCACTTCTCTGTCGGGGTCCCCCAAGGTTCTGTTCTTGGACCTCTTTTATTTTCAATCTACACCTCTTCCCTGGATCAGCTATGCTGATGACACACAAATCTATCTCTCCACCCCTCAACTCACTCCATCAGTCTCCTCACGCATCACTAACTTACTAACCGACATATCTGTATGGATGTCACACCACTTCCTCAAACTCAACTTGTCCAAAACCGAGCTTATAATATTTCCTCCCCCACGTTCCTCTTCCCCCGACTCCTCTGTCAAGAGCAATGGCAAAACCATCCACCCGTCCCCACATGTCAGGGTACTAGGTGTTATCCTGGATTCTGAACTCTCCTTTCAGCCCCACATCCAATCACTTTCCAAAGCTTGCCGCCTCAACCTCCGCAACATCTCTAAACTACGTCCCTGTCTAACCAATGAAACCACAAAGCTCCTGATTCACTCCCTGGTTATCTCTCGCCTTGACTACTGCAACTCACTCCTCATTGGCTTACCTTTAAACAGACTATCCCCCCTTCAGTCCATCATGAATGCTGCTGCCAGACTCATCCACCTTACAAACCGCTCAGTGTCTGCTACCCCTCTCTGCCAATCCCTCCATTGGCTACCACTCGCCCAACGAATTAAATTCAAAATACTAACAATAAGTTACAAAGCCATCCACAACTCTGCCCCCAGCTACATCACTAACCTAGTCTCAAAATACCAACCTAATCGCCATCTCCGTTCCTCCCAAGACCTCCTGCTCTCTAGCTCCCTCATCACCTCCTCCCATATCCGCCTCCAGGACTTCTCCCGAGCCTCGCCCATCCTCTGGAATTCCCTACCCCAATCTGTCAGACTGTCTCCAACTTTATCCACTTTTAGGCGATCCCTGAAAACTTTCCTCTTCAGAGAAGCCTATCCTGCCTCCATCTAACAACTGCACTATTTTCTCCATTAGCTCATCCCCCACATCTATTACCCTTTGTATAACTTGACCCTCCCTCCTAGATTGTAAGCTCTTAACGAGCAGGGCCCTCTGATTCCTCCTGTATTGAATTGTATTGTACTTGTACTGTCTGCCCTAATGTTGAAAAGCGCTGCGTAAACTGTCAGCGCTATATAAATCCTGTATAATAATTAATATATGGTAAAGATACAGACATACAGGATGTTTTAAAACAAGCAAAAATAGAATATTAATAACTCATATAGAAACTAATAACAGGAAAGGGGCAAGCACATCATTTAAAGGAAGTCAGGCAATTTATTGAAACTTAACTTCTCATAAACGTCACATACAGTTGCAATAAAAAGTATGTGAACCTTTTTGGAATGGATTTCTGCACAAATTGGTCATAAAATGTGATCTGAATTTCATCTAAGTCACAAAAATAGACAATCAGTCTGCTTAAACTAATAACACACAAAGAATTAAATGTTACCATGTTATTATTGAACACACCATGTAAACATTCACAGTGCAGGTGGAAGAAGTATGTGAACCCTTGGATCTAATAACTGGTTGAACCTCGTTTGTCAGCAATAACGTCAACCAAACGTTTCCTGTAGTTGCAGATAAGACGTGCACAACGGTCAGTAGTAATTCTTTACCATTCCTCTTTACAGAACTGTTTCAGTTCAGCAATATTCTTGGGATGTCTGGTGTGAATCGCTTTCTTGAGGTCATGCCACAGCATCTCAATCGGGTTGAGGTCAGGACTCTGACTGGGCCACTCCAGAAGGCGTATTTTCTTCTGTTTAAGCCATTCTGTTGTTGATTTACTTCTATGCTTTGGGTCGTTGTCCTGTTGCAACACCCATCTTCTGTTGTGCTTCGGCTCCTGCAAAATGTCTTGATAAACTTGGGAATTAATTTTTCCTTCGAAGATAGCAGTCTGTCCAGGCCCTAACGCAGCAAAGCAGCCCCAAACCATGATGCCCCCACCATCATACTTCACAGTTGGGATGAGGTTTTGATGTTGGTGTGCTGTGCCTCTTTTTCTCCACACATAGTTTTGTGTGTTTCTTCCAAACAACTCAACTATGGTTTCATCTGTCCACAGAATATTTTGTCAATACTGTTGTGGAACATCCAGGTGCTCTTGTTCAAACTGTAAACGTGCAGCAATGTTTTTTTTGGACAGCCGTGGCTTCCTCTGTGGTATCCTCCCATGAAATCCATTCTTGTTTAGTGTTTTACGTGTCGTAGATTTGCTAACAGGGATGTTAGCATATGCCAGAGACTTTTGTAAGTCTTTAGCTGACACTCTAGGATTCTTCTTCACCTCATTGAGCAGTTTGCGCTGTGCTCTTGCAGTCATCTTTACAGGATGCCCACTCCTAGGGAGAGTAGCAGCAGTGCTGAACTTTCTCCATTTATAGAAATTTGTCTTACTGTGGACTGATGAACAGCAAGACTTTTGGAGATACTTTTATAACCCTTTCCAGCTTTATGCAAGTCAACAATTCTTAATCGTAGGTCTTCTGAGAGCTCTTTTGTGCAAGGCATCATTCAAATCAGGCAATGCTTCTTGTGAAAAGCAAACCCAGAACTGGTGTGTGTTTTTTATAGGGCAGCTGTAACCAACACCTCCAATCTCATCTCATTGATTGGACTCCAGTTGGCTGACACCTCACTCCAATTAGCTCTTGGAGATCTCATTAGTCTAGGGGTTCACATACTTTTTCCACCTGCACTGTGAATGTTTACATGGTGTGTTCAATAAAAACATGTTAACATTTAATTCTTTGTGTGCTATTAGTTTAAGCAGACTGTGATTGTCTATTGTTGTGATTTAGATGAAGGTCAGATCACATTTTATGACCAATTTGTGCAGAAATCCATATCATTCCAAAATGGTTCACATACTTTATATTGCAACTGTATACATATTATTCTAAAATGGATACAGTCTTTTAAAATGGTGGACAGCAAGCTAAAATATCCTTAGTGGTGATCGCATAGGTGGTCCATCTTTTGTTACTAGTAACTTAACAGGGTATAGCCAACGATAAGAGATGCAGTGGTTATGCAGAGGCATTGTGATGGTAGCGAGTTGCCAACGCTATTGTAAAGTGAAGGCTGATAGGTCAGTGAAGAATGACCTTTCTTGCAAACTTTGAGGTAAGTTATCACGGTGTCTAGTGGCTAACATCAACTGTTCCTTTATATGGTAAAAATTAATTCTTACAATAGTATCCCTGGATTGGTGGGATTGAATATGCTTGGGTCTTGGCAGCCTATGCATGCGATCTATGAGTAGGTTTTCTAATAGTGCACCAGGAAGTCCATCTTTCATGAGATTGATATAATATGGACAAGAGAGGAAGTGCACCTTGGCCGTGTCCTGAGGAAGCCTAGCGGCAAAATGCGTAGACATACAAGAGCTCACTGCACAATAACATAGATGCATATATGCTACAATTTTTACTATAATCTTATATTTTTTCTATGTAATTGTTAACCCTAATAAATTTGAATATTTTTTATATTGTTTCTTCTCCATTGTTTCTTAGCCCATAAAGTCCGCCCCCCTGGTAATACTTAGTACTACCTTATTGGTGAAATATGCTTTCAGGTCTGGAGGTTTGATAGATTCCTGGATCCCCCAAATTTTGACGTTGATGCGTCACGATCTATCTTCCAAATTTGCCAGTTTAGCTTTCATCTTCAAGAGTTCATCATCCCTGTCGTCATGAGCATCTACCAAGTTGTTACAAGTAGATGCAAATTCCTCCATTTTTGTTTCACTATGGGAGACTCTTATTTACTGCAGAGACTTTTGACTTGAAATGTTGTGCCAATGCTAATATGTCTGCATGGAGGGTTGAGCACAATGATACCAACATATCTTTTAGTGTGTCATCCATAACTGGCTGGTTTTCTGTGGGGAATTCTGAAATGGAGTCTTGTAACTCCCTGGTATCATATAGGGACGATTTCAAAGCGGCTTACCTCCAGGTTAACTAATGATGAGTTATTCCTTTTCAGCTTAATTTTTGCAGGACTGGAAGACGATGATAGCGAATGAGTGTCTACCTTGTCCTCGGCGCCATCTTGGCTGTTGTATTGGCATAGTTGAGGGAAAAATCAGTCATTTTTCCTGGCTTGGTGCAGTCTTTTCTTTATCTCGTGGACATCGGGATGTGTGCCTGCAGTGCTGGAGCCTGAAAGCATCTGAATCCATAGCCCTATGTTGCTGTGGATGCCTCTGATAAACCCGTGGTGGTGAGGAGCTGTCTCAATGTGCAGCCATTCACTCCGACGGCTAGCCATGCCCCCAATGTGCTTCTTCTTGCGCCACTCCTTTGTTGTGTTGGTTTGTTTTGGGTCATTGTCATGCTGATAGACCCATCTTCAGTGTTCTAGCTGAGGGAAGAAGGTTCTCATTCAAGATTTTACAATGCATGGACCCGTCCATTGGGCCCTTAATGCGGCAAAGTTGGACTGTACCTTTTAGCAGAGAAACTGCACCAAAACATAATGTTTCCACCTCTGTGCTTGATTGTAGGGATGGTTTTCTTAGGGTCATAGTCAGCATTATTCTTCCTCCAAACGTGGCGAGTCTAGTAAATGCCAAAGAGCTCAATTTTGATCTCAGATGACCACAGCACTTTCTCAGTCCTTAAAGAAATCATTAAGATGTTAATTTTTTGGTGGGGGCGGCAAACAACCACCCCCCACTACGCGGTCGGTCGGGTGGGTCACCCGCACCCCCTCCCCTCTGCGGTCGGTCATCCAGCCCCTCACTTAACCAATTTAGGTTGCAGACAAGCAGCTATCCTACGGGCGGCTCCCATCGCGTCTCCTTTTCTGCATCTCGGTGGCTTCTGCTGTGCGTTTTCGCCCTCCTCCTAGGTGCCCAATAGGATTGCCTATTTTTTCAGCCAATCGGATGATGGATCTCAAGTCCTGCTTCCTGATTGGCCGGGAAAAGAATCAGTGTGACAGTAGCGAATATTCATTCGCTATTGTCACGCAACTGGGTAGGCTCAGGGTGCATTGCTCTGCACCCCAAGCCCACCCTTTTTTGAAGCCTATTAAAGTCTCTGTCTCTAATCGCGTGCTTCAAACAAAAAGAATAAAAAAAAAAATTGATATACATCCGGTGCCCTGCATGTAGATTAAGAGGCCGGACGCATGGATAGGGGGTGCGGTGCCCGTGCACCCCTAATGGACAGGCCACCATTGGTTTGTTTGGTGACTGTGGTTCCCAACTGCCTTGAGATCATTCACAAGCTCCTCCACTTTTCTCATGATCATCCTTACCCCCTGAGGCAAAATCTTGCATGAAGCTCCAGACCAAGGGCGATTGGTTATTTTGTTTTTCTTGCATTTGTAACTAATCCTCCAACAGTTGTCTCCTTCTCACCAAGCTTCTTGCTGATTGTCTTGTAGCACATTCCAACCTTGTGCAGGTTTACAATCTTGCTCCTGATGTCCTTGACAGCTCTTTGGTTTCCCATAATTGTGACGCAGATAGCAAGGATAACTTGCCACAAATTTGTGGCAGTGTTGAACTGCATGAAAAGGACTTTCTCACAGGGTGGTGCTGTGGATGCTGATATGGTAAGAGGGTGCCACATCCTCAATTATAAACAAAACTGAACCAGTAGACTCCAAATGGACATTAGGCACCACGACACGCTAAATCATCTAAAAATAGATCTTTTACTTATGCAAAACAGTTAAAATGACAAATAGAGTGAAGTTAAAAATTCCTAGCACAATATGCTAGAAAAACTACCACATAGACGTCACCATAACCATTCATTGGCCAAACTGTAACTTGGCATGAGATTTGTACAAATGCAGTCATCAGTATTGGGTAGGCCTGGTATAGGTTGATGAGGAGGGTAGAAAAGCTCAGAGCTCTACAGTTTTCACTCTAACGCACTTCTTCAGGAGCTTGAAGTAAGTATTCTGTGTAGAGTAAAAAATAATGTGTATATACAGTCAGGTCCATAAATATTGGGACATCGACACAATTCTAATCTTTTTGGCTCTATATACCACCACAATGGATTTGAAATGAAACAAACAAGATGTGCTTTAATTTCAGACTTTCAGCTTTAATTTGAGGGTATTTACATCCAAATTAGGTGAACAGTAGGAATTACAACAGTTTGTATATGTGCTTCCCAATTTTTAAGGGACCAAAAGTAATGGGACAATTGGCTGCTCAGCTGTTCCATGGCCAGGTGTGTGTTATTCCCTCATTATCCCATTTACAAGGAGCAGATAAAAGGCCCAGAGTTCATTTCAAGTGTGCTATTTGCATTTGCAATCTGTTGCTGTCAACTCTCAATATGAGATCCAAAGAGCTGTCACTATCAGTGAAGCAAGCCATCATTAGGCTGAAAAAACAAACCTATCAGAGAGATAGCAAAAACATTAGGTGTGGCCAAATCAACTGTTTGGGAATATTACATTTATAATCACCTTTTTGTATATTGTGCACAGATTGTATGGACATTTTTTTGCATTTTTAAATATTGTTTTTTTGGATATATAACATCACTTCTTTGTTTTATATTTCATAAGGTTTTGAGGCATTCACTTTGCTGCTCTTATCACATTATCAGCACAACTTTTTCACTGATGAGGTGGTATGCTTTGGATCATGAGCAGTTCCTTTCCTTCTCCATACTCTTCTCATCACTCTGGTACAAGTTGATCTTGGTCTCATCTGTCCATAGGATGTTGTTCCAGAACTGTGAAGGCTTTTTTAGATGTTGTTTGGCCAACTTTAATCTGGCCTTCCTGTTTTTGAGGCTCACTAATGGTTTACATCTTGTGGTGAACCCTCTGTATTCACTTTAGTGAAGTTTTCTCTTGATTGTTGACTTTGACACACATACACCTACCTCCTGGAGAGTGTTCTTGATCTGGCCAACTGTTGTGAAGGGTGTTTTCTTCATCATGGAAAGAATTCTTCGGTCATCCACCACAGTTGTTTTCCGTGGTCTTCCGGGTCTTTTGGTGTTGCTGAGCTCACCGGTGCGTTCTTTCTTTTTAAGGATGTTCCAAACAGTTGATTTGGCCACACCTAATGTTTTTGCTATCTCTCTGATGGGTTTGTTTTGTTTTTTCAGCCTAATGATGGCTTCCTTCACTGATAGTGACAGCTCTTTGGATCTTTTATTGAGAGTTGACAGCAACAGATTCCAAATGCAAGTAGCACACTTGAAATGAACTCTGGACCTTTTATCTGCTCCTTGTAAATGGGATAATGAGGGAATAACACACACCTGGCCATGGAACAGCTGAGCAGCCAATTGTCCCATTACTTTTTGGTCCCTTAAAAAGTGAGAGGCACATATACAAACTGTTGTAATTCCTACACCGTTCACCTGATTTGGATGTAAATACCCTCAAATTAAAGCTAAAAGTCTGAAGCTAAAGAGCATCTTGTTTCATTTCAAATCCATTGTGGTGGTGTATAGAGCCAAAAAGATTAGAATTGTGTCGATGTCCCAATATTTATGGACCTGACTGTACAATAAAATTCAAACAATTACATAAAACAAATGTATTTAACAAAAAGGAGTTACTCAAGATACCATCAGTGTGTGTATAGGTCTGACCAGTGTAACACTGCAGGGCAGTGAGGTAAGAGGGACAACATGGGTGTGGGGACACAGAATTACAAACACCCACCACCGCAGCGAGCGAGGACAGGCTAGAGGATAGAGAAACAATCGGTTGAGATACCAACATAGTTATAGGTAAATATACCAACAGATGGCCATAGGCAGCCCTACAGGGAACAACGCTGGAAGCTATTAGAGGCTTACGTAGTCCATAATCAACTGTTGCAGCATCCCTCATGAGCACGGCGTTTGAATGGTACTTACCTTCTACGCGAACAGGACCGAACACAGTGGCGCTACGAGTTCATATTGGAACTTTTGTCATTTGTACTAGCACACCGTTGGCTCACCTTCAAGGATTCCCACTACCTCCAGGTACAGGGGGTTGCTATGGGCACGTGCTGTGCGCCTGCCTATGTGAACCTACACTTGGGGGGGTGGGAGTGAGCTATCTTTTCAGATGACCACTTGTGTGATTATACCAATTTCGTATCGTACTGGCTACAATGAATAGACATCATTTTATCGTGTGGACCGGTACCCATGTCCAGCTGAACGCATTTGTGAACACATTGAACCACATTTCAATCTGAAGCTTACATTAAATAGTGATCCCAACAAGATTACATTTCTCGATCTACAATTTTTCAAGGATACGGACAATTGCTTAGCTACAACATTGTTCCGCAAGAAAACAGCAGGCAATACCCTGCTCCATGCGGCAAGCGCACACCCTTCAGCTCTGATTAGAAGCATCCTCTACATACAGTATATCCGATTGAGTAATTGCACTCACTTTTTGGATCTTAAGCAACAATCCCTCGTCTGTTACGCAGGGGATACAGTAAGTCGTTGCTACGCAAGGCCTATAACAAGGTGTTCAGATAGGAACGCAATATTCTTCATTATAAAATGAAAAAGTTCTAGTTTGACGCTTTTCCAATTTGTCGCAAATTTGTGTGGCAAGTCTCTAGCAAGAGCAAAGTTGCATTTGTGATTCTACAGCAAGAGGTCTGCAAGACCTACAGCATAAAAATTCAGCCACAGTGACCCCTGTAGTGGGATGACTATTCCACAACATAACTGAAGCAGAACCTGCAGAATGTTTGCAAAGAAAGTCGATCTGGAGTCATGCAATGCGGACTTGTGCAACAAACTTGTGAAGCCTGGCAAGTCTAGCAATAGATTAGCAAGTCATTTTCAAATTTGCAGCACAATTGCTTGCTATCTGGGGAGGTGTGAATGGAAGAAAAGGATTCTGTGGACAGGTGTCTTTTAGAGTCAAATATGTTTTTATTGTATAGCAGAATAAAAGAAGAGAGGAGGTCAATATATTCATCTCAGTAAATTGCACAATACAAACCATGTGTCAAAAAGTAGGTTGTAACATGAACCAAAATAATGTATTATAAGCAAGTACCTCACGTAATTGAAGAACAGGAATCCATATCTAAGGTTAACGTGTGCTAAATCCTGAGGTCATTATATTTGGATATGGAAAGGGGGAAATGGGGAAGAAAGAGAAAGAAGGGGGAAAAGAGCTGAAGAATAGGGGAAGAAATTTAGGAGAGGGTTTGAGCGTACCTTGGAAAACTAACCTGTAAAATTCGGTCAGGGAACATTTGCACATTAGTCAGTGGGTGATAACATAGTTCTCAGGGAGTCTGAGATGGAAAAATCTAGCCAGATAAGCCATAAAACCTTAAATTTTTCATATATGTCATTGTCTAAGGCCAGCATCTCATCCATGCGCATGATGTCATTGACAGTTGAAACCCACAAGGATAACAAAGGGGTTAGTAGTAGTTTTTCAAAATAGGGGAATCAGTTGCCTGGCGGCAGACAGAAAAAAGCACAGTAAACTACGTTTCTGTGAGCCCAGAAGCAAGGTCAATAGTGCTACCTCCGGAGTAGGTGTCAGGGGACCGATCGTAGAGGCTGCCGTATATAAAAAAAAAACCTGTGACCAAAAAGGCTGAATTCCAGTGCAGTCCCACCATACGTGAAGATATGTCCCCTCAGGCGATACACACCTCCAACAAGTGGGGGGCAACTGCCGGGAATATGTTATGTAAGAACTGCGGGTCCCTGTACCATCTGGAGAGAAGTTTAAAAAAAATTGTGTAGCAAGTTATGGAAGACTTATGCGTAAAGTGAAATTACTTTTGCCAGTCCGACCGCTGTGAGTTCCTTCCACAAGTTTGTAGACCATCGCCTGGTGTATGGTGGGAGTTGATCATGTAGTGATGTATGTAATCTATAAATGGAGGAAAGTAAATGTCTGGGTGTCTCTGAGAGAGAGCACAGCTGTTCATAACCTCTCAGGGGTCTGTGAATTTGGGAGGAGGAAAATAAATCTGAGCAGGAGGAGGCTATGCAAAGGACAGTAAGCAAGTTACTTTGGCTTCCAGGAATAATCGGGGTATCCAAATTGAGGTGTACAAATGAACTTGCTACTGGCCAGGAGGAGCGTGTAAATGAACCCACCATGTGAGATCCCATGCCCTGAGGTAGCGCAAGGTGGTCAAACAGTGGGGTGAAGGGTTAGTAGATAGAAGTAATGACAATTCCCTTCTTATACCATAAACATAAGGCAGTAATGGTTAAAGGGGAAGAGGAGGAGAGCCGCTGTAACTCCTGCCCATATCCCCAAAGGAGGGCCCGTAAGTTAAAGGCAGAAAGGTCCTCTTCAACCATGGTAGATGCTTTAGAGCAGTGGTCATCAACCCTGTCCTCAGGGCCGACTAACAGGCCAGGTTTTTATGTATTACTTTGGGGAGATGCAGACTAGAATACTGCAATCACTGAGCAGCAAATTAGATCACCTGTGATGTATTTCAGTTATCTTGCAAACCTGGCCTGTTAGTGGGCCCTGAGGACAGGGTTGATGACAACTGCTTTATGACCACTGCTTTAGAGAAAGGGCGAGGGAACCAATCCAATACCCTGGCTTAATAGGGCTGCTGTGTGGTAAAGTTCAAAATTTGGTAGGCCCACACCTCCCTGAAGCTTGGGGTAAGTGAGCAATATGTGGTGGATGCGGGATAGACCTTGATGCCAGATAAAGCGTATGGACATGGAACATAGGTAACTGAAAAAACGCTTAGGAACAGTTATGGGTACAGTCTGGAATAAGTAAAGTAGTTTAGGGAAAGTGTCCATTTTGAGCGTGTTGATGCGACCGAACAATAGTATGGGGGACGAGTTCAAGGTATCGAAGTCCTTCCTAATACGAGCCAAAAAAGGGACATAAATCAGGGCATAGAGGTCTGACAAGTTAGAAGTGATCGGTATTCCCAAGTAAGTAATACCTCTAGTGACATTGAAAGGAGAAATTAGACCATGCTTGAGCAAGGGTAGTTGCAGGGAGGGATATGTTGAGGGCTTCTATCTTAAACATGTTTAATTTAAAGTTACTGAATTCCCCAAACCTGTGAAATTCCTGCATTAAGGAAGGTAGTGACGTATGTGGTTGTTGGATATATACTAATAAGCTATCCGCATACAGCGAAAGTTTGTGATCAAAGGAGGGTGTCTGAATTCCCACTATAGAGTCATTTTGCCTGATGACTCTAGCCAGATGTTCTATCACTAGAACAAAATGTAAGGGGGATAAGGGACATCCCTGGCGGGTTCCGTTAGAGATATTAAATGGTGTGGCTGAGTATCCATTAACCAACACAGATGCAGAGGGCCGGGAGTATAATGACCTTGGTGACAAAGGTTTAACAGAGACTGATCTGTTCAATAGAGAGACATAGAAACTGTCAATTAACTCGATCAAACGCCTTCTCAGTGTCAAAGGAGAGAAGGCATGCTTTCAAATTATGTCTCTGAATGTAAGAGTTGAGATGGATAGTTTTAGTGGTATCTTTAGCCTCTCGTCCAACAACAAAACCTACCTGGTCCGTATGTATAACTGCATGTAGGGAGGGGCGATAAGTGGTTGGCCAAAACTTTTGCGAACAATATAATATCTAAATTAAGGAGGGAGATCGGACGGTAACTGTTACACTGGTAGGGATCTTTGCCGGGGTTAGGAAGGACAGAAAAATTGTCAGATAAGGTCTTTAGAGGGTAAGTGGGAGTCATCTATGGAGTTGAACGCTGCTGACAGTAGTGGAGCAAGGAGAAGGGCAAACTATTTATGTAACCTAGGGGAGAACCTGTCCGGGCCCAGACATTTCCCAGGCCTGGACAGGCGCCTTGGAACTCCGCTTCAGACAAAGGTTTGTCTAAATCCGATGACTCTCCGGCGTCCACATGCGGTAAGGTTGTCTCTAGGATGTAATCTTCCATGGTAGAGGAAGGGAGGCCCGTCCGTGGGGCTCTAAGTTGCGGGGGCAGATTATATAATTGAGAGTAATATCGCTGGAAGGCGGTAGAGATACCCCGAGGATGAGTGACCTTGAATGATCCGGCACCTCATCCCTTGTATTGAAGGCCAAGAGAAAAGGGATTGTTTAGGGATTATAACGGTGCCATGTATGGAAGGTTACGATAAAGATTTTTCTTAAAAACAAATAAGTTTATTCTTACAAAAGTACTATACATAGAGACAAAATAGGGTACATAAAAACAAAGCAGAGTGTTTTTTACAGATACTGGCCACGGTATCCCATTTACATCAAATGGTTATTGGTGAGTATTGCGTCCCTATGTGTTTCGCCAACATTGGCTTCCTCGGGATCCCATAGTCACCAATACAAACAAAGGCTCAAAGGGAGCCCAAGAGGGCTCACACACCCGGGCTAGTCCAAATATCGTGGCAGGGTTGCCCTTGCGCGGTTACAGGGGGCATATAAGGACCAGGACAAACTCTGCTTATCAAAGTATAGGTACAGGGGTGCCAATAGTCCTATATATGACAAGAATGCTTCCAGCATGGGATTAATCACCTGCAGTAAGTGGAAGCACAGAACAGTCGCCCCTGTTGTCCAGCTCCAATCCTTTTTCCAAAGAGTAATGCTAGTTACGTGCTTTATCCCTAGCTATAAGGGAGTGGGAGTCCAGAATTCCAAACAATTCACGGCGGGTGTTGGATAGGTCTACATAGGTATTGGGATCAAAGTCCCGTTTGTGGGAAAGTTTGAGGGCAGCTATAGTTAAAAAGAGCTGGGCAATATCAGCATATCTGGCTTTCTTTAAGCGGGAGCCGTGTTGTATAAAAACCCCACGAATCGCGCATTTCAGGGCTTCCCATTTAACTAAGGGGTTAGTGTCATCAGAACTGTGATCCAAAACAAAGTCATGGATTACCTACTTAATCGCTGCCACACAGGGTGTGTCTTTCAATAAATTGTTGTTAAAGTGCCAGGAAAGCTTCCTATGGGTCTTAGGAGGGTGTGCTAAGCGTAAGTGTATAGGAGCGTGGTCAGACCACAGTATATTGCCAAGGGACACCTTAAGGAGGAAGGTCTAACAGGGATTGGGAGACAAGGAAGTAGTCAATTTGGCTATAGGAGTTATGGGCTACTGAGTAACAGCTGTAGTCTTTCCCGAAAGGATGCTGTATGCGCCAAACATCCACCAGTTAAACAGAGTGTAGGAATGACTTGATATGTGTGAGAGTGGAGTGAGGAACGGAAGACTTACCCGAGGAGGTGTCTACGGCTGGGGAAAAAGTCACGCTGAGGTCACCACCCAGTATGACACAGGGACCACCAAAAGAGTAATTTGTTCAGAACAATCAATATAAAATCGCCCTGGCCTTGGTTAGGTTCATACACGTTAGCCACTGTTAAATTTTAGTTTGAGAAAAATAAAGCGACCTGAGGGGTCAATAAGGGAGTCCAGAACCTCCAGATTAAATGTGTTATGAAAGGCTATGGAAACCCCTCTCGATTTGGTTTGTGGGTTCGTACTGTGGTACCACTTTTGATAGTAAGGAATATTAAGGGTAGGGATATCTGTGCCCCTTAAGTGGGTTTCTTGGAGGAGTAATATTTGAGAACAGGCTTTGTGAAAGTGGTATAATATCTGACTCCTCTTCTCTGGGGTGTTGAAGCCCCTGCAATTGAAAGAGGATAATGCAATATCTTTATGGGACATCATGGCTGTAGTAGAAAAAAACAGATTCAATGTTTAACGGCCGTCACTCGACCAAGCATGTAATGAGGTTTGCTCAATAGAAGAAAAGGGAGGAGTAGAGGGGAGGGGTAGATAATAAAGAAGAAAAGAGTAGTAAAAATGGAGAAAGAAAGGTGGGTGGGTTCCAACTCAAGTTTAGGGGACCCACGGGGGGGGGGGGGTACTTTTAAGCCAAAAAATAAACTTTTATACTATGTGTAGCATATCAGAAATTCCTCCAAACTATTGTATTGCGCGAGGGCTTGGCTTTGTGCCCCCCACTGGGCAGTGTAGAAAACAAGATTTAAACAGTATAAGAGGGTAATGGAACAAGGGGATATATACAGATATAAACACTTATACCCGGCAGGTTATGATACAAGTCTCCTTGGTGCCTGCAAACAAAAACGGTTCAAGGAACAGAAAAAAAAGAGAAAAAACATAAATTATACACAGACCATCTGAGAAACCAGGTGAGCAGACCCTAATAGGTCACAGGCGCAGGGTGCGATCGCTGGACAGATGCAGGAAACAGTTCTGGCCCCTGAAAAGGAAAAATGTAAAGACAGCAGGAAACATCATGGGCTCAATCCTCTGGAGGCAGCTGGGGAGAGGATCTGAGGCGCCTCTTCTTGCTGTAATTCTGCCACTGCGGAATGAACGGGAGGTCTAGAGTCGCAGGGGAGAGGGGCCAATCTGGTAAGGAGACCTGAGGCAGTTCCAGGGTACTTAGAAAGTTCGGTCAATCTCCCAGGGTGCAGAGCAGAGCTGTTTTGCCTTCATGATGGACTGGTAGCTGGAAGGGTAACTGCTATTGGTATTTGTGTTCTTCCCGGAGGAGATATGTGAGTGATTTTAATGAGCGTCTCATGGCCAAGGTTTGGCTTGAGAGATCCGGCAGGAGCATAATGGGGGTCTCATTCAGCTTAATGGAATCCTGTGTGCTGGCAACTTGCATGATTTCCTCCTTAATCTTATAGAAGTGCACCCTGCACAGTGTGTCGCGAACAAAGGAAGAATCAGGGTTCCTCGGGCCTGAGGTCCTGTGAACTCTGTCCAATTCAATGGGGTAATCTTTAGGCTGTTGGAGCAGCTAGTTAAAGATGGCGGTTACTGCCCCTGCCAGATCCTTATGATCCACAGTTTCAGGAATCCTGTGGATTCTGATGTTCCGTCTGTTTCGGTTTTCAAAATAATCCTGTTTGATACATTAGTTGCTGCAGCATTACAATGTGAGAGTTCAGTGTCTCCTCATGGGATTGCAGAGCAGTACAAAGACCGTCTGTGGTATTTTCAATGTCCTCCATGCGGACCTCCAGGTCTTTTTTGAGCTCAGTAATCTCTTGCATACGCATGTCTTCTCAACGCGTTTGACATAATGTTCAAAATCAACTTTAGTAGGCAGAGAGCGCATATATGAGTGCAAGGATTGCATCTGCCCAACTGTCCCCTGAACATAGTGAGGCTTGGGAAGTGGATTAGCGTGTGGGTGGATCAGGGTCTGTGGGGGATGCAGAACGGCCCCTTGAGCTCACCTGCATGACATCTGCTGGCTCAAAGTGGGCCGGAGAGGAGGGCCCTGGCGCCATCTTGGATTTTGCTTGGTTCATAGAGGCTGCTGATGACCGAGTAAGAAAACGCCTGCTTTGTGGCCGTTGCTGGATTTATTCTGGTCCTTGGGTTTTCCTTTACCCATCAACGCGGTCTGGAGTAGTTGTGAGGAGGATTGGGGTCGTTCTAACCCCGTGGGAGCCGTCAGGACCGGGAGCTGCCGTTTTTATACACGTCCTATAGCTTCGTGCGCCAAGCCATGCCCCCCGACAGGTGTCTCTTATACCTATAACGAGTTATCGTTGTGAGCACCTTCTTAAATCGACAGGACTAATCTGTGTATCATGAGCACATACTGTAGCCAGTCTGTGGAAGCCAGGATTGTTGGTTGGTAGGGGATCAAATACTTTTTATTTTACTCAATGAACTGCAACTCTGTTTATAACCTTTTGTATCATGTGTTTTTTTTTTTTTTTGTTCTTGAGACCTGTCTCTACCATTTAAAATACACCTATAATAACAATTCTAGAACCTTAATTTCTTTGTAAATGGGCAAACTTACACAATCTGCAGGGGATCAAATAATTTTGCCACTGTATCACACTGTAATGGCAAATTGCATCAACCAGCAACAGCAGGTGATATCACCTAGCAAGCACATTATAAAACATATCACTCACCAAAACCATGTTAAGCTTTAAAATTCATTATTATATTTACTAAAAACTGCAAATTAAATCACAATGCAACAGCACCTTCCTAATCCTTTATCTTGCGTAGCAGAAGCAGAAATGCTTCTATTAGAGAACCATTGTGGTTAGCTAAGCAGAGTTTGGCATGTTGGTAACCATGCTTTCTTTTCTTCCTGTCAATGTCAGGAATGCATGAAGTCTATTTCATGTGTAACATGCTGTTTGACCACCTTATTCAATTAAGACGTACAATTTAAGGGTGGTTCAGGTGATTGAGGGTGTTTAAAAAATGATCAGAATGAACTGCAGGGTGAGTGGTGTATTTCATATGTTACTGTAGAGTGGATATAGTCCTTTGTTTCATTCATATATAGTGTTGTTTCACACTTAGAAGTGTGGACACGTTTTTTGTTGAACATTTTTAGAGAACTTGGTCTGTTTTCATGTTTGCACTATTTTTGGATTTGTGATACAGAAGGGTTGATTTCTTAAAGGCAAATATACTGTGCTCCAGAGCTTAGTAAATGAGGTAAAGCTTTACTTTGCGAAGAATACTCAATCACAGGCAAGGTAACATTAAAAAAAAAATACTGTATTTATTGGCATATAACACGCACTTTTTCACCCTGAAAATCTGGTGCAAATAGCGTGTGCGTGTTATATGCCAATACTTCAATTTTAGCTGCCTCGGAGGGGACAGGGAGGGGGGCAGGACGAGCGCTGTCAGATTACATACAGTGAGAATCTCCTGTTTACTTGGCGGCCTCTGTAATAGGAAGTTCGCCACTGGATCACAGGAAATCATAGGAAATTCTTACTGTATGTAATCTGTCGGCGTTCGTCCCTCCCCCCTCCCTGTCCCCTCTAGGCTGCAGATGGGCATCGATCAGGCTGCACTGATGGCAATGGTGAGGCTGCTGCACTGATGGCAATGGTGAGGCTGCTGCACTGATGGCAATGGTGAGGCTGCTGCATTGATGGCACTTGTGAGGCTGCTGCATTGATGGCACTTGTGAGGCTGCTGCATTGATGGCACTTGTGAGGCTGCTGCATTGATGGCACTTGTGAGGCTGCTGCATTGATGGCACTTGTGGGGCTGCAGATGGGCATTAATCAGGCTGCATTGATGGCAATGACATTTATTTTGCTTCAAAGTTCCTTATTTAAAATTGAAGTTTTTTTTTTCCTGAAACTTCCCTATTAAAATTAATGTGCGTGTTATATGCCGATAAATACGGTATTTCACATGATTGGATGATAGAAATCAGCAGAGTTTCCCCTCAGATCTAGAGCAACTGCACTTGAAGTGCACAGTATATTTGCCTTTATTAAATCAACCTCAGAGTGTTTCACAGAAGGAAATGTGTATTTAGTTTCAGTAAAAAAGGTTGTAAAGTCTCAAGGTTTTATACCTTAACCACTTACCCACTGGGCACTCAAACCCCCTTCCTAACCAGACCAATTTTCAGCTTTCGGTGCTCTCACAATTTGAATAACAATTACTCAGTCATGCAACACTGTACCTATATGAAATATTTGTCCTTTTTTTCACGCAAATAGAACTTTCTTTTGGTGGTATTTTAATCACTGCTAGGTAAGAAAAAAGACCGAAAATTCTGTAAAAGAAAATGCATTTTTCTTCGTTTCTGTTATAAAATTTTGCAAATTAGTAATTTTTCTTCATATATTTTGGCCAAAATTTATACCGTTACATATCTTTGGTAAAAATAACCCAAATTTGTGTATATTATTTGGTCTTTGTGAAAGTTATAGAGTCCACAAGCTATGCTGCCAATCTCTGAGAACTGATTACACCTGAAGTACTGGTGGCCTAGCTCATTTCTTGAGACCCTAACAAGCCAGGAAAGTACAAATACCCCCCAAATGACCCCTTTTTGGAAAGTAGACATTCTAAGGTATTTAGTAAGAGGCATAGTGAGTTTTTTGAAGTTGTAATTTTTTCCCACAATTCTTTGCAAAATCAAGAAAATTGTTATATTAGCAGGTTATTTCTCACACACAGCATATGCATAGCACAAATTACACCCCAAAACACATTCTACTATTCCTCCTAAATATGGCAATAACACATGTGTGAGACTTTTACAACAGTGTGGCCACAGAGACCCAAAATGCATGGAGCGCCATCAGGCGTTCTTGGAGCATAAATTACACATATAATTTCTTGACTACCTCTTATGCCCCGTACACACGATCGGACATTGATCGGACATTCTGACAAAATCCATGGATTTTTTCCGACGGATGTTGGCTCAAACTTGTCTTGCATACACACGGTCGCACAAAGTTGTCGGAAAATCCGATCGCTCCGAACGCGGTGACGTAAAACATGTATGTCGGGACTATAACCAGGGCAATAGTCAATTGCTTTTGTCTCCTAATTTATTCTGAGCATGCGTGGCACTTTGTCTGTCGGATTTGTCTACACACAATCGGAATTTAAAGGATCGGATTTTGTTCTCGGAAAATTTTATAGCATGCTCTCAAACTTTGTGTGTCAGAAAATCCGATGGAAAAAGTCAGATGGAGCCCACACACGGTCGGATTTTCCGACAACATGCTCCGATCGCACATTTTCCGTCGGAAAATCCGACCGTGTGTACGGGGCATTACACTTTTGAAGGCCCTGGAGAACCAGGACAATGGAAACGCCCCAAAAATGACCCCGTTTTGGAAAAAAAACAACCCAATGTATAATCTATGAGGCATATCGAGTCTTTTGAATATGTCATTTTTTTTTCTACAAGTTTCTGGAAAATGTGTAAAGAAAATGAAAACACACTTTTTTTTTTTTTTTTACACAATGTTGTACATTTTACACAATGTTTCTAACACATAGCATGTACCTACCAAATATTACACCCCAAAATAGATTCTCCTACTCCTGCTGAGTACGGCGATACCACATGTGTGAGACTTTTCCACAGCGTGGCCACAGAGTCCCAACATGCAGGGAGCACCATCAGGTGTTCTAGGGACATAAGTTTCAAATCTAATTTGACTACCAATTACACTTTTGTGAGGCATTGTAGTGGCATGGATGAGCATGAATGGGGATGAATGATCTGTGGATGGGGATGGCTGAGCATGAATGAGTATGGCCGGGTACGGCTGGGTATGGCTGAGTATGGCTGGGTATAGATGGGATGGCTGTGTATGGCTAATTATGGATGGGATGGATGAGTATTGCTGAGGATGCATGGATGGATAGATGAGTATGCTGAGTATGGATGGATGAGTATGGATGGGTATTCTGAGTATGGATGGCTGAGGATGGATGGATGAGTATGCTGAGCCTGGATGGATGAGTATGGATGGGTATGTATGACTGGAATGGGCACTGAGCAGTGCTGTGGGCACTACACATCCAGCTCACAGCACTGCTGCCACCGATCTCCCCCCTCGCACTATACCAATAGGTACGGGGAGGGGAGAGGGGAACCGGACGTGACGCCGGTTTGTTTACTAGTGATCGTCCCATCGTTTGACGGAGCGATCACGTGGTAAACTGTCCGCCGGGTCAGTCACGGATGTTCTCGGGTGTGCGCGAGAGCGGGATTCTGGGAGGACGTCATAGTACGCCCTCCCAGAGTTATCCGATTATTATTATTCGGCTATGGGCCAATTGGTAAGTGGTTATTGCATTCTATGCATTAAGGTGAAAAACCTTCTGTGCTACAGCTGCCTATCAGAGCCCCCCCCCTCCTTACCTCAACATGCTCGTTCCAGCGACTCTAGCTGCTGTCTCGGTCCTCAATGGATGATAGCAGCAGGAGCTGCTGTTAATCAAGTCCAGTGACACGAAAGCGGGGGGCGAGGCCGAGTCCTTTTGTGTCAATGGATGTAGCAGTGGGACTCAAAGCAGCTCTCTGTGGGGGCACCCGATGAAGAGGAGGGGCCAGGAGCGCCGCCTGGGGAACCCCAGAAGAGGAGGAACGGGGCTGCTCTGTGCAAAACCTTTGCATAGAGCAGGTAAGTATAACATGTTTTTTTATTTATAAAAAAATTAACCTTTACAATCACTTAAAGTTTTATAAATGGTTTTGACACCGTACAGAAGCACATCAGCATTATGTGTATTAGTCACACTAAATTATTTAGTCATGATAGGACAAAATAGTCTAGTGGTAAATCAAGATTTCCACTTCTATTGAATGGTATCCTATCCTGCATAGCAATTGCATGTCTTGGCTATTTAGTTTTCATTCTATATAAGACACAGAGATCTTAGAAGGCCATTGTCAAATTCATAGTACAAGTATGTAAAAAGAAAAGTGTAAACCGCGCTAATGGTAAAAATACTAGATGTAAAGACAAAGCTGCAATATATATTGCAAAAATGGATCAAAAAATGCTGCGCTAATATCCACATGTAAAACAAGTGACAATGACAAAATGGAATATATATATATATATATATATATATATAAGTCCCCGAACACCAAAAAACAATAATGGAAGTGCAGTCCAAAGGTGATCAATAAACAAGTGAATGTGTGACTCCAGACCAGGGGTCTCAAACTCAAATTACCTGAGGGCCACTGGACACGTTTTCTTATCCTATGGGGGCTGCATGCACATTTTCAAACTTCAATAAACAACATTAAACTATATACAGTGGTAGTTACTGCTTGCTGCCAAATGCTTGGCAGTGTTTGCTCTGTTAGATGAGTTTATCTTTAAGTGAGTTAGCAGTTCAGACCCTAACAGCCTGGAGATGGGCATCAGTTAGCCTAAACCTGGTTCCAGATTTATTAAAGCTCATAGTTGAGAATCATTTTTCAGACAGGTACAGTGGGGCAAAAAAGTATTTAGTCAGCCACCAATTGTGTAAGTTCTCCCACTTAAAAAGTTGAGAGAGGCCTGTAATTGTCATCATAGGTATACCTCAACTATGAGAGACAAAATGTGGAAACAAATCCAGACAATCACATTGTCTGATTTTTGAAAGAATTTATTTGCAAATTATGGTGGAAAATAAGTATTTGGTCACCTACAAATTTTCTGGCTCTCACAGACCTTTATCTTCTTCTTTAAGAGGCTCCTCTGTCCTCCACTCATTACCTGTATTTATGGCACCTGTTTGAACTAGTAGTATAAAAGACACCTGTCCAGAACCTCAAACAGTCACACTCCAAACTCCACTATGGTGAAGACCAAAGAGCTGTCAAAGGACACCAGAAACAAAATTGTAGACCTGCACCAGGGTGGGAAGACTGAATCTGCAATAGGCAAGCAGCTTGGTGTGAAGAAATCAACTGTGGGAGCAATAATTAGAAAATGGAAGACATACAAGACCACTGATAATCTCCCTCGATCTGGGGCTCCACGCAAGATCTCACCCCGTGGGGTCAAAATGATCTCAAGAACGGTGAGCAAATGATCGCAAGAACGGTCCCAAGCTCTCTGCAGGTCATTCACAGGGACCAAGTGAATGACCTGCAGGGAGCTTGGGACCAACGTAACAAAGGCTACCATCAGTAACACACTACGCCGCCAGGGACTCAGATCTTGCAGTGCCAGACGTGTCCCCCTGCTTAAGCCAGTACATGTCCTGGCCCGTCTGAGGTTTTCTAGAGAGCATTTGGATGATCCAGAAGAGGATTGGGAGAATGTCATATGGTCAGATGAAACCAAAGTAGAACTGTTTGGTAGAAACACAACTCGTCGTGTTTGGAGGAGAGAGAATGCTGAGTTGCAACCAAAGAACACCATACCTACTGTGAAGCATGGGGGTGGCAACATCATGCTTTGGGGCTGTTTCTCTGCAAAGGGAACAGGACAACTGATCTGTGTACATGAAAGAATGAATAGGGCCATGTATCGTGATATTTTGAGTGCAAACCTCCTCCCATCAGCAAGGGCATTGAAGATGAAACGTGGCTGGCTCTTTCAGCATGACAATGATCCCAAACACACTGCCCGGGCAACAAAGGAGTGGCTTCGTAAGAAGCATTTCAAGGTCCTGGAGTGGCCTAGCCAGCCTCCAGATCTCAACCCCACAGAAAACCTTTGGAGGGAGTTGAAAGTCCGTGTTGCCCAGCGACAGCCCCAAAACATCACTGCTGTAGAGGAGATCTGCATGGAGGAATGGGCCAACATACCAGCAACAGTGTGTGACAACCTTGTGAAGACTTACAGAAAACGTTTGACCTCTGTCATTGCCAACAAAGGATATATAACAAAGTATTGAGATGAACTTTTGACATTGACCAAATACTTATTTTCCACCATAATTTGCAAATAAAGTCTTTCAAAAATCAGACAATGTGATTGTCTGGATTTGTTTCCACATTTTGTCTCTCATAGTTGATGTATACCGATGACAATTGCAGGCCTCTCTCATCTTTTTAACCACTTAAGGACCGCCGCACGCCTATGTACGTCCAAAGTTTGAATGGGGATATCGTTGTCATGGCAGCAGCTAGCTGCCAAAACCCCGGTATCCCCGTTTTCGTGCGGCGGTCGGCTTTCAGATAAAAGTGGTCCATGCGGCGGATTCGCCGCAAGATCACTTTTATCGGTGGCGGAAGAGGGCCCCCCCCTCCCGCCGCGATCCGGAGGCGATCGCGTCCTTCCCTGTGGTGTATCTGGAGACAAGTGAGGCTAAGATGGCGCCCACTCATCTCCATGACACTGCTGGGCGGAAGCGACATCAAAACGTCACTTCCGCCCACGCCTCTTAAAGGCACATTTTTTCAAATGTCATTTTTCTAAATGACTTTTTTTTTTTTAATTGCATTTTAGTGTAAATATGAGATCTGAGGTCTTTTTGACCCCAGATCTCATATTTAAGAGGTCCTGCCATGCTTTTTTCTATTACAAGGGATGTTTACATTCCTTGTAATAGGAATAAAAGTGACACCATTTTTTTTTTTTTTAAACCGTGCAAAAATAAATAAAATATTGTAAAATAAATAATAAAAAAAAAGAAAAATTTTTTTAAACCCCCCCCCCCGTCCCGACGAGCTTGCGCGCAGACGCAAACGCATACGCGAGTAGCGCCCGCATATGAAAACGGTGGTCAAACCACACATGTGAGGTATCGCAGCGACCGGTAGAGCGAGAGCAATAATTCTAGCCCTAGACCTCCTCTGTACCGCAAAATATGCAACCTGTAGAATATTTTAAATGTCGCCTATGGAGATTTTTGAGGGTAAAAGTTTGACGCCATTCCACCAGCGTGCGCACTTTTCAAGCGTGACATGTTGGGTATCAATTTACTTGGCGTAACATTATATTTAACAATATAAAAAAAAATTGGGCTAACTTTACTGTTGTCTTATTTTTTCAAAGAAGTGAATTTTTTCCAAAAAAAAGTGCGCTTTTAAGACCGCTGCGCAAATACGGCGCAAAAAAAAGTATTGCAACGACCGCTATTTTATTCTCTAGGGTGTTAGAAGAAAAACCATATATAATGTTTGGGGGTTCTAAGTAATTTTCTAGCAGAAAAACCTGTTTTAAACATGTAAACACCTAAAATCCAAAACGAGGCTAATCCTTAAGTGGTTAAGTGGGAGAATTTGCACAATTGGTGGCTGACTAAATACTTTTTTGCCCCACTGTATGTACTTCCAAATAAGCACATGACATGTTTGAATAGCTCTGTAAAGGTAACTGGTAACCCTCTCAAAAACTGAGCTATCATTTGTGTTTCCCTGTGCATTTCTGAACTTGGCTTTGAGGTCAGTGCTGCATTGCAGATCTATAAGTTCCATTTGCAGCACTGTTCACATCAAAGGGAAATGGGTCTGCAAACATCTGGAAAGTTGCATTGTGGATATTGAAGTCAGAAAATCACTGATTGAATTCCTGTTTAAGGTCCTCCATGGCAGTGACATTGATCGATACAAAACACAGAGAGATCTTCACTATTTTCTTCAAATACGGACTTGAATGTTGGAAAATGGCTGAGGTTTTTTGGGTGAACTGTGTTTTCCATAATTGCAGCTTTAAGGAAAATGTGTTCAGATTGTCAAAAGCCACTGCAAAACACTGCTGATGAATAATGCAGTGCAAAGTAATAGCAGGATCTGCTTTCTCTTCTTCCAGTATTCTTTGCATCAGCACCACTAGGTTCTATCTGCGTAGTGCGATGGATTCCAACAATTTTTGGGACAGAAAAAGCAGTTTGTGGCTAGGGGGAGACTTCGTCGATTTTGGACCCATCCCATGCTACTGAAGTGGCCTTCTGAAGGTTTTGTGGCTTTGGTCTCATCTCCGGTGGTTTCATACAATGTTTTTCAACTTCACCAGGATGACCTTAGGCACATTTGACTACTTACTGGACCAGCTGCACCCACGGCTGCAGCAGAGACATACCAACCTGAGATGGTGTGTACCTGCAAATGAACGTCTTAGTGACCTTGAGGTAATAAGTCATTCGTTTATAAAGTGTCGTTTTTTTGTTATGGTCTACTGTGTGTGTGTGTGTGTGTGTGTCCCTATATACAGTATGTATAGATAATACATTTTGTATCCATCTTATGTGCCAGAAGGATGTTTTAAAAAGCTAAAAAGATGTTCAATTTTTTTTCTAGGTTTCTTGCAACTGGCCAGTCCTATACCTCTTTAAATCATAATTTTTTACTGGGCATTTCAACTTTTTCGGAGATAGTGCAGGATACTTAGCCACATGGAAAGAGCTGTGTCCAGCAGTGATGTCATTACCAGATGGAAACATGTGGTGAAGAATAACAGATGGATTTTGGAATCGGGCAAACTTTCCAAATTATATCTGAGCCCTTGATGGGAAGCATATCCGTATCCAAAAGCCTCCACTTTCCGGGTCAAGATTTCATAATTACAAAAAATATTTTTCATTGGTCCTCATGGCTATCTGTGTTAGCAATTTATGAATGTATTGCTGTGGACATTGGGGCATATGGCAGCAGTTCAGATTCCAGAGTGTTCCGTGAGTCTGTAAATGGTCAAAGACTGCGAGAAGGGCAATTCAACATACCATCTGATCAGCCTCTGCCTCGAACTGAAGGACCAGACCTGCCTTTCGTGCTTGTTGCAGATGAGGCCTTCTCACTTTCTCGACATCTGCCTAGGCCTTATACCAGAAGAAATCTGAACGACAAGATGCCTCATTGAATGTACATTTGGCATATTGTCTAGTAAATGGCATGTTTTCCAAACACCGTTTCAGCTCAGTCTTGAGAATGCTGAGTTAGTAATTCAGGCCTGCTGCATTCTGCATAATATTGTCCGGGACAAGGAAGGCATCCACATTGCCCTCCATACAATACAGCAGAGTACGTGCAAGGAGATACTACATTGCCATGCATGACCAATTTGCCAACTACTTTCTATCTCCACTAGGAGATGTTCCATGGCAATATCAATATGTGTAATGCAGTGCAAATTTTAATAATTGTACAAATTATGTCCTAAGATGCCATATGAAAATTACTTTGTTGTGTAATGTTTGCTATTTTTGGAAATTTCATTATGTTTTGATAGCATAAACAGACACAAAAACACATGATATGTTCAAAACAGTGTTAGTTTTATTATTCTGCATAACCCGTTTAAAATTAAAGGTTTTATCACTTTCCTTTTTTTACTTTTTATTTGTCAAAGCTTTAACAAAAAGTCAGAATTTAGCACAAAAACCTGGTTAAAAAAATCCCTTATAAAAAGAGGTGGGGGGTGGGGAATATGAAGTAGAAGGTTGGGAAGAACCAGAGCTGATTTGGCTATTAGATTGAGAAACCTCTGTGGAATTTGAGCTAGTGTTTAAATTCGGAGGATATGTTCCCTGTGAGGACTAAACAGGAGAGGAACTTGCATAAGAAGGCCTCTGGGTATTGTGCAATGAACTGTAATGCAAAGGGGTCTGTGGATACGGTGGTAGATGTGGCTGGGCCAGAAAACATGGGGACTCATACAGATATTGAAGGTATGACCTCTGAGGGGGTTCAGACTGGCTAATAGTGGGCAATGGCATTCCTGACTCGGCAGCTCTAATGCATACCCCCACATAATTAAGTATACCCATATGTATCTCCACCAGCCTTTCTGCTGGTGCTTTTTGTAGTGTATGATAAATTGTCCTCGGGAAGGATGCATTTGAGTTATTTGGATCACAGAATTGATCCTTACTCTCCTGTCTTTTAAAGGAGGTCATCTCATCCATGAGTGACTTCATGGCTTTGTCCATCTCAATATTTTCAGGCTTTTTGACACATTGTGAGGATCGTGATGTTTTTGGCCTGTCACGACTAACCTGTAGAGAATAATATGCCGATTTGAGAAATGCAATGGTGTCTTGGTGTACAACCGATAAAGCTTGGTAATAAATAGTGTGCTTACATGTACGGATGTTTGCGAAGGGCTTGGACGTGCACTCGGTGGATGAGACAGCACGGAGGTGCACTCAGACGTGCTGTCTTATCCACAGACTGGGACTGGCCTTCTCCCGCTTGTGTAATGGCTTTTTTTCATCATTTTGTTCCAACAAATCTGGGGTTTTTATTTTTTGCTAAACAAATAAAAAAAAAAGACAGAAAATTTTGAAAAAAAACATTTTTTTTCTTCTACGCAAAATTTTGTAAATAAGTAAGTTTTCTCCTTCACTGACGGGCACTGATGAGGCTGCACTGATGGGTGACACTGATGGGCATCACTGCTATGGAGGCACAGGCAGGCATTGCTGATGGGCACTGATTGGCATATGTGGGCACACATTGGCATCCCTGGTGGCATACCTGGTGGCCATCCCTGCTGCTCCTGGTGGCATCCCTGGTGGTCCTGGGTGGGCATCCTCGGGGGATCCTCAGCCCCCCCCCCCCCCCCATCAGGAGAGCAGCCGATCGGCTCTACTCACGTCTGCCAGACGTGAGTAAGGAAAAGCCGATACACAGCTTTTCCTGTTTACACCGTGATCTGCTGTGATTGTACACAGATAATCATGTAGTAAAGAGCCTCTTTCCCCAGATTGGAGATGCGGTGTTTCAGACTGACACGCCGCACCACCGATGCGCGCCCCCACTTGTTATCCTGATCACATCATATGGCGTCCGGTCAGGATAACAGAACCACTTTTCTGACGTAATATTGCTATGTGGCTGGTGGGAAGTGGTTAAAGAATTTTGCAATACAAAACAAACGGACAAAGACAGTCAAGGGCGTACAGGCAATGCCATAAAACATCAGAGATGGGTATCATGGGCAAGACAATGTAGACAAAGTTTCATATATAGCCGTGCTTATGCAAATGTGAGCATTAAACCTAAGTCTGGGCCTCCGATTTGGTGACAGGGTCCCCAAATGACCAAGAGTCTGAAAAAGTTCAGTATGAATGGCCAGTGACATCCGTTTATGACCTTAGCTGGAATGTTGCATAAATCAAACTTCCTGATTACTATTAGCAAGAGAAATGGAGAGCAAGGAGAGCCTGATGGGTGAGACGTGAAACCCTTGAGAGGTAGGAGTCTTTGATAAAAGCTAAGGAGCAGAAGTAGCGGGAAAACCCCAGGAGGGGATCAGGCAGGACCAGTACCAGCAAAGGAAAAAAACAATCAGGGCTCTGTTTTCAGCGGAAAAAGCAAAATCATGCCAGTAGAACTAATTCTGACGGTATTGGTCCTCCCTGTGGTTTGCAGAAGAAATAATCTCCATAGTTCTGATCCCTCTAATTTTGGTGAGCCACACTCTATTCGGGGATGGAGTTACCTGTTTCCAGTAGACCTTTAAATCCCCCTTTTAAAAATTATGCAATTTGTTTTTTTAGCACCAACATTTGTTGTAAGGATTTGCATGCTTATAACAGCTTGGCCGCTGTTTGGGTGCCTAGGGAACATTTTATGTTGCAATTCTACCTGTGCAGTTGTGTTTGACAGATCAGCAATCTTACTTTCTCTCTTTCTTATGCTGAGCACCCCATTTGATAGATTCACCTCAGTGGACACATTTATGTGCCACACAGATTATCAGAGGGGCTATCACATAGCTAGGCTTGTAGACAAAGTATGTAATATTTGCATCAGTAAAATGTTTGAATGGCTAAGTGTGAAAAAGGAGGGCTTAGTTTCCAATTGCAATCGGTTGCTGTTAAAACAAGTTGGTGAGATGTAAATAGTTTGGATTCCGAGGCCAGCAACGTGTAGAGCAGGGAGGTCCCTCTTTATAGTGAAAAAGTAATTAAGGTATATTTGTCGGGGCCGAGTAAAAAATGTAATCTTTTCCAGAGGGATGTACTGTGCATCATCTAAGGACAGCGATGGTAAGAGAACCTTGAGCTTTTGTATGCCACAATGCTTCAATGGTACGTTAAAGTCTGCCGCGCTGTGTGCTGGCAGAAAGAATTATGGGATGTATTTGTGAAGTAGACACTGGCCGATGTTACAGGTCAGCCTGTGAACGTGCTTTGAAGGAAAATATATCGATCTTCTGGGTCTGCTAGTTGTTGGATTAAGACATATGGAGCCTCCCTGCTCACCAAAATGGATACTCCTGGTTTTAGAAGGTGGGCTAGTGACATGAAACGCCTTTGTAAAATGTGTTTCCTGTAGAAAGACAAATTTGGGTTTTGACCTTTTTCCCCTCTATTCTGGCATGTTCATTCCTCTGATTTTGTGTAAAATATGGCTGAGATTCTTCCCTAATGTTGAAAACTCCATGGTGCAAGATATGTATATAAAATCAATGAAACATCGATACAGTTGATGCCCGATTGCTGTCTCTTGCATATCACTCCACTCCCAGTACATAAATACAAACGACCCATTGTGAAACATTTGCTAAACTCAGCTGAAGCGATACTCCCCATCCATTGGAAGTCCAGTTATGCCCCGATGGTCAAAGACTGGATACATAAGGTAAATGCATTTTATGATATGGTGGAATCTCTGGCCATTGCTACTGATGCTATGGAGCGCTTCCATAAAACTTGGACAGCATGGATCATTTTTATGTTCTCTGACGATTATGAAAGTTTATTATGAAGCTGAAAGTTTATATGGTTAGTCTTTACTTCTCTTTTATACCTGGGCTACTTGTAATGTAGTTCTGTTTTTTCTTTGCCTGCTGTCACCCTGTATGGTGATATTACTCCGAATACCTGAGTTTATACTGCGCAATGGACAACTACCCCCTTTAATCCTATAATTCTATATTTTATTTTCCTGTATATTGTTTTACTTCTGTATTACATCTTTGTGCGCTATTGTCCAAACGCTGTACCCAAACAAAAATTGACGTCTTTTTTTCCCTCAAATAGAGCTTTCTTTTTGTGGTATTTGATAATCTCTGCGGTTTTTATTTTTTGCGCTATAAACAAAAGAAAAGCAACAATTTTGAAAAAAAACCCACTATCTTTTACTTTTTGCTATAATAAATTTTCCACATTTTTTTATCAAAAAAACTATTTTTTTTCCTCAGTTTAGCCGATAAATGTATTCTTCTACATATTTTTGGTAAAAAAAAATCGCAATAAGCGTATATTGATTGGTTTGCGCAAAAGTTATAAGGTTTACAAAATGGGGGATAGATTTATGGCATTTTTATTATTCATTTTTTTTTTTACTAGTAATGGCGACAATCTGTGATTTTCATCGGAATGGCGATATTGCGGCCGACAAATTGGACACTTTTGACACATTTTTGGGACCATTGACTATTATACAGCGACCAGTGCTATAAAAATGCACTGATTACTGTATAAATGTCACTGGCAGGGAAGGGGTTAACACTGGGCCGATCAAGGGGTTAACTGTGTTCTGTAGGTGTTTTATAACTGTAGGGGGATGGGACTGTCTAGGATGAGAGAGTGATCGGTGTTTATACTTGGTATGAACACACGAAATGTCTCTACTCCCCTGAAAGAACCGGGATCTGTGTGTTTCATGAGCGATCACGGGTGCTCTGCGGTCATTGCGCCCCCCCTGGAACTCGCGTCGGCTCCGGGCACACGCGCGCCCCTAGTGGCCGAAAGGCGAAGCAACATAAGGTAAAGTAGTTTCGCCCAGCCGTGCCATTCTGCCGCAGTAAAACTGCGGCGGCTGGTCGCCAAACTGTTAATTATCCTTCTAGAGTTGATTGTACAGCTCAAGGGTGGCAATAAGTGGTGTTACCAATAGCAATGACTAATATATTATGTTTTATGATATTTCGATGGGAGATAGTTTACTAAATATCCACTAGGGGCGCTTAGTTTCTTAGAGTATAGCTTTTTATATATTATTTATTATTATTATTTCAGGTACTTGTGTAGCGGCATTAATTTATGCAGCGCTTTACATGTGTGTTGTACATTTTCATTGGTCTCTGCCCTTGGGGAGGTTGCAGTCTAGGGCTGAAACAACTCATCGATTAATCAACAACTAATAGATTATGAAATTAATAGATTACTATTTTCATAATCGATCAGTAACATAATGGGGTTAAGAAAAAACTAAAATGACTCCTTTATATCGCTACTGTAAATATTACTTTCACAGTTCTACAGTAAATAAATGAACCCCTTACAGTAGTGATTATCTGCTTTTTTTGTACTATAAAGGGCTAATTTAATTTTTTTAACCCCATCATGTTTCTAAATGTCTTATGCCCCATACACACGATCAGAAATTCTGTCAGAAAAAACTTGGATTGTTTTTCTGACGGAATTCCGCTCAAGCTTGCCTTGCATACACACAGTCACACAAAAGTTCTTTGAACTTTCGACCGTCAAGAACGTGGTGACGTACAACACTACGACGAGCTGAGAAAATGAAGTTCAATGCTTTTTTGCGCGTCTGAATTGCATACAAACGCATTTTGTGTTTTTTGGTGCTTTTTGCAGAAACGCACTACAGTTCATTTACATGGTTTCCTATGGGACACGTTCAGAGATGAGAAATCAAAAGCACAGCAAAAAGCACTGCAGAAACATCAAAAGAAAACTGCATAGATGTGTACCGAGCCTTATGCTGGCCACATGGATCAATTTTCAGACAAGAATATTCCAATGAAAAAATCTTTGTACATTTGCCTAATGAAAGCATGTTTGAAATTTTCATTTTTTTTTTTTTTTAACATTCTGTTTTTAAAATGAATGTAATTTCTGAATGAAAACCACATACATAGTTACATAGGTGAGGTTGAAAAAAGACAACCTATATGTGTGATTATATGTCAGTATTACATTGTATATCCCTGTATGTTGCTGTCGTTCAGGTGCTTATCTAATAGTTTTTTTAAACTAGCAATGCCCCCCGCTGAGACCACCATCTGTGGAAGGGAATTCCACATCCTTGCCGCTCTTACAGTAAAGAACCCTCTACGTAGTTTAAGGTTTAAACCTCTTTTCTTCTAATTTTAATGAGTGGCCTTGAGTCTTGTTAAAGTCCCTTCCGTGAAAAAGTTTTATCCCTAGTGTGGGGTCACCAGTATGCTATTTGTATATTGAAATCATATGCCCTCTCAAGCGTCTCTTCTCCAGAGAAAATAAGTTCAGTGCTCGCAACCTTTCCTCATAACCAATATCCTCCAGACCCTTTATTAGCTTTGTTGCCCTTCTTTGTACTCGCGCCATTACCAGTACATCCTTCCTGAGGACTGGTGCCAAGAACTGGACAACATACTCTAGGTGTGGCCAGGCCAGAGTCTTGTAGAGTGGGAGAATTATCGTTTTATCTCTGGAATTGCATGCCAATATTCTGTTTGCTTTGTTAGCAGCAGCTTGGCATTGCATGCCATTGCTGAGCCTATTATCTACTAGGACCCCCAGGTCCTTTTTCCATCCTAGATTTTCCCAGAGGTTCTCCCCCCCAGTGTATAGATTGCATTCATATTTTTGCCACCCATATGCATTATTTTACATTTTTCTACATTGAACCTCATTTGCCATGTAGTTGCCCACCCCATTAATACATACACTGTCTGAAAATTCCTTTGACCTAGAGAAGTTTTCTATTATTTGCAAATTTTCCCGTCACTGTGGTTGAAAATGAACGTCGATTTGACCCCACTAACGATTAGAAGATCGAATGAACAGTCTTAAAATGACTTTTTTTTTTTTGAAGGAAGACATTGTTTTTAAAAAAAACAAAAAAAATTTGATCTGTCTGATATTTACCAGATTCACCCTTTAATAGTATTTACAGTATATTTCTCCTCTAATAGTATATACAGTATATCTCTTCTGTCTGTTATTCTCAGAGTGGATTATATATATTGCTCCCTAACCATATAGTTGGTTATCTATATTTACCACTGCATAGAGATATTTACTGTAAGAATAAATTGCCTTTTTTTTAAAACTTTACATATTAACTAAATTATACACCACAATTTTTATTAACCGATTAATCGAAACAATAACCGGCCAACTAATCAATTATGAAAATAATCGTTAGTCGCAGCCCTGCTAGGGTCCCCAACTCACATTCATGCATACTATGGTCAATTTAGACAGGATCCAGTTGACCTGCTGACATGTCTTTGGAGTGTGGGAGGAGGCCGGAAGAGGCCCACGCAGGCATGGGGGGAGCATGCTGGCTCCAGGCGGGTGGTGTCGATGTTGGGATTCGAACCAGCGAACCTTTTTGCTGCTGGGCGAGGGTGCTAACCACTACACTACTGTGCTACCCATTTAATAAATGTTTTTATGATTATGATGTAACACACTATATGGCTCATGTGACCCCTCAGTTAAGGTGTGTATCCTTAATCGCTATAGTAAATGTATTTATTTGTGCATGTATATACCTAACACCAACATGATAGCGTCTAGCAGCTAAAGGATCTGTTTCCCGTAGGTGCGTCTGTCCGGGGGCTCCTCCTCCGTCTCTCGCATCTGAGAGGCATTTCCTCTGTATGAAACACAGGCACAGGATGTGATGCGTTCCAGCAGAGTATTTCCGGGTTTTCGCATCATCCTGGGGGTTGATTCCGCCGTGATTCGCGTCACCTGGTGATGCACTTAAAAGGGCGTGCTTGTATGGTGTACTTCCCTATACACACTGAAAACTGGTGAGGGGTTATCCTTTTTTAACCACTTACTGAGCGCCTGCCATCCTTATACGTCAGTATTTTGAAGAGGGATATCGTTGTTATGGCAGCAGCTCGCTATCATAACCCAGTATCCTCTTCAGTGGGTGGTCTGCTTTTAGATAAAAGTGGTCTCTGCGGCAGATTCACCGCAAGATCACTTTTATCGATGGCGGGAGAGGGGCTCCCGCCTCTCTTCGGTGCCCTCCGCCACTTGGAGACGAGTGAGGGGAAGATGGCCCCCACCCGTTTCAATACCATTGCAGGGCCGTAGCTATGTCAAAACGTCACTTCCGCCCATAGCTCTTAAAGCAACTTTTTCCCCTTTCGTCTTTCAGGACAGCCACCATGAGAGATAGTCTCCTCCTCTTCCTCTAGGAAACACTGCGCCAGCCCATAAATTCTTACTTCCCCCTGCCAGACCTCAGTATTAGTGTTTCCTCCGGTGGGGAGACACTGTGCAAGGAACCAGGCCATTCTGTCAGGGTGACTGCGGCTGTTTATATTTTTTGGAGCCTGTAATGGGAGCAGGGGTTTCCTAGGGCATAGGGGGGACTTACCCCTCGTTCTATTGCCACCACTTCCTAGCCGAGTGCGGCTTCAGGTTGGGGGGACTCCCTATCGCAGCTACAGGGCTGCAGCAGGCAAGCGTTCACCTTCCCTGTATTCCATACAGACCGCTCTCTTTTTTTCTTTTTTTTTGGAACTAGGCGGGCCGGATGACGGGCGACGTCATTTCCGGCGGAAGGGCGAGTGCTTGCCTTTGACCCACGACTTCCGGTTCCGGGTCGCGGCGCTGATAGGGAAGCCAGGCACAGGCTGGAGACGAGTCTGGGACGCGCACAGGCAGCGTGGGACTCGGTAGTAGCAACCACCTGCAAGTCATGTCGGAAGCAGATGCTCAGCCAACGGACACTACCTCCAGCCTTCCTAAGGTAAGAGTGCCCTGGGGAAGAGTACTCTTTATCTAGGATTGTCCCTCCATGTATAGTTCCTGTCATGGGGGGGCAGACACCCTGGGTGGTCAGGGGAGGGAGGCTCAGATCCCCACATATTAAGGAGGGTCTTGTGCACTCCCAGGGTTGTATCCTTGTTTTTTTTAAAAAAAAAAAAAAAAAAAAGTGACAAAATGTTTTTTTCTTTTCATGTATTTCAGAAAGCTACAGAGAAGTCTAGGTCTGCACATAGCTCTAAGAAGAGGTGTGCCTCTTGCAGGGACGCTTTAGGGGAAACATGGACAAAGGTCTTGTGTAGGGAGTGCATAGACTCCCTTGTTAGGGGGAGGGACTCTGAACAGGAGTCAGGACTTGCAGCCTCGGTTAAGGAGCTTTCGTCCACCTTCTCTTCATTTAAAGCCTTATTTGAAAGGTTTCAGCCTCCCTTTAGTCCAGTCCCCCAGGATACAACCTCGCCTCAGGCTCAGGGCTCTGCTCCTGCCCAACCTGCAACTTCAGTTAGGGCAGTGGAAGCTCCAGGGCCCTCCGGAGTGGAACAAAGACAACCAGACAGTTCCTCCTCCGATTCCCAGGATGGTTCAGAGGGAGAGGACCTGGACGGGGAGTCCAGGAAATCCTCCAGATATAAATTATCCCTGGAAGAGGTAGAGGACCTCTTAGGGGCTATTTATACAACCCTCGGTATTCAGGAAGACAGGAAACCCCTGACCCTTCATGACCAAATGTACAAGGGTTTAGGGGAACAAAGGAGGAAAGTTTTTCCAGTACATGAGGTACTGGTTGAAACTATTAAAAAGGAGTGGCAGGATCCCGAAAGGAAACCCTTTTTTTCTAGATCCTTAAAAAGGAGATTTCCATTCTCGGATGATCCTACATCTATCTGGAATAAAAGTCCCAAGTTAGATGCTGCCTTCTCCCAGGTTTCCAGACACACAGACCTGGCTTTTGAGGACATGGGGGCCCTGGTGGATGTCATGGATAAGAGAATAGACTCTCTTCTCAAAAAGACTTGGGATTCAACAATTGGTAATTTAAAACCTGAGTTGGCTGTCACAGTAGTGGCTCGCAATCTGGAGCACTGGCTCTCTAAGATTCAGGAGCATATTGAAGCTGGAACGGCAAAAGAAACCATTCTATCTTCTTTCCCTACGATTCTGCGGGGTATCGCCTACATAGCTGATGCCTCGGCAGAATCAGTCCGTATGTCGGCCAGATCAGCGGCTCTGGCCAATTCGGCCAGGAGAGCCCTCTGGCTAAAAACTTGGCCGGGCGATAGCGCCTCTAAGGCCAAGTTGTGCGGCATACCGTTAACGGGAGACCTTCTCTTCGGCCCAGGGTTAGAGACCGTCTTGGACCGCACAGCAGACAGGAAAAAATCCTTCCCAGTTAAGCGGAAAACCCCTACACAGACAAAGAAGGGGTTTCGTCCGCAAAAGCGTAAAGAAATTCCAAAGCCGGAAGGGCAAAAGAAATTCTGGGGTCAGAAGAAGGGCAGGGGAGGGGCGATTTTTCGCCCTCCTGAACAGCCCCGTAAAAACCAATGACTCCCCAACCAGGGTGGGGGGAAGACTAGGGGCCTTCCTCCCACAGTGGGAAGCGATATCCCCCAATCGCTTTATCCTAGGGATTATAAGAAGGGGGTACCATATCGAATTCACAAATCCTCCTCCACGGAGATTTCTTGTCACGCACCTACCCAGGTGTACGGCAAAAGCCGAGGCTCTGTTGGAAGCATTAAGAGATCTGGTAGATCAAAATGTGGTTCTCAGAGTTCCAAAGACCGAGGAGGGAGAGGGTTTCTATTCACACATCTTCGTAGTGAAGAAACCCACAGGGAAATTCAGACTGATTCTGAATTTAAAGCCCCTGAACAGGTCAGTGGCCTACAGGAGATTCCGTATGGAAACAATTTTCACAGTCAGAGCCCTGTTGCCCCGCAACTGCTTCATGGTATCTCTGGACCTAAGGGACGCGTATCTACACGTTCCTATTACAGAAGCCTCGCAGAGGTTTCTTCGGCTAGCGGTAAATGTAGGTGGAACAACGGTACATCTACAGTTTCAGGCGCTGCCTTTCGGGCTATCCTCCTCGCCCCGCATTTTCACCAAGGTCTTGGCGGAGGTGATGGCCTTTCTTCGACTCCAGGGAATATCAGTGATAGCATACCTGGACGACCTGCTCCTGTTTGCACCGTGTCCACTGCAGTTAGTCAGAGATCTAGAACTAACAAAGAGTTCTTACAGGTCTAGGGTGGCTAATGAACTTGGAGAAATCCAGTTTGATTCCCTCTCAGCGCATCACGTACTTAGGCTATCTGTTGGACTCAACGCTACTGAGAGTGTTTCTTCCAGCAGAAAAAGTACAAAAACTGGACAGGGCAGTGGCTGTTCTCCAGTGCAGCAGTCAGGTCTCCATAAGAGTTCTGATGTCGGTCCTGGGACTATTAACCGCTACCCTCCCAGCAGTGCAATGGGCAGGTCTGCACTTTCGTCCCTTACAGTCCTTTGTCTTAAGGGTGTGGGATCACAGTCAGAAAGATCTGGACACCTTGGTACAGGTTCCACCCCAAGTAAAGAGATCCCTCTGGTGGTGGAGGAGGGTCTCAAACTTGTCGCAGGGTCGTCTGTGGTTCATCCCAGTTTCTCAGGTGGTAACCACAGACGCAAGCGGCAAGGGTTGGGGGGCGTATCTGGGTTCCCTTTTAGCACAGGGCACCTGGGAGGGCGACGAACTAAGAAGGTCGTCCAATTGGAAGGAGCTGAGGGCAATCGGGCTAGCACTCAGGTTCTTCAAGGAGGAGCTACGGGGCCACCATGTTCAGGTGCGGTCGGACAACTCGTCCGCCGTGGCCTATGTAAACAAACAGGGCGGCACGAGAAGCGGAGTCCTGTCAGCCTTAGCATCAGACATTCTGAACTGGGCCGAGATTCACACTCTCTCACTCTCAGCAGTCTTCCTGAGAGGAGAAAAGAATGTGATAGCAGATTTTCTCAGCCGAACCAAACTGAGAGAGGGCGATTGGATCCTCAACCAGGAGGTTTTCAATCTCATTTCAGAGAAATGGGGTCCTCCAGAAGTAGATCTGTTCGCGTCAAGAAGCAACGCGAAAGCCCCTTGTTTTTTCTCCCTAAACAGAGGGGAGGGAGCGCGAGGGGTCGACGCATTGATCCAGAACTGGCATTTCAGAATCTGCTATGCCTTCCCGCCCCCAGCATTATTACCGGCAGTTCTCAGGAAGTTCCAGATGGAAAACACGTCCCTGATTCTAGTAGCACCACATTGGCCAAAGAGGGCTTGGTTCTCAGTACTCAAGCAACTAGTGGTCGAACCTCCCTTATTCCTGCCACCTCGAGAGGATCTCCTCTCACAGGGCCCAGTCCTCTGTCCACAGGTTCACCAATGGCAGTTAGCGGCCTGGCTACTGAGGAGGGTATGCTAAGAGCTAGGGGTTTTTCTGAGAAATTAATCTCCACCCTCCTCAACAGCAGGAAGAAGGAAACACGCCAGATTTATAAAAAGGTCTGGGTACGTTTCAATGAATGGTGTGCGGAAGGCTCCTTTGCGGTACACAGTCCCACAACGGTGTTGGAATTCCTTCAGTGCGGGGCAGATAGGGGTTTATCCATAAGTACCCTTAAAGGTCAGTTGTCAGCACTCAGTGCTTATTTAGAAAAGCATCTGGCCACCAACCCTTGGGTGGTCAGATTCTTTAAGGCTCTGTCTAGACAAAGACCGGTTCAGGGCCCTCCCTTTCCCAAGTGGGACCTATCTTTAGTTTTACAGGGCCTGACGGGAACCCCCTTTGAACCTTTAGAGGAATGTCAACTAAAGGATCTTACGTTAAAAACATTTTTTTTGGTAGCAGTGACAACTGCCAGGAGAGTCAGCGAGATTGAGGCCTTATCTGTTAGACCTCCCTTTTGCGTTATTTTTCCAGATCGGATCATCTTCAAGACTGATCCAGCATTTTTACCTAAGGTTGCTTCTGGTTTTCACAGAAGTCAGGAGGTAGTTCTACCCTCATTTTGTCCCAACCCCTCGGGGGAAAGGGAATTAAAATTTCATTCGTTGGACGTAAGGAGATGTATCCTTCAGTACCTAGAGCTGACCAAGAGGTTTAGAAAGTCAGACTCTTTATTTATTTTGTTTTCTGGGGCCAGAAAAGGATGCAAAGCGTCTCGACGCACTATTGCCAGATGGCTCAGAGTAGCCATTGGCCAGGCCTATACATTAGCAGGGAAAGAAATCCCAATGGGTATAAGGGCACACTCTACTAGAGCTATGGCAGCTTCTCAGGCAGAGAAGGCTGGAGCAACACCAGAGCAGATATGCAGGGCTGCAACATGGTCCAGCTATTCCACTTTCGTTAAGCACTACAGAGTGGACCTGGTGTCGGCTAGTGAGCAAGCCTTTGGGCGAAAGGTGTTGCAAGCTGTAGTCCCACCCTAACTGGTAAGTGCTCGTTCATCCTCTCATGGTGGCTGTCCTGAAAGACGAAAGGGGAAAATTAAAGTTACGTACCGGTAACGTCTTTTCCAGTAGTCTTTCAGGACAGCCCTAGTTACCCACCCGAAATTTTGGGGTGTCTTATAAAAGACCAGAACGCAGCATGATAATGATATGGAATAGTATGTTATTAATGTGTTCTTGTGTCTCCCCAGCTGACCGGAGGTAATCTTGGAATATACTGAGGTCTGGCAGGGGGAAGTAAGAATTTATGGGCTGGCGCAGTGTTTCCTAGAGGAAGAGGAGGAGACTATCTCTCATGGTGGCTGTCCTGAAAGACTACTGGAAAAGACGTTACCGGTACGTAACTTTAATTTTTTTTTATTGCATTTTAGTGTAAATATGAAATCTGAGGTCTTTTTGACCCCAGATCTCATATTCAAGAGGTCCTGACATGCTTTTTTTCTATTACAAGGGATGTTTACACTCCTTGTAATAGGAATAAAAGTGACACAATTTTTTTTATTTAAAAGAACAGTGTAAAAATAAAAAATGAAAAGTTAAAATAAATAAGAAAAAAAAAAAAAATTTAAACGTTCCCCCTCCGCCGAGCTCGCGTTCAGAAGCGAACGCATATGTGAAATATTTAAACTGTGTTCAAGCCACACAATGTGAAGTATTGCCGCAATCATTAGAGCAAGAGCAATAATTCTAGCCCTAGATCTCCTCTAACTCAAAACATGAAACCTGTAGAATTTTTTTAAACATCACCTAATGGAGCTTTTTAAGGGTAAAAGTTTGTCGCCATTCCACGAGCGTGAAGCATGACATGGTGGGTATCAATTTACTTGGCGTAACATTATCTTTTACAATATAAAAAAAAAAAATTGGGCTAACTTTACTGTTGTCTTATTTTTTTAATTCAAAAAATGTATTTTTTCCCAAAAAAGTGTGCTTGCAAGACCGCTGCACAAATACGGTGTGACAAAGTATTGCAACGAACGCCATTAAATGTTTTTAACTTGTAAACACCAAATCTCAGAAAGAGGCTCGGGGCTTAAGTGGCTAATACTTCAAATACTGTTGCTTTTTATTAGCGCTGCACCTGGACTTTCTATACAAGCGTATATTACTTGAGCTCTATTGCAATTTTATACACGTATGGCCCTTATACATGATCAGAAAATCGTACGAAACATACCGCATTCTAATCGATCGTACGATAATCTGATCGTTAGTTTACAGCTTTTGAGAGCCAATCACGACAGTTCATCCGATGGGACAAACCTGATCATTTTTTCCCGTACAATTTTCGTCTTTATCGGTACATTTGTTCAAAAATACAATACAAATACAGTACATCACTTACAAATTGTTGTTCTGTTGTACGAGAAGTTTTGTACTTATAGTAAACTTAATTTTCGGTATGAGACTAGCATGCAAAAAAATAAACAGCGGCTGTAAAAATGTCCACTGTGCATGAGGCTAAGGCCTCATGCACATTAGACGTTTTCACAGCTGCTGTTTTTGGCTTCACGTGTTTTTGTTTTTTGTTTTCTGCAGCCAGTAAACTCCCAAGCATATTATCCTATGTGTCCATGCACACACAGGCTTTTATCAGTTTTATCACCTAGAATTAGTGGGTCTGAAGAGTTTTTCCAGCTGTAAAAATGCTGAAAAACATGGCTATTCTGCGTTTATGAGCAATTTTGAGCCATAAGCTTTTGTGGGAGTAAAGTTTTGTTATAAAAAAAAAAGCTAAAAAAATCACTTTTTTTACAGCAGCATTCTGCGGCTAAAGCTACTGGCGTTTTTAGAACGTCGAGTGTGTATGAGGCCTAAATCTTACAAGAAATGCAACAAGTAATGCAAAGGCGCAATCAGGGCAGCTAAAATATAATATAAGAAACGCATAGCTATAGCAAGTAAAACAAACCCAAGATGTTTTCAAATATATGCGTAGTAAAAGGTAAGAAAGAACAGATAGGTCCCTGGTGCGGCTGCATTGATGGGCGCTGGTGAGGCTGCATTTGATGATGATTGTGCACACAAAAACCATCACAAACGCACGCAGAAATCATCGCAAACGAATACTGACACTACACACACACACAGACACCATGACACCCAAACAATAAAAATTACTTTCTCGAGACGGGTACTTCAGAATTTTTTTTTTTTTTTTTTTTTTTAGATCTGCAGGGGTACTTCACCGTAAAAGGTTGAGAAACAATGCTCAGCAGTGCCCCTTCATTTCTCAGCAGTGCCACTACAGTACTCATCAGTGTTACTTCAGTGCCACTATAGTGCCTTATTAGTGCTAATCCGTGCCACTACAGTGCCCTATTAGTGCTCATCAGTGCCAAATAGTGCTCATCAGTGGATCATCATCAGTGCCAACTTAGTGCAGCACATTAGTGCACATCAGTACATCCTCATCAAAACGCAGCAGTGCAGCCTCTTCAGCACCCAGCAGTGCAGCCTCATTAGACCAGCCTCATCAGCACCCAGCAGTGCAGCCACACCTGTACAGGTGTCCCCCCAGCAGTTTATTACCACAGACCACAGTCACCAGTATGTCGAAAAAACGTTTCCAGTGAGGAGGCATACCAACTTCTAAGCTTGACCGACGAGAGCAGCGGGGAGCTCTGAGTCTACTTTGGATTACAAACCCGTTTTAAGCAGTGGGTCTGCTACATAATCGGAAGAGGAGGAAAGGGTGCCCACCAAACGAAAGCTTTCTGGCAAGGAGCAGGCTACCCCAAGGAGAGCAGTGGCATCCACCAGGAATGGAGTACCTCTTCAAGAAAGGCCAGGCACTAGTGGGGTGACACCACCTAAGGCAGTGGTTCTCATCTCCTGTCCTCAGGACCCACTAACAGGCTAGGTTTGCAAGATAACTGAAATACATCACAGGTGATTTCATTTGCTGCTCAGTGATTGCAGTATTCTAGTCTGCATCTCCCCAGGGTAATTCTTAAAATCTGGCCTTTTAGTGTTGTCTGAAGACAGGAGTTGAGAACCACTGCCCTAAGGGTTAGGACCCATGCCAGCCTTTCATATGCCCTACAAAACCCTCTGGCTTCCCCATAATTCAGAAGCAGCTAACATTCCCCCTTTTACCGCCCAGCCAGGTGTCCAGGTGAACAGAGAATTTTGCCCCCATTGATTTTTTTTACATTTTATTTAGTTTTTACAGATGTCTTGCGTTCAATTGTGGCCCAATGCAACCTCTATGCCTAACAATTTATATCAAGCAACCCAGGTTCAAGTTACGCCCATCCCTATGAGTGAAGAGAATTACCAGTGGAGGAATTTAGACTCTTTTTGGGCCTCACATTCAATATGGGACTAACAAAAAAAAGAATTGCTCATACAGGTCCACCCACGCCATCCATCACATGCCAATCTACTCATCCATTATGCCAAGAACAAGATATCTAATGCTTATGCGGTTCCTCCATTACATCAACACCCAATGCCCTTTCCAGCATATGACAAATTGTATAAAATTCGGCCAGTTATTTATCCCTGACAAAATTATCTGCGCAGATAAGTCACTTGTCCCCTTCACTGGCAGGCTGGGCTTTAAGCAGTTTATCCCCAGCAAAAGGGCCAGATATGGAGTTTAAACGGGGTACACCTATGCCTTCCTTGTCGATGAAGAAAAGGACACCCAGCTGTGTCCCCTGAATGTCCAGATTATAACGGATCAAGTGGAAAAGTCATTTGGAAGCTTGTATAACCACTCCTTGAAAAGGATTCTCGTCTATATGTTGATAATTACTACACGAGTTTGCCCTCAATCTTCACCAGAGGAAAACTCTAGCATGTGGCACCATGAGCGCTAGTAGGAAGGGCTTCCCGCAAAGGCTCGTTAATGCAAGACTACAATGAGGAGAGTCGGCGACTTTGCAGAACAAGGAAATATTGGCTATCAAGTGGAAGAACAAACGAGACATCTACATGCTTTCATCAATTCAGTGACACATACTGTACTTGCAAATCCCCGGAAGGAACGGCCCAATCCATGAACCAGAATATGTTCACGATTACAATTTGTTCATGGGGGGAGTCGACTTCAATGATCAAATGATCCAGCCCTAGCTTTCTATAAGATCCCAACATTTGTACAAAAAAATCTTTTTTTTTCAATTTGGCCATTTATAATATATATATGATTTAGTGCAAATCCACTGAGACCCTTGTAACCTTTCTTGGCTGTCAAGAGGAAATTGTCGCCGCTTTTTTGTACCCTGAAGACCCACCAGAAAGCATTTGCTCAGATGTAGTGAGCGGACTCCACAAACACAATTTTTTCCGAAAAATCTCTTCTGGAGAAGGAGGCCAAGGATGTAAAAATCAAAATGTTGTGTGTGCTCCAGAAGAGAAGTTAGACGAAACACCAGTTTTTATTGTCCCCAGTGTCCTTCCCAACCAGGCCTCTGCATAGGTGACTATTTCCGCCGTTACCGTACTTCTCTACATTATTAGTGAAGTATGGTAAACGTAATTTACCTGCTGTCTAAACTGTACATACCTTTGCCTGCCCTGGAACTGACCCTGGCCTGTTATTCGACCACACCTCTGCCTGCTGTCTAAACTGTCCATACCTCTGCCTGCTCTGGAACTGACCCTGGACTGTTTATTGACCACGTTTTTTGCCTGCTGCTTGAACTGATCTTTTACCCTGCTTATAATCACAGGGGTCACACATGTGAGGGGCTTCAGAATAGTTTTTCCGGATGGAGGAAACTATTTTTGTTTTTTTTCCGGGTTTCGTAATTCCCGGATTAGGGTCTGGAGAACGAAGGCTTCAAAGAGATTTGGATGGAATAAACCTCTACCTCTGTGCCCAGGTCTTACCTGACCAAGGCCCTATGCCTGATAATTCTGCCTGCTGCTGGTTTACTGCCATCATGCCTCTGCTTGCTGCATGAACTGACCACACCTCTGCCGGCTACCTGTTTTATGGACCATGTTCCTGCCTACTAGCAGGACCAATATTTTGGCTGTGTTGACTATGTATCTGCCTGGACAATTCCTTTGCATGTGCTGACCATATCTCTGCATGCTGTCTGTACTGACTATGGACAGTATTCCTGCTTGCTGCCTGGACAATTCCTTTCGTTGTCACTGACCACATCCCTGCCTACTGCCTGGACCAATGCTCCCCTTTATGGTCAACTGCACTACTAAAATCACAGGTAATCTTTTTGTTTGCACTTTGCTCAGCAGAATGTATTTTGGGGTGTAATTCTTGGTATGTACATGCTATGTGTTAGAAATATGAAGGGCCTTAAAAAATGTGATAGGTTGTCAGACTTGATTTGATTGTAGCCGTATTAGTGCAATTGTGACAGAGAAAATTGAGTACTGTCCGGGATACTTTTTTTATTTGCACTAACATACAATTTTTCAGGACAAGCTTTCGGGGTATATCCCCTTTTTCAAGGTCCAAGCAGTACTCAATTTTACATATTCCCATGGCATGTTTGAGCAATATATCATTTAGTGACAACTTGTGTCACAATATAAAATATTCCATGGACTCGACATGACTCTCAGCAAATAGCTTGGGGTGTCTACTTTCCAAAATGGGGTCATTTGGGGGGGTTTTGAACTGTCCTGGCATTTTATGCACAACATTTAGAAGCTTATGTCACACATCATCCACTCTTCTAACCACTTGAAGAGAAAGCCCTTTCTGACACTTTTTGTTTACATGAAAAAATTATTTTTTTTTTGCAAGAAAATTACTTTGAACCCCCAAACATTATTTTTTTTTTTTTTTAAAGCAAATGCCCTACAGATTAAAATGGTGGGTGTTTCTTTTTTTTTTTTCACACAGTATTTGCGCAGTGGCGACAAACTAAATACATTTTTAAAAGCCTTTAAAAGCCTTTACAGGTTACCACTTTAGATTTACAGAGGAGGTCTACTGCTAAAATTACTGCCCTCGATCTGATGTTTGCGGTGACACCTCACATGCATGGTGCAATTGCTGTTTACATTTGACGCCAGACCGACGCTTGCGTTCGCCTTTGCGCGAGAGCAGGGGGGGACAGGGGTGCTTTTTTTTTTTTTTTTTTTTTTTTTTTCTTTATTATTTTTTTGCTTTTTTTATCTTATTTTTAAACTGTTCCTTTCATTTTTTTTTTTTTATTTTTTTTTAATCATTTTTAGGTCATTGCACCTATTCCAGAAAGGTTTCACAGTTACTAACACCAACCTGCTCAGTGCCGAAGCCAAATGGTCATGTGTGGTCCATTCTGGACCTAAAGTGCTGAATTTTTTAGGATTCTGTATGGAATCTATAAGGTTGGTGGTTGCTTATCTCCATCTGGGATATTTCCTACCCTTTGGCTTAGCCACAATACTAAGTGCTCACAAAGGTGCTGGCCCTGGTGTTGGCTTTTCAGCGAGCCAAGGGGATCCAATTTCTAGAGATACCTGGATATTCTACTCCTGCTGAAGCAATTAGAAGGCCTCAGGACCATTGTGCACTGTCTGCAAATTTCAACCCAGGAACCATTGCACCAACTAGAATATGTGGGCCGCCTCCTGGACACATACGGTAGTTCAACCAATAAAAGGAAAAAATAAAATAAATTTTAACAATGCTATATACACATTCCCATATCCACAGTTGATCCAGAGGAAGGCAAAACAAAAAAAAAACAGCAAAGCATCATCCAATTTGCTCCAGCGGAGTAAAATATTCCTTCCTGGTCCTCCAAGAGGCAATCTGATATTCCCTGGATCACCTTTACCTATAAATGTTAGTATCTAATTGTATTATGTACATTTAGGAAAGAATCCAGGCATTTTTTAAAGCAATCTACTGAACTGGACAGAACCAGCTCTTGGAGTTTAGTCCACATTTTCACAGCTCCGACACAAGTTTTCCTTCCCTTGGAAAAGCTTTGTACCTTTCGGTCCCAAGGTAATTTCCCTGGAACGCCCCTCTATTCATGCATGAGGTTGCTGTGGTTGGATTTCTGTCCTTGGATTGCCCGATGTCTGAACACCAAAATCAGGTTATCCTTAGAATGGTGATTATCTAGCCTAGTACTATAGTTAGGGTAATCTTTTCTCTCTGTTGTGTGGAAAATAGGGAGGACCCTGTCTGTCAGAATGGGGGAGAAGTCCTGGACTCCCTGTCAGTTCAATGGATAGAGTGATCAGAAGGAACGCAGATGCCAATAAACATCCAGGTGTAGCTCAGGGTGATTTGGCTTTCCTTTCGGCCCTTGACCCCCCTGCTCCAGGGACTGCCAGACAGAGTCCAATCCAAAAATGCCACAGCAGTAGTGTTCATAAATCATCAAGTTGTACCAGAATTTGGGCTGCTTCTCAAGAAGCTGGGATCATTCTAACTTGGGCAGAGCTCATTGTTCCATTTACTGTATGTTCGCATTAAATGCTTGCCGACCAGCCACCGGCATAATGCTGCGGCTGCGTGGCACGGCTGCACAAACCACCGTAGGTGTATGTCGGCTGCTTTAAGAGCTAAGTGCACGCCCACAGTGCAAGGCCGGAACCAATGCGCATGCAACCCGCAATCGCTCCTCAAAGAGCCAGAACGAGGATTTGTTAATGTAAACACAGATCCCTGTTCTGTCAGGGAAGAAGCAAGAGATCTGCTGTTCCTCGTGATCAGGAACAACTATCGCTCTCTACTCCCAGTCAGTCTACTCCCCCCACAGTTAGAAACACCTCCCTAGGGAACACTTAACACCTTGATCGCTCCCTAGTGTTAACCACTTCCCTGCTAGTGACATTTATCCAGTAATTTAGTGGCTATTTTTAGCTCTGATCGCTGTATAAATGTCAATCGTCCCAAAAAAGTGTCAAAGGTGTCCGATCTGTCCGCCACAATGTCGCAGTCCCGGAAAAAAAAAAAAAAAAAAAAACGCTGACCACCGCCATTGCTATTTCGTAGGCGCTAGAACTTTTGCACAAACCAATCAATATATACTTATTGCAATTTTTTTTTTTTTTTACCAAAATTATGTAGAAGAATACATATTAGCCTAAACTGATGAAGAAATTTGTTTTTCTTACATTTTTGGGATATTTATTATAGCAAAAAGTAAAAAAAAATTTTATTTTTTTTTTTAAATTGTCACTTTTTTTTTTGTTTATAGCGCAAAAAATAACTGCAGAGGTGATCAAATGCCAACAAAAGAAAGTTCTATTTGTGGGACAAAAGGATACGTTTTGTTTAGGTACAACGTTGCATGACCTCGCAATTGTCAGTTAAAGCTGTATCTCAAAAAATGGCCTGGTCAGGAAGTGGGTAAATCCTTCTGGGGCTGAAGTGGTCACTATTGGGCATTTTTACCCCCTTCCTGCCAAGGCCAATGTTCAGCTTTCAGTGCTGTCGCACTTTGAATGACAATGGCGCGATCCTGCAAAACTGTACCCAAATGAAATTCTTATTTTTTTTAGACCACTTTCTTTTGGTGGTATTTTTTTTTAATCCAATAACTTTTTTTTTTATTTTATACTTTTACATACTCAAAAAAAAAAAAAAAAATGCAGTACATTACAAACAAACTCTATATACAATCCAGATACAGATGCCAACAAATAAAACCGCTCACAAAAAAAAAAAAAAAACAACCCTACTCCAAATCAAACCTCTCTCCCTCTCCCCTCAACCCTTGCTAACTAATCTTCCTTTTGATACCCAGGCCAAAATTAGCCAACCACCTTCTCCATATAATCTCAAACTTCCCTGGACAGTCTCGATGCAAAAACACATATTTCTCTTTTAACAGACTTTCCCTAATTTGTATTCTCCACTCCTCCACTGTTGGGGCATGTACTGAAATCCATTTTGAGCTATTAACTTACTGAAACAGGCTTCTCAATATTATGATATAATCACCACTTGAAATCCTGGCTTGTTCCATCACATTTTTACAGTAACAAGCACAAACCTGGATCTAGTGGCAACTCCATTCCTAACAAGCTGTTAATAGTCCAGATTCCCCCCCGCCATTATCGATAAAACTTGTGACATTTCCATAATATATGAATGAGGTTCGCTGGTTCGCCCTTACATCGAGGACAGAGATTCCGACTCCGTTTCCATTTAAATAGTTTCTCGGGAGTATGATTCACCTTGTGTAAGATAAATAGTTGTGTTAACTTTTGTGTGGTAGATAAAGATACATCAGGGACTGTAGATAAGGCCGTTGACTATTGAGCCCTTGATGGAATAACTACCAAATCTTGAAATTTAGTATATAGTGCCCCATATAGTCATGATATAAGTCCTTTCTTATGTGTCTTAGAATCTAATATGGAGATTATTGTTGACTTATTTAATCTTAATTTTAAATCACAGGAGCGGAACTGTGCTCTTATAGCATGTCTAAGCTGGAGGTATTGAAAAAACCCATTCTTCGGGATTTCATTTTTTTCCATTATTTGAATAAAAGATTTTAAAGTATCCTCCTGAAATAATTGATTCAGGTACCTTCCGGGTCCTACTTTGATATCTCACACAAGATTTTGCCCTCCGGATCGAGATGCGGAACGCACGGACTAGCCTACTCACACACGCTGTATACACCTAGTGCCAGGCATTTCAACATGTGAGAGTAACTGCTGCGACTTTTTAAACTCTCATTAAAATACTACACCGTGGGGGTTATTTACGAAAGGCAAATCCACTTTGCACTAAAAGTGCACTTGAAATTGCACTGAAAGTGCACTTAGAAGTGCAGTCGCTGTAAATCTGAGGGGTAGATCTGGAATGAGGGGAAGCTCTGCTGATTTTATCATCCAATCATGTACAAGCTAAAATGCTGTTTTTTATTTTCCTTGCATGTCCCCATCAGATCTACAGCGACATTGCACTTGTAGTTTGCATTTGTAGTGCAAAGTGGATTTGCCTTTCGTAAATAACCCCCTATGAGACTTCTATTCATGTCTCCTCTGGATTCATTTTTCACATCCTAGTTTCATCTCGAAGGGCCATTGGAGTGGAACATCTCTGGTGAGTGGCCACCTTCCCATTGAGCACTCGTGGTGGTAGAACTAGAAGTTATATCTCGGAGCAATCTACTTTGGTGTTGGGATTTATCACTTATGGACTTGCAGCTTGCTTTCTTGCTTTTATTGCATTCACCCTATTTTTCCACAGCAACTTCTTGAACTTTTTAGTGCCTCCTCCTTAAATTTTATATACACAACCTTATTATCACATGGAATAAATATTTAACTTGTTCAGATCCACGCTATATTCGATTGACGGCTACAGCGCGGATCTGCTTTGCCAGGAGTACGTCTACCGACGTCCTCCCCTTTCAAAGCTGGCCTAACCCCCCTGAAGGGGGCACGCGGTACACGCTGTGATCACCCAAGTCACAGATCCGAGCAAGGGGCCGATCCCGGCTCCCTACCATGTGATCAGCTGTCAGCCAATGACAGCTGATCACGTGATGTAAACAGAGGATCAGTAATTTTTTATTTTTTTTTTTTCTTCTCACGCTGTCAGGCGATCGCCGGCTTCTGTTTGAAGTGACATCGGTCCCGAAGAGGAAGAGGCGAAGCTGCCTCATATGTGCCCACAAGTACCGCCTGCCAGTGCCACTAATCAGTGCCAGCAATCTGTGCCACCTATCAGTGCTCACAAGTGCCACCTATCAATGCCCACCAGTGGTGCCAATCAGTGCCTCATAAGTGCCACCTAGCAGTGCTGCCTATCAGTGCCGCCTTATCAGTGCAGCTTATCAGTGCCCATCAGTGTAGCCTCGTCAGCGTACATCAATGAAGGAGAAAAATTACCTGTTTGCAAAATTTATTAACAAACTATAAATAGGTTTTGTATTTTTTTTTTTTAAACAGTCTTTTTTTAATTTTTTTAACAAAAAAAAAAACCCAGAGTTGATCAAATACCACCAAAAGAAAGCTCTATTTGTGGGAAAAAAGTGATAAAAATTTAATTTGGGTACATTATTGTATGACCGCGCAATTGTCGTTCAAAGAGAGACAGCGCTGAAAATTGGTCTGGGCAGGAGGGGGGTTTAGGTGCCCAGCAAGCAAGTGTTTAAAGGAATGTTTTTTCTGACATCTACATAGTGCAAGCTTTTCATTTTCTGTCACTTTATTTTTCTTCAACAGACATAGTAGTCTCAGCCCTGCATTTGGTCTACTAGTCCTAATTGCCTTTACTAAGAAAAGCTTGACTGAAGACCATTCCTATCCAGTTTGATCATAAAGCATTTGTGTTCCAAAGAAGATTTTTTGGAATGTTTGTGTTTTGAATATTGTAACAGAAAAGCTAACCTTTGGCTATGAAATTTAAATAGCTGTTTGTCTATATACACATTATGTCTTTTTTGCTAGTGTGTGCTAACTTTTATAGGATGACCGACTGAAAGAGCCACTGCAAAGACTAAAAGTTGCTATCAGCAATGTGATGCCTGGACAGCTCAACAAGTACCAAGAGGACTGCCAGGCACATCAGGCCAAAAGTACAAAGTAAGTTTTTTGTTTTTGACTGCCTTTTTTTTCCCTTACTGGTCTATAACCCCTGTACTTGTGCATAACCTTTGCCTTACTGTCATTCAAGGAATTTCTTCTTTCTTTTCACTCTGCTTGGTATAGAAGAATTTGGGTACATGTAAACAATTTCACTTGTAGCAAAATAAGAAAAACAGCAAGGTTGCCAGGAATGAGTTATTGATTATAACCCCTTCATGCCCAAGTCTTTTTCTGGCACTTGTTGCTTACAAGCTAAAATCAGTATTTTTTTGCTAGAAAATTACTTGAAACCCCCAAACATATATATTTTATCAGAAACCCTAGAGAATAAAATGTGATTCTTGCAATATTTTATGCCACGATGTATTTGCGCAGTGGCCTTTCAAATCCTTTTTTTTTTTTTTTTTAAGAAATACACTTTTATGAATTAAAAAAACAAAGCAGTAAAGTTAGCTCTATTTTTTTGAATAATGTGATGCTTTAAAATTGCACACACTCGTGGACTGGCGACTAACTACGATACTTAAAAATCTCCATAGGCGAAGCTTAAAAAATTTTCACAGGTTATATGTTTAGAGTTACATAGGAGGTCTGGTACTAGAATTATTCTTTTTGCTTTAACGATCACAGCGATACCTCACATGTGTTTGAACACGGTTTACATTTGTGGGCGCGACTTATGTATGGTTCGCTTCTGCGCGTCAGCTCGGAGGGACTGGGTGCTTACATTTTTTTTTTTAATTTTTTTTTTTTTTAATACACTGCCCCCTACTGTTCAAACCACACATGTGAGCTATCGCCGCGATCGTTAGAGCGAGAGCAATAATTCTAGCTCCCTCCTCCTGTAACTCAAAACTGGTAACCTGTAGAAATGTTTAAACATCGCTTATGGAGATATTTAAGGGTGAAAGTTTGTCGCTATTCCACGAGCGGGTACAATTTTGAAGCATGACATGTTGGGTATGAATTTACTCGGCGTAACATTATTTTTCACAATATAAAAAATAATTGGGCTAACTTTACTGCTGTCTTATTTTTTAAGTCAAAAAGGTGTATTTTTTCCCAAAAAATTGCGATTGTAAGACCGCTGTGCAAATACAGTGTGACATAAAGTATTACAACAACCGCCATTTTATTCTCTAGGGTGTCTGAAAAAAATAAATAATAATGTTCGGGGGTTCTAAGTAATTTTCTAGCAAAAAAAAAAAACAGATTTTAACTTGTAAACAACAAGTGTCAAAAAGAGGCTCGGTCCTTAAGTGGTTAAATCTGGAGCCTTTAAGTCTTCAGTAAACCAGACGTGATGTCATGACGCAAAAGACGGACAAGAGTTCAGTTTTTTTTGCTTTGTTTCGTTTTTTTAAAGTGCCTTGATGATGGTCATGTCTATGCAGTCTCTGCACATAGGAAAAGCTAGCTTTTCAAAAGGTCCATCTGGGATTAGGAGACTGACTTTTTCCAGGTCCGTGATCTATGCCGTTCAGAAGAATGGTACCTGGACCCTGCACTGATCACGGGACAGCCTTTAAGGTTGTTAGTCGGCACTGGACACCCCAGAATGATATATTTATTGCCTTACAGACTGGTAGAGTGCTATGTTTGTCCAGGCCAGAGATCCCCAGCTGGGGAGTTGAGTCCATGAAGTACTTTAGTAGCAGATTCAGCTGTGATGGGTGATGATTGGAACCTTGTGTCCTTAAAATTATATGTTTATTTACTTGTTGATTCACTTTCCTATGTGAAATGCATGTGCAGCTACCTGGGCCACCCCAATCACTTCATAACTATAGTAGAGCTTAAGAGTCCTGGAGGCTCTAGGTGCTAATTGCAAGATACAAAGGTTTTCTTTGCCCTTTGTATGCACTCAGTTATGAACTACACAAAAACACACAGGAGGGCACAAATGCCTAGTACATTACCAAAGATCTATTATAATAAAAAGCAAAAATGTAGCAACCAGGTACTCACAAAACTGGAAGAAAGGAAGGAATAAAAACATGGATCGCAATCCAGTGCATGAATCACGTGAACAGACAAGCAATACTTTAGTGCTGGCGAGCTGGCGGGTTTCGGGAGTGCACCCCCTTCCTCAGAGTTGAGCTAATCAGCAAACCCTAATAGTCAAATACACTCTCTAATGCACCTCTATGCCGCCCATACAGGGGAGGCACTTGAGTCAAAGACTGGGTTAAAAGTCAGCCCACATAGTTCTTGCATTCTCTATAATTATGTATGATAACATGAGATGGAATCCAGGGAGAATAATGAAAAAATGGATGGATAAGTGAATCCCCAAATCAGCCCGTGTCCAGCTCTACTAAAGCTAAAGGTGTGCCCCAAAACATGTCAGCTCACCAGCACTACAGTATTGCTTGCTGGTCACATGATTCCTGTACTGGATTGTGCCGATTGTTTTTATGTAAATTGTAAAAGATATTCAGCGCAGACTTCAAACAGGACAAAATCACAATATAATGCTAGCAGACACTAAAGGTAAATTCAGCGACACCTCTCATAAACATAAATATCAAAACCGTGCTGCACAATTAATAAATGTCCATAAATAGTGGATGTGTGTGAAAATAAAATATAACTGTGAAGGCAAGACCCGTGGCACACACTTAAGAAGACAAGAATCTCTGATCCAGTGACTGTGATCCCTCCACCACAAATGGATGGCCTCTCACCTTAACGATTTGACCTGAAACAGGTCACAAAGCAGAAAACACATAGCAGGTAAGGCAGTCCTAGTAGTGGAATCCACAGATTCAGGGCTCATCAGGGTATAAAGATGCCACATATGCAAAGAGATAATGACAAATCTAGTGCTCTCTGTATAAAAGTTTATCGTATAAAAACGAAGAGAAACTCACATGCAGCCGCACTCAGATCCGAGTGGCGGCGAAACAGTGTGTGATAGTATCAGAGACAGATGACCGCGGGTGACGTCATGCGTTCCTAACCCCCCGTACGCGTTACGTCCAAAGGCAGGACTTCCTCAGCGTGGGGCTGGATACACACAGACGGCCCGCGTTTAAATAGATTGTCATGGTATCAGCAATGTGCCAATCGGAGAGCTGGATACAACGGTCAAAAGACCCATTAATCTCTGGAGACCCCATAGGCTGCAAAGAATGAATACATCTGCAATATTAGTGTACTTATGGAAATAACACAGCACAGATTCATTAAAATAATAATGGCAAAAAGTATTTCCTCTAATATAAGAATGACAAAAATGGCAAAACACTGGAGAGCCAAAAATCTCTCCATAACCTATCCAGGACAGATTACTCTCCTTTATTTATAATTGTCCAGCACATTGCTCATTTCAAATTAGGGAATAAAGATTAGAGAATTTCAAACATATTAAAAATAATATAGATCGCATAAAAATCGCAGACGTCAAGCCACGGTCATCTTACTGACACAATCATGTACAGAAATGTCACAGTAAAATTCACAATAAAATACCATAAAAAACACCATATAAAAAATCAAAACAAAAGGGGATTTATCTATTAGAAATAAAACGGTTCAAATCAAAATCTACATTCATTCCTGCTGGTGACAAAACCTTGGTTTCGTAGATCCAGAAGGATTCTCTACGACTCAGCTGTCTAATATAGTGGCCTCCTCTCCAATGACGGGAAACTTTTTCTATCCCCCAAAACTTAAGGCATTTGGGATCCCTTTGTTGACATAGTCGGAAGTGCCTAGACACACTATGAGAAACCTGGTGGGATATTGTGTCCTTTGAGCAGTATTTACTTGCTCAAATTATACCCAGGCGTTTGAGGTGGGATTTACCGCCAAATGATGGGTTGTCTGATGATGAGTCAAATAAAGAATGGTGTAACTTTTTTGTAGAAAAAAGTCTTGATCTCCTCTGATTGTTACTTTCTTGTAAACAGAGAAAAAATAAATGGTTAGAAAGCCAGATTAAGGAGATTACTGACCCTATTGAAAGTTTTAAAGACTCCACTGAATTTATTCAATTGTCAGGAGAATTAAAATCTAAACTTATTAAATGAGACAAAGAAGCACGTGATAAAAAGAAGAAGAAATTCCTATGTGATCTCAATGATTTTGATCGTAAGCAAATCTTTAAATGGCAATTCCAGGAGTCATTACCATCTGGTAATCCTGAGAGATTAGCTATGGATACTACAGTACCTCCATCAAATGTCCCTACTCAAGGGTATCCTATTTATGAAGCTCCTGTGACCCTATACCAACAGTTTCAAGATGTGTCCATCTATCACAATACTCCTAGACGGGGAGGCCGAGGTCCTCCCAGGTCTAAGAAGTGTGGCTGAGGTAAAGGAAATTATCATCCTTATCCGGCCCCCCCTGTCAATAATTATGAACATCTCCCCTCTTACTCGAGTAATTATACATGGCATACTGTACCAACTAGAGGAATGGAAAGATCACAAGGTAGAAGTAACCATGCACCCAGAGGAGCCCCAGTTCATACTTCTAACAGTTATGCCCCTTTACAAAATCATTGGGAGGATCAACAATACAATCAGGACCATTTTTTAGGCCAAGAGAGGACCCCTTGGAGGGGACCCCCTCCACAGACCCCGGTTTGGGTGAGAGACACTGCAGATTACATGAGCCCCCAGGACCAAAGAAAAGGCCCCCAGGATCTGAGAAAAGGCCAAGTCAGCCTAAAAAGAAAAAACAGAGGGTGCGGGGGGGGGGGAAGACAAGCGCAAAAGGCAAAGACCCCATTAGGCACTGGGATATTTACTCTTAGTGGTACTCCCCTTACTGCTGATGAGATGTTGGTCCTTGATAGAGGTTTAAAGTTTGCTCCAGTTCGTAACCTGAACAAATTTCAGGCTTATATTAACATACAGAAATACATTCGTAATCTAAATATTAAGAAATACTTTCTCTCTAACCCTGTACAGCGAAACTCCTCTCATCCTGAACCTGTCCCCAGGCATTCTAATCTTCGGAACCGATCAGTCTTTAATCCTCTGTGTAGTGACAACAGGCACTTAGAGGTTTTTAGGAACATGGTTTGTCATAATCTTGACCAACTCAAGATCAGGAAGGTCAGAGATTCCCAAAAAATTAAGAGGTATATCCTCCTTGGAACAAAGGAAGGATATAGTGATCCAGCCAGCTGACAAGGGAGGGGGGCTAGTTGTACTCAGTAAAGCTCATTATCAAGCTGAAATGTTAAAATTACTTAATGATCAGAATACTTACCAATTATTGAGGGGTGACCCTATGCTGGCTTTTAAGAATAATTTACATTTGCTAGTGGAAGATGGCAAAAGTAAAGGAATCTTGAATCCCAAGGAGGCATCTTACCTGGATCCTTTTTACTGTAGGACTCCTATTTACATTTTGCCAAAGCTACATAATAATCCTGATCATCCACCGGGTCGCCCAATTGTGAATGGATTTTATTCAATCACTTCTAGGCTAGGCCAATATCTGGATTTTTTCCTACAGCCACTTGTTACTAAAACAAAAGCCTTCCTACGTGATACTAAACAGATTCTCCAAATTCTGTCCACCCTCCCATGTACCCCTTCCAGTATATTGATCACCGCCGACGTAGGATCACTTTATACTATTATTGATCATAAGCAAGCCTTAGACTCAGCTAAATGGGCCTTGGCAGCTACTGATCTCCCAAGGGACCATGTTTCATTTTTATTGGAGAGTCTTGAGTTTTGTTTGTTAAACAATTACTTTTGGTTAAATGGGGAGTACTTCCTGCAGATACGTGGTGTAGCCATGGGAGCTTGTTTTGCTCCCAGTGTGGCCAATTTGTTCATGGCCCACTGGGTGGATGATGTCATATTCCATGATCCTCCACCGCAATTATCATGCTACAAGAGGTACATTGATGATCTGATTATGGTGTGGGAGGGTGATATGACCAGTCTTCAAGTTTTCATGGACAAGTTAAATGACAATAACAAAAACATTCAGCTCACTTGGATGATCGATCAGCAACAGATCACCTTTCTAAATCTTGAAATTTTCAAGAGTGAGGGTGGTTTTCAAACCAGGAACCATTTTAAGGCAACGGATAGGAATGCTTACATTCCATTGACTAGCTGTCATCATAAATCATGGCTATGTAACATTCCGAGAGGCCAATTCATCCGTCTGAGACACAACTGTACGTCAGAAGGTGATTTTTTATCACAATCACAGATTTTAGCAGCTAGGTTCAAGGAGAAAGGCTATACACAGTCTGACTCTGAGATTGCGAAAGTAATGTCTACAGACAGGAGTACTATTGTGGCTGATGAGGTTAAACCACTGAAGTAGAAGACAATATGACGGGTTATCGAGTTATACTGGATTATAGGGGTGCAACGGATCTTCATCGATCTGTGATCCGATCCACGGAGGTTGATCCGTACGGGACACCCGCGACCCGGCGGCCGTTTAGCACGTGATCCTCTCCCCTCTGTGTACTGATCTGTACAGTGGAGGGGAGAGATCGTATGGCAGCAGTGCCAATACTCTGCAATGCCCTGCCAATACTCTGCAATGCTCTGCTGCAATGCCCTGCCAATACTCTTCCATGCCCTGCCAATACTCTTCCATGCCCTGCCAATACTCTTCCATGCCCTGCCAATACTCTTCCATGCCCTGCCAATACCCTGCCAATATACCCGCCAATACCCTGCCATACTCTGCCATACTCTGCCAATAGGGAGATTGTGGATATTACGGGGGGGAGATTTTTTTTTGTTGATCCGAAAATGATCCGAACCGTGACTCCTGATCCGAGGAACGATCCGAACCGTGAGTTTTTTGATTCGTTGCACCCCTACTGGATTATAATATCCAGTATAAGAAACTTGAGCGAATTATAGCCAGACACTGGCCAATTCTAAAATGCAATCGGACTTTAGGATCAGTCCTCCCCCAACACCCCCGGTTTATGTACCGGAAAGCCCCCTCCTTACGTGACCGTTTGGCACCAGGGGTCATTGACCCCCCTAAGATTGCTGACAACAGGCTTTTTAGTGTTTTGTCCGGGTTTTACGCGTGTGGCAAATGTGCCCCCTGTAAGAAAGCCAGTAGAAACATTAAGAGGCGTAAAGAATTTGTTTCTAATGTCACCCATAAAAGTTATCAGATTGAAGGCCTTATTACATGTTCATCTGTGGGGGTGGTTTATATGCTGGAGTGTGATTGCGGCCTACAGTATGTAGGCCGCACCTCCAGAGTATTACACATACGAGTGGGAGAACACATCAGCAACATTAAACGGGGGGTGAAGACTCATAGTGTGTCTAGGCACTTCCGACTATGTCAACAAAGGGATCCCAAATGCCTTAAGTTTTGGGGGATAGAAAAAGTTCCCCATCATTGGAGAGGAGGCCACTATATTAGACAGCTGAGTTGTAGAGAATCCTTCTGGATCCCCGAAACCAAGGTTTTGTCACCAGCAGGAATGAATGTAGATTTTGATTTGAACTGTTTTATTTCTAATAGATAAATCCCCTTTTGTTTTGAATTTTTATATGGTGTTTTTTATGGTATTTTATTGTGAATTTTACTGACATTTCTGTACATGATTGTGTCAGTAAGATGACCGTGGCTTGACGTCTGCGATTTTTATGCGATCTATATTATTTTTAACATGTTTGAAATTTTCTAATATTTATTCCCTAATTTGAAATGAGCAATGTGCTGGACAATTATAAATAAAGGAGAGTAATCTGTCCTGGATAGGTTATGGAGAGATTTTTGGCTCTCCAGTGTTTTGCCATTTTTGTCATTCTTATATTAGAGGAAATACTTTTTGCCATTATTATTTTAATGAATCTGCGCTGTGTTATTTCCATAAGCACACTAATATTGCAGATGTATTCATTCTTTGCAGCCTATGGGGTCTCCAGAGATTAATCGGTCTTTTGACCGTTGTATCTAGCCCTCTGATTGGCACATTGCTGTTACCATGACAATCTATTTAAACAATGCGGGCCGTCTGTATCCAGCCCCACGCCCGAGGAAGTCCCGCCTTTGGACGTAACGCGTACAGGGGTTAGAAACGCATGACGTCACCCGCGGTTATCTGTCTCTGATACGATCACACGCTGTTTTGCCGCCACTCGGATCTGAGTGCGGCTGCATATAAGTGAGTTTCTCCGTTTTTATACAATAAACTTTTATACAGAGAGCACTAGATTTGTCATTATCTCTTTGCATATGTGGCACGCTGAATCCGTGGATTCCACTACTAGGACTGCCTTACTATGTGTTTTCTGCTTTGTGACCTGTTTCAGGTCGAATCGTTAAGGTGAGAGGCCATCCATTTGTGGTGGAGGGATCACAGTCAATGGATCAGAAATTCTTGTCTTTTTAAGTTTGTGCCACCGGTCTTGCCTTTACAGTTATATTTTATTTTCACACACATCCCCATTGTTTTTATGCCTTCCTTTTTCCCCACTTTTGTGAGTACCCAGTTTTTTATATTTTTGCTTTTTTATTATAAGAAATCTCAGGTACTAGGCATATGCGCCCTCCTGTGTTTTTTTTGTTTTTTGTTTTTTTGTAGTTTTTACTAGATCCCCGATCTGAGGAGGGCTGCATTGGTGGAGAATTTCTGACAGATGTTACCTTCACTGTACTTCTTGTCTTTGGATTTCTGAGTGCTGGAAGTGATTGCATTTTTGTTCACCCAGGTATAAGCTGGGCCGCGCATGCATGTGCACTAGAGCCGTAACGTCACAAGTGGTTCGGAGTGCCCTAGTGGCATCTGTATTGCACATGTGATAGGCAGCAAAGGATGGGGGGCATCTCAGCTGGGGCTGTTAATGGAGTAGTGTCTTTGCAAACCAGTGGTACAAGTCGCAGCAAGTATTGAGAGGCCACACCACACAACGATTCCTTGTACGGGTGGGGGGCACTGGCAGATTTAAGAGGAAATCTCCTTGGGTAGCATGCACACTGGTACTTTCAAGTAGAGTGCAAGGTGTCCCATGGGGGATTGTTAATCTGGTATCTACGCTACTTCCAGGGCATCTTTCTCCAGGTCCTTTGTGGAAGTGAAGGAATTCTTATCTGCTATCGCTGGGGTACAACAGCAGCTTTCTGGAATACTTGCCAGCTTGGATCACCTTAGTTTCCTTCCTTATTGACAAAAGTGGACGCTGAATCTCCTTTTGAAGAACCACAGGGTCAGAGTTTATCTCAGACCCAAAAAGCCTTTGTGAGTTTTCTCGGAAGTCGCCTGGACCAATTTAACCACTTGCCGACCAGCCACTGCAGTATTACTGCGGCAGAATGGCACAGCTGGGCGAAACGATGTTATGTAACGTCGCTTCGCCCTGTGGCCACTAGGGGCATGCGTCTGCTCTTCGCCTCCGGAGCCAATGCATGTGCACCGCCGGGCTTCCGCAATCGCTTGCGACATACCGAGAACCGGGATCTATGTGTGTAAACGCACAGATCCCAGTTCTCTGAGGGGAGAAGAGACAGATCGTGTGTTCATACAAAGTATGAACAGCATTCTGTCATCTCCCCTAGACAGTCCCATCCCCCCTTCAGTTAGAACACACACTAGGGAACACCGTTAACCCCTTGATCGCCCCCTAGTGTTACCCCCTTCTCTGCCAGTGACTTTTTTAAAGTAATCAGTGCATTTTTATAGCACTGATCCCTGTATAAATGCCAATGGTCCCAAAAATGTGTCCGGCATAATGTCGCAGTCCCGATTAAAAATCGCAGATCGCCGTCATTACTAGTAAAAAAAAATGCTAGAAATCTATCCCCTATTTTGTAGACGCTATAACTTTTGCGCAAACCAATCAATATACACTTATTGCGATTTTTATTACCAAAAATATGTAGAAGAATACATATCGGCCTAAACTGAGAAAAAAAATTACTTTTTTTTTTTTTTTTTAAAATGGGGCTATTTATTATAGCAAAGAGTACAAAATATTGTGGTTTTTTTTTTTTTTTCAAAATTGTCGCTCTTTTTTTGTTTATAGCACAAAAAATAAAAACCGCTGAGATGATCAAATACCACCAAAAGAAAGCTCTATTTGTGGGAAAAAAAGGACGTCAATTTTGTTTGGGTGCAGCGCTGCATGACCCCCGCAATTGTCAGTTAAAACAACGCAGTGCCGAAATGCAAAAAATGGCATGGTCATTCAGCAGCCAAATTTTCCGGGGCTGAAGCAGTTAAAGTTATCATTTCCAGAGTCCTCCACTCCAAAGGTTACATGATTTGGATCATGGCATTCACCATAGCATCCTCAATATTTTCCTGTACATTCTCACTTAATGTTTGGTACACATACTGGACCCACCCTGACCATTTTTGTCAAAAGGGTTTGCTCAGCATTACCCTATGGAAAGTGAGTTCACTAAGAAATGGTGTATGCCTTTTATCTCAGTAAGACCTTCACGTGTCCAGTGGTTCTAAATTTTCCCAATTTCTAAAGATGCCTTTGCCAAATCGCAATACTTGTAGAATTTTCCACATCCTCTTAGTTTCTCAGTGGACACCTTGAAGGGCTCCATACAGCAACATTTTAGACTAGGGGGTCTTGTCTTTAAACATGCGCATGATCTTATGGCTGAAGTTTTGATCAGTGGAAATACCCTGCAGAAAGCATGTGAATGCTTCCTGATCCCCCAAGAGGCAATCGTATGTTCCCTGGATCAACTTTACCTTTAAATGTTAGTATCTAGTTATATTATGCACATTTGGGAAATAATCCAGGCCTTTATTAAAACAGGCTGCTGAGCTAGCCAGAACCAGCTCTTGAGGGAGACTATTCCACATTTTCACAGCTCTTACTGTGAAGAAACCTTTTATGGAGATTAAATCTCTTTTCCTCCAGACGTAAAGAATGCCCCCTTGTTCTAATAAAGTGAATAACTCCTCACCAAGTTCACTATATGATCCACCTTACTGTATTTACAGTATGCACGTTGATCATATCACCCCTTAATCTCCTCTTCTCGAGAGAATAAATTCAGTTTCTCTAATCTTTCTTCATAGCTGAGCTCCTCCATGCCTTTTATCAGTTTGGTTGTCCTTCTCAGCACTTTCTCCAGTTCCCAAATATCCTTTTTGTGAAACGGTGCCCAAAACTGAACTGCATATTCCAGATGAGGTCCTACTAATGATTTTTACAGGGGCAAAATAATATATTTCTCTCTGGAGACTATACCTCTCCTAATACAAGAAGGAACTTTGCTCACGTTGGAATCCGCAGCTTGGCATTGCATGCTATTATTAAACTTATGATCTACCAAAACACGTAGATCTTTCTCCACCATTGATTCCCCCAATTGTACTCCCCCTAGTATGTATGATGCATGCATATTCATAGCCCCCAAGTGCATAACTTTACATTTTTATTAACATTTAAACCTCATTTGCAACATAGTTGCCCAATTAAACAGTGCATTGAGGTTGGCTTGTAAGTTGGAGACCTCATGATTGGACGTTATTCCAATGCATAGCTTGGTGTCAAATCCAAAACTGAAATGGTACTTTTAATCCCAGACCCTATATCATTTATAAAGTTATTAAAAAGTAAGGGTTCCAACACTGAATCTTGTAGTACACCACTGATAACCTTAGACAATTCAGAGTAAGAATCATTAACCACTACTCTCTGAATTCGGTATTTTAGACAGTTTTCTATCCATTACAAACTGATCTTTCCAAGCCTGTAGACTTTGCCTTACACATTAGCCATGAGCGGGGAACTGTGTCAAATGCTTTTGCAAAATCCAAGTATACCACGTCCACAGCCACCCCTCTGTCCAAATTTGTAGTAGTTTTGGCAGTCCTGAGCTATTTGGTAAGATTTTGATCCCTTTTTAAATATAGACACCACTTTGGCCTATCATTAAAGAGTTCCTAAAAATTAGAATGGCTTTAAAATGACAAAGCTCGATTCTTTTAGGATCCGTGGGTGTATGCCATCTGGTCCAGGTGCTTTAGCCACCTTTTTCTGTCTAAATATTTCTGGACCATATACATTTTGAGCCATAGTGGATCATTTAGGGCTGTGTCAATATCATCCCCATTATGGACATTGGCTCCCCATGCTCCTTTTGTATACACAGAGCCGAAGAATGTATTTAATACATTTGCCTTCTCTTTGTCCCCAGTCACCCACTCTAGATTAGATTATTTTTAAAAGGGCCTAAATGCTCAGACCTGACCCTTTCTTTTGACTTCTTTCTAAAGCCTTAAAGTAATACTAAAGTCTTTGTTATTTTTAAAGAAAAAAAAAAAAACATGCTATTTTTACCTGCACTGTATAATGGTTTTGCACAGAGCAGCCGAAATCCTCTTCTCAAGTCCCTCACAGGCGCTCCTTGCCCCTCCCTCCTGTTAAGTACCCCCATAGCAAGCAGCTTGTCCATTCGGACACAGAGCCGTGGTTCGGCCCCATCCTCTCCCTCTCCTCATTGGCTAACTGACTTTGACAGCAGCGGTAGCCACTGATGTCGCTGCTGTGTCTCATCCAATCAGGAGGGAGAGTCCCGGATGGCCGAGGCACTCGTGCACATAGCTGGATCAAGATGGGGCTCAGGTAAGTATGAGGGGGCTGTGGCACACAGAAGGTTTTTTTTTATATCCATTAAGATAAAAAAAACCTTTTGCCCTTAAAACCACTTTAAAGTGGTTTTAAGGGCAGAAGGTTTCTCCTCCTGATTGGCTGACTGACAGTGTGGCGCCATTGGCTCCTGCTGCTGTCAATCAAAGTCAGTTAGCCAATCAGGAGAGAGAGGGGGCAGGGCCGTATCGGGGCTTCGTATAAAAAAGGAAAAGAAAGGCGCCTCTAAGTGCAGTATGTAAAATTTAATAGAGTGCACAAAGGGTTAAAAGCACTTACAAGATTGTTGAGTGTTAAAAGACATGATAAAATCAGGAGTCCTCATTTTATGAGGCATGTGAGGATGGACACATGCCACAGATGAGGACTCCTGATTTTATCATGTCTTTTAACACTCAACAATCTTGTAAGTGCTTTTAACCCTTTATGCACTCTATTAAATTTTACATACTGCACTTAGAGGCGCCTTTCTTTTCCTTTTTTATATCTTCAGAGTTGCTTCTCTAACCAAAGTGCTGCCAGAAGTGCCATCTCATCACTATCATCCCTCTGACCAGCTACCCACCTCCACCAGAGCGCCCTTATCACCTCTTTGTTTTGTATCGGGGCTTCGTGTCTGAATGGACACTGGGAGCTGTGACTCAGCTCTGGTGACCCCATAGCAAGCTGCTTGCTGTGGGGGCACTCAACAGGAGGGAGGGGCCCAAGAAGAGGAGGATATGGGCTGCCCTGTGCAAAACCACTGCACAGAGCAGGTAAGTATAATATTTTTTTTATTTATATAGGAAAAGAAAACAAGACTTTACAATCACTAAGGTTTTTACCTTAAAGTGGTTGTAAACCCAATAAAAAAAAAAAAAACTGAAAGACAAAGGCATAATGAGCTAGTATGCATAGCATACTAGCTCATTATGTATTACTTACCGTAGATCAAAGCTCCCGCAGTGGTCCTCGTTCACTGCTCCGGCCGGTGACATTTCTCCCCGGAGTTACTTCCGGGTATTGCGGCTCCGGCGCTGTGATTGGCCGAAGCAGTGATGACATCACTCCTGCACATGCACGCAGGAGCTGCCGGTAACAGCACAATCTAAGTGAAGCAACGGCATGTACATACTGGGAGCATCTCTGTTTTTTCGCCAGTCTAAGGTGTTGGTCACGAGTGAAGATGTGCTGTGCTGAGCTCCACTGGAGCAATCCTTGCTGGGGCTAGCTGTGCAGCCGGATCCATTCAAATTGCTGGTGCCCGGACCTCGTATCCGAAGAAACTAGGTTTTGCTTGAAAACGTTTCTCTTTTTAGAGAGCTGGACCCCGGGATCCAGTACTTTTGATATTAAGGCCATAAAGTTTTACTGGCGGGGTTCTATTACAGGACCGGGATTGTGGGTTCCCCGAGGGTCCCCAGTTCCTGAAGGTTTGTTAACAGAACCCACTGTGAAGGGTGAAGATTGGGTCTGTTGGTTTTACCACAGAAAACCCTGCGGCGGGAAAGGTAAGTGTAGTTTTCTAAGGAATTTTTAAATTTTCTTATGAAATGTCTCCTTTAAAAAAGTAAATGTTGTCATGCCTAAGAGTCACCACTGGGGGCTGTATGGAGCACGTACCTTCTCCTACTTTGCTCAGAGATCATGCTGTGTCACAGAAGCAGCAGACTTTTTTCCTCTGGCTAGCAGGCAGACCTCCGGTAAGTTTGGGGGGCTTCCTCCAGACACCCCCACCTGGGCTGAACTCTTCCCCTCTTCATGAGGCTGAGTATAAGGGAGAACTGAAAACGATCGGCAATGCCGTTTTCTTTCGCCGCCCCTACTCGGCGGCGGCTTCCAGGTCTCCTCCACGCCATCCCTCCCTCACTCACAAGCCGATCCCGTCGGATCAGAGGCCCGTGCTTGCGCGGGAAAACTCTTTTCTTGAGAGAGAATGGAGGGGGGCACGATGCGAGGTGGGGGCGAGGCTTAGCGCGGGCGTTGGCGTCCTCCAACTTGGGACTGTGTTTTAAAATTTGTGCTGGCTGTAAAATTGTCAGAGACATAAGAACAAAGAGCAGCATGAAAGAGGTTTTGGTGACACAGGCATTTCCTATTTGACTATTTACATCAGGCTGAGCATTAATAGCAGCGGCAGTGGATGCGATTTCTTCTGGTAGTACCTCTGCTTTGTGCATCGGGCTAAGGTCAGAAGGGGGGGTTGAAACACCCCCAAAAAAGAGCTAAAAGGGTCTCCCTCAAGCTCTGGAAAGCCTACTCATTTCTACAAATGGCATCCTCCCCTGAGAGAGGGTGGCTCGTCAGAGTGAGCATTGGGGGCATGAAATGTTTGCAACTGTTTTCAACACTACAGCCCCTGTTTATTTTACTAAAAAGATCTTTTTTCCTCAGCCATGATAGGTTTTTAAAAAAAAAAAAGTTTAGGGGCTTTAATCGCATCCCAGTGTGGGTCAAAATGCGACAGGTTCTCTTCCATTGCCCAGGACCCTCAAACTGAGGAACTAGGGGCGGGAGAAGACTAATTCCCTCAGGGGACCATGGTGAGGCTATGACTCCTCTTCTGTGGTGCCAAATGCGGGAGAATCAGCTGTTTCAATCTTAAGATTGATGGTGCAATTTCTTGTTGAAGAATTTATGTACCCTTAACTGAGTGTTTGGGTTCGCTAAAGCCTCCTCAAGTTGTGCATGCCTTTTCCTGTTCATTCATTTTTGGAAAAGTTTTTTTGTATCTGAGAGGATCAGCCAGATCATAGGACACAGAGCCTCAAGTAATTGGTGGGTTATGGGCCTACCTTCAGGTGTTGACACTGGTATAACCAATACAGGAAGTTGACTCCCCTATTTAACCCCTCCTCCTTCCAGGAGTCCTCAGTTTTTTCGCCAGTGTCTAAGGTGTTGGTCACGAGTGAAGATGTGCTCTGAGGAGCTCCAGGGAGGGATCCATGCTGGATTTAAAAAACCTCCACAACCGGATCCATCCTCGCCACTGAGGCCATAGGATGGTACCTGGGCCTCGCATTGAAGAACGAGGTTTTGCCTGTAAGCTTCTCTTTGAGAGCTGGACCCTAGGAACCAGGACTCTCTTTGGTTTTTCATATTACCTAAAGTTGTTCCTGAGGGTTGCTATACAGGTCCAAAGGAGCGGAACGCCTATTAAAAAGGGCCCCAGTCTTTGAAGGTTTAACTGCCCGCCGTGATGGGTGAAAGTTGGATCTGTCTGTTAAATCAGCAGTATCCTGCAGCGAGGATAAGGTAAGGGGAGAAGCCTAGGAACTGTAAAAAGTCCACCTATGCTCTTTTCTCCAAAAAAAATACATATATAAAATGTATAACTGTATGCCTTAAAATGTCTCCTCTAGATGAAGTATATTACACTTACCTAGTACGATGCCTTTTTCAGCAGCTCTGTGTCTGGCTATAGCAGCGGGTGTGGTCCCTGCAGCCAGAGGGGAGTTCTTAATTGAACAGATGGTGTTCCTCTTCTGAGGGATCTAAAGGGGTTACAGCAGTAGTTTATGAACATACAAAACCAGCCATTTGCATTTTTTTTGTATAAAGTGAAGTCTTCCTTTAAAACTAGGAGCCTAACAAACACTGTTGATAAAAATTCCCCTCCCCCCTCCTCCTGGAGAGGTGCGGTAACAGCTGACACTTATGTGTAATCAGGTTCTCACGTGAGGTTTAACACAGACGCTCTCAGTTCATATGCTAAAGACAGACGTCTGTCACACTAAGACACAGGAGCGCTGGGCATGTAAAGGTGTGTAAACAGGCATTTCCAGCACAGGAAATATTATGGTACTCAGCATCAAAGGCTCATCCTTATGGTGACATTGTTTTCTTTTTTACAAATTGCGTTCTTTATTGAAACAATTTACATATGTACAGTGCATTAATTTTGTGGTACAGATAACAGGTATATTCAGCATATTATGGATAACAGTTGAGTCGAGGCCTTACAATTTTTTTTTTAAAAGGCAAAGTAATGGATACACAGCAGGTATATTTATGCATATAAGCTTGCTTGCTTCACATCAGTAATCTCAGTTGTTACAATTTACTAGCATTGTTAGTTCTCTATCTCTATTTAGGCAGATGGTAGTGCATCAAGTTCATCACATGTGGAGGCTTCATTTAGCCAGGTATCCCACATCTTGTTATACTTTGTAGGGCAGCCTCTATGAGCATAGATTACTTTTTTATATGGCAGGACAGCATTTACCAATGCAACCCATTCCCTGATAGTGGGCGGTATTGCTCTAAGCCATTTCTTTGCAATGAGCACCCTGGCAATGAACAATGTTTCCTGAAGAAAAATATGGTGGAATTTATCCGATTCAGGATCTGGAAATACTCCCAGTATACACTGCTTCGGACATAGAGTTAGAGGGGAGCCCATGTTGTCATGGATAAATTTAACTATTTGGGCCCAATAGTTTTGTATCATTGGACATAGCCAAAGGAGGTGAAAAAATGTTCCCTGAGGACTTGCACATCTAGGGCAAAGTGAGCTATGGTTAATTTTAAATTTGGCCAATCGTATGGGGGTCAGATAGGTGCGATGTAGGATAAACAATTGTGTAAGACGGTCTGATAATTTGTGCAAGACTTTTTTACAGGCATCTAGGACTTCTTCCCATTCCTCATCCTCCATCTCACCCACGTCTCCCTCCCAACGCTCCTTTAGTTTATAGGCGATTGTTACCGCATCAGGGCGTAGTAAGCATGAGTAGAATATGGATATTAATTTTTGTTGATCTGGACCTATTTATCACAGCCAGGATATCCAATTGTTCTAGGTTAGGTGGGGAGTTTCGAAATTGGGTCTGGAGAGCGTGGCGAAGCTGGAGGTATCGGAAATGCATAGAGTTAGGAAGACCAAACTGGTCTTTTAGTTGTTGAAATGATTTGAGAGCGTTTCCAGTGTACATGTCTACTAGATAAACAACCCCTTTAGAAATCCACAACTCATTATCAGGTAGATGTAATAATTTGGGTAGGCCTGGGTTATTCCACAATTGTGTCTGACTGTGTGTTGAGGGGATCTTAAGTTTGCGTCCAACAATCTCCCATATCTTGCAGTAGTTATATAGCAGACCTTTGTCTCCACAACCGTCTGACCCACCACGTTCTCTATTCTCTCTAAGAATAAGCTGGAAGGGGTGGATGTGTATTCTGGTGGCTTGAGAGCCTATTAAAACCATGAACCGCTCCTTATCTCCTTTATCAATATGAAAGAAATGGGATAGCTGTGCTGCCAGGTAGTACAAGTTGTAGTCTGGCAGTGCTGTGCCCCCTAAATCAGTGGGGTTTTTCAGCACCTGCCAGGACAACTTGTGTCTTGCTTTACCCCACACAAACGTGTTTAAAATCACTTCTATAGATTTAAAAAATCTCAGGGGTATATACGTGCCAGAATACATATAGAAATTTGGATAACAGTATCATTTTTGTCAAGTTTACTCGTCCCATAACTCCCAGTGGTAGTCTGGACCATAGCTGTGTTTTAGTTTTTAGTACTTGAAATAGCGGTTCCAAGTTTAGTCCAATATAATCTTCTGGGGTGCGTGTAATTTTTATGCCTAAGTATGTGATTTCACTAACTCGCATCATTGGGGAGGATACCTGTATCTCTGTTGGGGCTCCAAGATCCACAGGGAGTATCTGAGACTTTTCCCAATTAATCCTTAGACCTGAATAAGTCCCAAATTGCCTAATAATTTTGAGGGCCGTTAACAGGGAGTAACCTGGATCCTCTAGGTATAAAAGCATATCATCCGCATATAAACTGATCTTCTCGATCAGGGGGCCCCGACTCAGACCCCTAACCCCTGGATGTTCTCTCAGTGATGTCGCCAAGGGCTCTACCGCCAAGGCATACAATAGAGGGGAAAGGGGGCAGCCCTGACGAGTACCTCTAGTTAGTGGGAATGTCTGCGACGTTTTGCCATTAACCAAGATCCTGGCACTTGGAGCCTGGTATAGAAGCTGAATCCATCTAATGAATTTAGGTCCGAAACCGAACCTGGCCAGACATTCCCAAAGGTAGTCCCATTCGACAGAGTCGAACGCTTTAGCAGCGTCCAGGGACACTACCACTCTGGTGCCCATTTGGTCATGTCTGGCCTGTAAGTTCATATATAACCTACGTAAATTAAACGCCGTATTTTTTGTCGGCATGAATCCGGTTTGATCAGGGTGTAAAAGACTCAGTATCACCTTATTCATACGTATTGCCAGGACCTTGGCCAATATTTTTATGTCTAGTTGTAGTAGGGAGATGGGGCGATAAGATTCTGGGAGTGTTGGGTCTTTACCCGCCTTTAGTATAAGTACAATAAATGCCTCATTCATTGATTTAGGGAGGGAGCCAGATTCAAATATATAGGTAAATATCGCGTGGAGTTTGGGGGTTAAGATCTCACTGTAGGTATCGTAAAACTCCAATGGGAGACCGTCGGACCCAGGAGCTTTTGAAGAGGCGAGGTGGGACATGGCTTCCGCGACATCATCTTTAGAGATGGGCGCCTCCAGCATTTCTATTTGGGAGCATGTTAATTGTGTGAAGGTTATAGTGGATAGAAAGTCTACTATTTCTTGTTTTGATTTGTTAGTCGTGGACGAGTATAGAGAAGCGTAAAAGGAGCGGAACACATCAACCACCCTGTCAGGATCCTGTATCAGAACTCCTGCATGATCTCGTAGGGCAACAACAGTAGGTGGCTTGTGTTCCATATGAGGCAAGTAGGCCAATAAACATCCCACGCGCTCCCCACACTCGTACACTTTTTGTTTGATGTAGAATATTTTTCTTTCTGCTCTTTCAAAGTGAAGCCCATTTACTATGCGCATTTGTATGTTTACCTGATTCGCTGTTTCGGTGGATGGGTGTTCTGAAAAGGCTCTGTCTGCTTCTGCCATTGCTAATTCTGCCTGCTGGATAATGTCATTTGAAGTACGTTTATATCTGGCTATTTTTTGTGATAAGAGCATGCGGGCGTGGGTTTTAAACATGTCCCAGACTAAGTCAAAAGGGGCTGTGTCTGTTTGTGCGGAAGAAGAACTCCCATTCCTCCCCCAGATCACTTAGGTCTGGGACAACTGAGAGCCAGAAGGGGTTAAGCCTCCATGTATAAGAAGAGGAGGGAGGGCCCACTTCAAGTTCTATCCAGCAGGGGGTGTGATCTGAGAGAATACGGGGGGACATCCCTGCTTTTTTAAGGTTTGGTGCCAGTGAGTTGGATATCAAGATTAAGTCGATTCTCGACATGGTGTTATGTCTCGCAGAGAAGCATGTAAACGCTTTTACTAAGGGGTGGTGAGATCTTCAATTATCTAGTAGGCCTATTTCAGTTATTAATTTCCCGAATCGTGTGGGGGAGGGTGTGTTGTCAATCGGGGATGTCAGGGAAGTCCTGTCTAGGTGGTTGTCCAGTACCGTATTGAAATCTCCCAGCCACAGAGCTGGGATTGTGGGAAATTGTGCCATAAATTCCAATCCCTCATTAATGACATTAAACTGAAACTGGGGAGGTATATATATTGCCAGAAGAAGTACTTCTAGGCCATTCAATCTGCAGTGTATAAATAGGAATTTGCCCTGGGGATTAGATCTCAATGTCAGCATAACAAACTGCGTTGTTTTGGCCACCAATATCGCCACCCCTCTAGAATAGGCTGAGTATGGGGTCTGGTAAACCCATCCCAACCAAGGTTTTTTAAAAGCATTAATTGACCAGTTAAATGAGTTTCCACTAAGACCATCACTTGTGCCTGTTGTGCCTTAAGATACGTCATAACGGAATTCCTTTTGGATTTATCTCTAAGGCCACGAACATTCCACGCTAAGCATTTTAGGGATGACATAGCATTGTGATCAATATGTATGCATAGCTCTCATTTTGTGTCGACTTGTCCCAGCAACTGAGCGTACTCACCCAGTAATGCTGGGAGGTGCCTACTAAGCAATCTGAAGGCATACGGCAGGTCTAGCATATACCTCTACCTACTTTTGCAGGATCTATATACCACTGTAAATTACCATGTGTTATGACAAAATCAATAAGAACGATAAACATAAAACCAAACAAAACATTACTATAAACCATTGCACCAATCTGGCTGGGCTCACCACACCTCCCGCACAAATGTATACGGGGAATGTGTTCCCAGACAGACCAGGGAAACTTATCTTGTGAAACGTTAACAGCATAAGCCTGTATTGAAACAGCGGGGTCCAATAAGGCTCCCACGACTAGTGGGACGAACATCCGCTGAAAAGCCAGCAACAGTGCAATAAGAGCTATCTTCAGTATCGGGCTTACAAAATAAGATTGTAGGATAAAAAAGCATAAGATAGCCACTGCATGCCCAGTCATTTAACTTTTAGGTGGGAAATAACTCGAGGGTAACTTAGAAATTCGACAATCACAGTATTAGTCTGTAGGGTGATTAAGGATCTGGAGAGGTGAAAGTGGTTTGCACATTCTGGGCGCATGGGGGAAGAAAGGGAGGAAAGTCTGAGAGATGAGTACAGGCCTTATTCTGGAGACTGTTATGATGACCTCTCTGTTGTGTTGCAGAGGAAAGTTCTGTGTCCTTCAGCAGGGCCACGCTGATGGGATCAGCAGAGGGTATAATTCTCTTGGCAGTGAACAACAAAACAAAAACAAAAAATTTTTTTTTTCAAACCCCCCCCCCCCCCCCCACAGGTCCGGCTGTGTAGCTGTACGTATACCGTCTCCGGTGTGGTGAATATAAGCAATCCAGCCTCCCCCATTGCCCCGATCCATAGGGAGGACAGTGCGGTGTATGTAAGGATATTGTGAGGGGGGTTAAAGTACCTTATCCTGAAGCCAGTCGGAGTGATCCATTAGAGAAGAGAGCTCCATGTCTTCATCACGGCCGTGACAAGAAGGCCGGCAGAGGTTGCTATTCTCCCGGTGGTGGGCGACTAGGAGCAGCTCGGTCGTCTAGCCATGTGAATACCGCCTCCGGAGTATCAAAAAAGTGGGTGCGATCATCCACCACCACACGAAGCCTGGCAGGAAATAACATGGCGTACGTGTAGTGACGAATCCGGAGTTGGCGCTTTGCTTCAGTAAAGAGCGCTCTTTTCTTCTGCACCTCCGCTGAAAAATCCGGGAACACTTTTATTTCGGAGTTCCTGAAAGGGATGTTGCCTTTTAGCCTTGTGAGGCGAAGGATAGCATCGCGGTCCCTAAAATTCAGGAATTTCGCTATAAATGTCCTGGGGGGTGCACCCTGCGGTGGAGGTTTTGCCGCTAAACGGTGCGCTCGTTCTACCACAAACGACGTCGAGAATTCTGCTCGCCCAAAGGTAGAAATAAGGAGGTTTTCCAAAAATGCTGGTGGATCAGAGCCCTCCGCACCCTCCGGTAATCCCACAAAGCGGAGGTTACATCTCCTCAAGCAGTTTTCCATGTCATCCTGCTTGGAGAGGATGGAATGGAGTTGTTGCTGTATGTGATCTGTGGCCTGCTGTAATGGCGGAATTTTATCCTCCACTCTGTGTTTCAGTGACACATTCCCTGAGCTTTTGTAGGTCTTGCCTTATGAGGGACACATCAATCTTCACTTCCTCTATCTTGCAGGTTAGGGAGCTTTTGCAGTTTGATATTGCCTCTAGCACCCGGGCTGTATCGTCCGTCGCTGGCTCAGAGGAGGAAGATGCATCGGCGCCATTTTCACCAGAGTTCCCCTTCTCCTTCAGCCTGTATTTGTCAAGTTTAGCAATTGATTCTGCCGTTTTTTTTTGTAGGCGACATGGTAGCCGTCGGTCAGCAGATGAATATCTAGCTTTGTAGGGGTAGAAAGGCTACTAAGAAGTGCAGGATTTTGAGGCTACGGATTTTCCCTCGAGCGGAGCTCCCGTGCTGTGCTCCTCACATCATGCCGGTCCAGGCCACGCCCCGACATTGTTTTCTTTTGCTAAAACTATTGTTCAGAAAATACCATAATTTGTACCTCTGCTGTTGTGCTTGCCACATTTGATTTCCAGTGTACCACAAAGGTACCAAGGATTCCACCCTCAAGCGCTGGGAACTCCAGTCATGCCTCCACACTGTCATCCTCTCCGGAGAGGCCTGACATGGCAAGCCAGGGTGAGTCATTGGAAGCAATTGGTGGTGCAACTTCTTCTCACACTTCAGCCCCTGTGTATGTGACTGAAGATGCACATGTTGGGCTTAGAAGGAAGATTAGCGGCTTTAATCACATTCTCCATCCAAGAGGATAGCAAGCATGCTAGATCCCCCTCCCCCACCTCAAACCCCCTTTTTCCAAGGGAACAGTGGGCACAGGATGAGGTGTTATCCTCAGGTGATCACGGGGAAAAACAAGCCAAATTTTTCCTCTGTGGAGGAAACAATAGTTGAAACAACAGTTGATGAACCTTATGCAACCTCACAGTCTGACAGATTGGTGGTACAAACTCTTACAGAGATGGTTCATTCCACTTTTTATACTACTAACAGAGTAAGCTGAAAGTCCAGGTCCCTTCTTTTAAAAAAAACCCTTTTTACAATGCTTATTGATGCTGAATGGGATCATCTGGATAAGCATTTTTTCCCTCCAAAGAGTTTCTCAGTTCTCTATTATGGAGGAAAAATTCACAAAGGTTGGAAAGTACCAGCAGTAGACGCTGCAATTTCCAGCATCAATAAAGATGCATAATTGCTTAAGCATCCAACAAATAAGGAGTCGGCATTTTTTTGGTTAAAATCCTCCAACCAATGGTGCTATATGTTGCCATAGATGCCATAAAAGACCCTATCCACCAGGCGTCTCGCCTTGCGGTTGTGCTAAAACACATGCTTAGGACCCTGTGGTTAAAAGGGTTGGTCAGCCGAAGCATCTTGCAAAAAAGGGTTTCTGACTAGTTTCCCTTTAAATTGGGGAAGGTTTGGTGAAATACATCCAGATGATTTCTAGTAGTAAAGCTCTTTTCCAAAAGAAGGTATAAATGTCCTTTTATTTAAAGTGAAGCCACAACAGCTCACAGGTTAAGTACTCTGACGGCCAGTGCAGCCATGGGAGACTTCCTGACAGACATGGGTTCAGATCCATATGTCGGCGTTCACTAGTGAAGGAGCCACTCCTCACAGGTTAACTACTCTGACGGCCAACGTAGCCATGGGAGGCTTCCTGAAAGGCGTGGGACCTCGTCCTCACGTTGGCTCCTTGTGACCTTGGACAAGTCACTTAAACGGATTCCTTCCCCTGCTCAGGGGCAGCTGCCTCTAGGCAGTGGTGACGGCCTCCACCGTCAGACTCTAGGGCATGATTTCCTAGGAGTACTGTTCAGATCTGTGGAACTTCAAGGTAGTCTCTGCACTACTTTTGTACCACTTTGCGACTTGAGGTCCATAGACCTCTAGAATACACAGACATTGTTTCCTGTCACATCAAAATCACGCCCTGACATATTCTCGGCGCCAAAAGATCACGGTAAAATCACGCAACTTTGGGGTTGCAATAGTGGAAACTGAGCCTAAGAGGAGAAAATATTGAGCCCCTGTATGCATGATTGAAAATGCGTTTTTCCTCCGCCCTGCAGGGCCTAGAAGGAAAATTAGCGACTTTAATCGCATCCGCTATCCAAGGATGGGAAGCGTTAGATCCCCTCCCCCACCTGAGATCCCTTATCAAGGGAACAGTGGGTAGAGGAAGAAGGATTACCCTCAGGTAATCGGGAAGAAAGGCAAACCGAGTACTCCTCTGCAGAGGAGACAACTAGAGTTGGTACAAACCTTTTACAGAGATGATTTGTGCCTCTTTCAAGCTACCTCTAGTAGAGTCAGCTGATAGTTCTGTTTTTTCTTAGGTTCCTTGGAACCTTCACTGCCTTTTTCATGCGTTTCCTGTACATGTACAGAGCCACGCAGAAATTCAACAGATCCATTCTAGATCTAAGAGAATCTAAATCAGTTCCTGAAGATCCGCTCCTTTCTATGGAATCTATCAAGTCAGTAGTTTCTATCCTGCAAGGAGGAAAACTTCTGGCGCCTATCGGCATCAGGGATGCATATCTGCATGTCCATATATTTCCCGCTCACCAAAGGTTTCTGCGGTTCGAAGTAGAACAGCAGCATTTCAGTTTATAGCCTTGCTCTTCGGGCTAGCTACAGCACCTCGAGTGTTCACAAAAGTGCTAGCCCTACCTGTAGCCAGGTCAAGGGCATAGGGCTTAAACAGTCTTGGCATACCTAGACGATCTATTTGCTAATAGACCAGTCGCTGTTCGGAGTAAGGTGTACGCATTACAACCAGTTACCTGGAAAGGTCTGGGTTGCGTTCTCAACCTAGTAAAGTCTCCATTAAAATTGCTAAAAAAGGGCTGCAGTATTTGGGTCTGATCATAGATACAGCCCAGAAAAAGGGTCTTCTTGCCCAGGAAAAAAAAAAAAACACAACTCCATAAAAGAGTTGGTGCGGATGGTCAGGTCAAAAGGAGGTCCCTCCATTCGCCTTTGCATGAGGTTGTTAGAAAGGATGGTGGCTTCATTCGAAGCAGTTCCTTTTGCCCAGTTCCATTCGAGACTGTTGCAAAACAGTATTCTATTTGCTTGAAATAAAAGGATCCAAGCTTTGGACTTGCCAATGCGGCTGTCCCCAAGGGTGTCCCAAAGCCTCAATTGGTGGTTACTAAAGAATGTCCTAAATGGTAAATCCTTCAGACCACTTATCTGGAAAGTGGTAATGACAGAGAAGACAGCTGTCCAAGGACAGTGTTCAAGAACCGAAAGAGCCTTGCCCATCAACATCCTAGAGGTTCGGGCAGTGCGTCTGGCTCTAAAAACCTGGACTTCCAGGTTAAGGGATTGTCCCGACAGGATTCAATCTGTCAACGCCACGGCTGTGGCCTATATCAATCACCAAAAGGGGCACCAAGAATCTCTCAGTGCAGAGAGAAGTGAACCATATTCTAACTTGGGCAGAAAGAAATATTCCGTGCCCATCGGCAGTCTTCATTCCGGGAATAGAGAATTGGCATGCGCACTACATGTGCCGCCAGCAGATTATTCCCAGGGGAATGGTCTATTCACCCCGACATGTTTCAGGCTGTTTGTCAAGGATGGGGGACTCCGGATGTAGATCTTCTAGCATCCAGTGCAACATAAAGTTAGTCAACTTTGTGTACACAACAAAGGATTTATTCGCATGCAGAACAGATGCTTTGGTGATACTGTGGGATCAGCTTTTACTGATCTATTCAGTTACAGCCTCGACCTCTTTGCAGGATCAAGCTGGAAAGAAAACCGGTAATTCTGGCAGAACCAGCATGGCCCAGAAGGTCATGGTATGCAGAGGTCGTAAAGATGGCAGTGGAGGATCTGTGGTCCCTTCCACTAAGGCCAGACCTGCTCTCACAGGGGCCGATATTCCATCCTACTTTACGAATGCTAAATTTAACGGCCTGGCTATTGAGACCCACATTCTGAAAAGACGTGGGCTTTCCAGGGCAGTTATTTCTACTTTAATGCTAGGAAGCTAGCTTCTAGAGCTATATATTATATAGTCTGGAAAGCTTATGTTTCCTGGTGTGAATCCAAGGGTTGGCACCCTCGGAGATATATTAAAGGCAGAATTCTTGCCTTTCTACAATTGGGCGTAGAGATGAAGTTGGCCCTGAGTACTATTAAGGGCCAAGTCTCAGCCTTATCAATTTTATTTCAAAGACCACTTGCTACGCATTCTTTAGTCCGGGGTTTCATGCAAGGAGTGTTGCGGATTAATCCGCCAGTTAAATCACCCTTAAGCCCTTGGGACTTGAATTTAGTTTTGTCAGTGTTACAAAAACCACCATTCGAACCATTACAGCATATTCCCTTAGTCCTTCTGACTAGGAAGCTGATATTTTTGGTTGCTATATCCTCAGCAAGGAGGGTTTCAGAATTGGCTGCTCTTTCCTGTAAAGAGCCATATTTGATTATTCATGAGGACAGAGTGGTGTTACGCCCTCGTCCAGGCTTTTTGCCAAAAGTGGTTTCAGGCTTTCATCTGAATGAAGATATTGTCCTGCCATCGTTTTTTCCAAAACCATCTTCCAAGGAAGAAAAGTCACTACATTGTCTTGATGTGGTGAGAGCAGTGAAGATCTGTTTAAAGAAAACTGCTCAGATTCTTAAGACTGATGTCTTATTTATTCTGCCAGAGGGTCCTAAGAAAGGACAGGCAGCGTAAAAATCCACTGTGGCTAAGTGGATTCGGCAAGTTATAATTCAAACTTATGATTTAAGGGGAAAGATTCCCCCTTTTCACGTTAAGGCGCACTCTACCAGAGCGGTTGGTGCTTCTTGGGCAGCGCGTCACCAGGCCTCCATGTCTCAGATCTGCAAGGCCGCAACTTGGTCTTCAGTACATACATTTACAAAGTTTTATCAAGTAGATGTAAGATGGAATGAGGATATTGCCTTTGGGCGCAGTGTGCTGCAGGCAGCAGTATAATTCCTCAAGCTCTGGGGGTGCCCTACGGGTTGTGTCTCCCTCCCCTCAAGAAGCATTGCTATGGGACATCCCACCAAGTAATTACTTGAGGCTCTGTGTCCTATGATGTACGATAAAGAAGTTTTCTGCCTGGCTACCCTACTTTCTCTCTTCGGATATTCCCACAATCCTTCTCGGTGATTTCAACATCCCTGCTAATACAAACACTCCTGCTACTTCTAAACTTCTTAGTCTAACATCTTCATTTGACCTGAAGCAATGGGTACAGGCTTCTACTCACTCTGATGGCAACACCCTTGACCTTGTATTCTCCTACCTATGCACTCCATGCAACTTCTCAAACAATCCTTTTCCTCTCTCCGACCACCACCTTATTAGTTTCTCTCTCCCCCTGTCTTCCACCACCTTTTCCTCCAATCATCTAACCATCACCCGTAGAAACTTTCGCAACTTCAACTCATGTCTCCTCTATTCTGCTACTGACCACCTCTATGACAAAATCTCTCCCCTGTCCTGCCCCAACCAAGCCATGTCCATCTACAATAAATCTCTGTCCTCCACCCTGGACAAGCTCGCTCCCCTCACTACACGCAGAATCAGGCCTCGACCCCCTACAACCATCTGTTTAGATGACACTAAAATTCTCAAAAAACGTAGTCGCGCTCTTGAGCGTCTGTGGCACAAGACTAAGTCTCTCGAAGACTTCAACCAATACAAATCTGCCCTCCAAAAATACTATTCTTTCCTCCACACTGCCAAGCAAAACTATTTTACAACTCTTATTAACACCTTCTCATCCAATCCCCGTAAACTCTTCTCTACCTTCAACTCTCTACTTTGTCCTCCACCGCCTCCACCCACTGACTTACTCACTGCCCAGGAAATCGCTAATCACTTCAAAAACAAGATTGATACAATCCGTGATGAAATCTCCATTCTACAGGTATCTCCCCCAGCTAAGACCCCATGTCAACAGGTACAACTGACACTCCCCCTATTCAAATCTACTACTACAGATGAAGTTGCTAAACTCCTTTCTATCGCCCACCTAACCACCTGTCCCCTGGACCCTATTCCCTCTCAAATGCTACGGTCACCCTCTGACCCCATCCTACACTCTCTAACCCACATCTTCAATCTCTTCCTCACCTCTGACATCTTCCCCGATGCTCTAAAACATGCACTGGTCACCCCCATACTCAAAAAGCCGTCCTTGGACCCTACCAATCTTAACAACCTACGCCCAATCTCCTTGCTCCCCTTTTCCCCTAAACTCCTTGAACGCCTGGTTTACAACCAACTGAGTGACCAACTCATTAAAAACAACCTTCTTGATCCCCTTCAATCTGGATTTCTCCCTCAACACTCCACAGAAACTGCTCTTTTAAAACTCACAAATGACCTACTAACTGCAAAAACCAACGGACACTATTCTGTACTCCTACTTCTGGATCTTTCAGCTGCCTTTGACACGGTTGACCACCCCCTCCTCCTCAAAGAACTTTACTCCCTCGGTCTCCGTGACTGTGCTCTTCAGTGGCTCTCATCCTACCTATCCCAACGCACCTTCAGTGTCACTTACAATTCCACTTCCTCCACTCCTCTTCCCTTCTCTGTCGGGGTCCCCCAAGGTTCTGTTCTTGGACCTCTTTTATTTTCAATCTACACCTCTTCCCTGGGTCAGCTGATAGCCTCTCACGGCTTTCAATATCATTTCTATGCTGATGACACACAAATCTATCTCTCCACCCCTCAACTCACTCCATCAGTCTCCTCACGCATCTCTAACTTACTAACAGACATATCTGTATGGATGTCACACCACTTCCTCAAACTCAACTTGTCCAAAACCGAGCTTATAATATTTCCTCCCCCACGTGCCTCTTCCCCTGACTTCTCTGTCAAGAGCAATGGCAAAACCATCCACCCGTCCCCACATGTCAGGGTGCTAGGTGTTATCCTAGATTCTGAACTCTCCTTTCAGCCCCACATCCAATCACTTTCCAAAGCTTGTCGCCTCAACCTCCGCAACATCTCTAAACTACGTCCCTTTCTAACCAATGAAACCACAAAGCTCCTGATTCACTCCCTGGTTATCTCTCGCCTTGACTACTGCAACTCACTCCTCATTGGCTTACCTTTAAACAGACTATCCCCCCTTCAGTCCATCATGAATGCTGCTGCCAGACTCATCCACCTTATAAACCGCTCAGTGTCTGCTACCCCTCTCTGCCAATCCTTCCATTGGCTACCACTCGCCCAACGAATTAAATTAAAAAAACTAACAAGTTACAAAGCCATCCACAACTTTGCCCCCAGCTACATCACTAACCTAGTCTCAAAATACCAACCTAATCGCCATCTCCGTTCCTCCCAAGACCTCCTGCTCTCTAACTCCCTCATCACCTCCTCCCATATCCGCCTCCAGGACTTCTCCCGAGCCTCACCCATCCTCTGGAATTCCCTACCCCAATCTGTCAGACTGTCTCCAACTTTATCCACTTTTAGGCGATCCCTGAAAACTTTCCTCTTCAGAGAAGCCTATCCTGGCTCCATCTAACAACTGCACTATTTTCTCCATTAGCTCATCCCCCACAGCTATTACCCTTTTGTATAACTTGACCCTCCCTCCTAGATTGTAAGCTCTAACGAGCAGGGCCCTCTGATTCCTCCTGTATTGAATTGTATTGTACTTGTACTGTCTGCCCTAATGTTGTAAAGCGCTGCGTAAACTGTCAGCGCTATATAAATCCTGTATTATAATAATAATAATAATAATAATAAAGAAAATAGGATTTTTAAAACAGCTTACCTGTAAAATCCTTTTCTTGGAGTACATCTTAGGACACAGAGCTCCCGCCCCTCTGTTTTATGGGGTGAGAGTATATTACTTATATTGCTTGGCTACAAAAACTGAGGACTCCTAGAAGAAGGAGGGGTTATATAGGGGAGTCAACTTCCTGTCTTGGTTATACCAGTGTCAACACCTGAAGGTAGGCCCATAACCCACCAAGTAATTACTTGAGGCTCTGTGTCCTATGATGTACTCCAAGAAAAGGATTTTACAGGTAAGCTGTTTTAAAAATCCTATTTTTCCCTCCTAAAAAGTTTTTTCACACTTTATCCTATTGTGGAGAAAATTCACTAAAAGTAGGGTATACCAGCAATAACGCTGCTATATCCTCTGGGAATAAGAGTTTGACTTGTCCGGCAGACAATGCTCAAATGCTTAGGGATCCAACAGATAAAAAGTTGGAATTCCTATTAAAAGTAAAAAAAAAAAAAAAACACTTTATTCTCTGCCAGATTGAGTGTCTCAGCCTGCGCTGACAGTAATTTCTTAATCGTTGAGAGACCAGTTTAAACAGGTGTTCAAGGTTATCCTGTTCAGCAGGCCCAGGATCTGGCAGTTTTATGTTTGCAATAGTTGCTATGAGAGATTCTATCTTTCAGCCTTTGCACCCTTCTCTAAGCACCATGCAGAAGCTCCTGGCTAGTCTTGCTTTTGCGGTGAAACAGCTATTTGGGGATGTTTTGGATAATACATTCAAAGAAATTCTAGTGGAAAGAGTACCCCTTTTGCCATTTAAGAAAAGGAGTAAATGTATTTTCGTTTTTAAAGCTTCTTCTGTGCCAGAGGCATCAGCCTCCAGGCAGTCACGACAGCTTCCGCCGTCAGGTTCAAAAGGTAATCCTAAGGGTTAACCCCAGGGACAAAAGATGTCTTGGGGGAGGAAACCTACAAGATACTGAAGCTTCCTTATAAGGAGGCGCCCCCCCGCTCGCTCAATAGGTGGAATTCTTCTGCAGTTCTCAAGGATCTGGCAGGAAGAGTGTCAAGACGAATGGGGGACTTCCTCAATAGCTCCAAGGTACAAACTGGAATTCCAAGAGTTCCCGTCTCCTCGTTTTCTCAGATCAAACGTTCCTAAGGATCCACAGAAAAAGTCTTTTCCTCAAGCATTGGACCATCTTTTGGCAAAAAAATGATCATGGTGGCTCCCATGTAAGAGCAGAAGTTGGGGTTTGGTTAAATCCAAATGGACATTCTGGATCTCAAAAATCTAAATTCAATTCCTGAATATAACCACTCTTTTTTTTTTTCGCATGGAGTAAATCCAATCAGTTATATCCATCCTTCAAGGAGTCGAACTTCTGGCGTCAATCGACGTCAAAGATGCATACCTCCATATGCCTATTTCCTCGCTCACTAGTGATATCTACTTTTCAAGGTGTAAAATCTTAATTTTCAGTGTGTAGCTCTGCTTTCTGGTCTAGCTACTGCACCTTGAGTGTTTACAAAGGTTCTGGCCCCTCTTCTAGCCAAATTAAGTGCCCAAGGTGTAACGATTATGGTTTACCTGGACGATCTGTTCTTGATAGTCCAGTTGGTAGTCTGCTTAGACCAAAGTATGGTCACCACATTCAACTACCTGGAATATCTAGGTCGGTTTCTCAGCCTAGGAGAAATCTTCTTTAAAACATGAAAAGGGCTAAGATACTTGGGTCTGATCATAGATACACCCAGAAAAGGGTATTCTTGCCCCAGGCAAAGATCAGTGCCATAAAGGAACTGATTTAGGTGGTCGAAGCAAGATGAATTCTTCTATTCATCTTTGCATGAGGCTGTTGGGAAAGGTGGCTTCATTCGAGGCCTTTCCATATGTTCAGTTTCATTTGAGACTGCTGCAAAACCTTATTCTATCGGCTTGGAACAAAGGGTTCAAGCTCTAGATTCCCAATGTGTTTGACTCCAGAGCCTACGGCCACATCACCCTGAAAGCGCCTGATCTCGTCTGATCTTGGAGGCTAAGAAGGGTCGGGCCTGGTTAGCACCCAGATGGACCACCTGGAAATACCAGGTACTTTAGGCTGGGTACGCCGGAGCCTCAGTTTAATTATGGTTAATATCCAAAAATCTGCAAAGAGGAAAATCCTACCTTCAGTTACCACGGAAGTGGCCCAGATCACAAATGACCTTGCCCATTATCATTCTGGAAATTCAGGCAGAGCACTTGGTTCTGAGGGCCTGAACATTCAGTTTGCGGTATTGTCCTGCCAGGATTCAATCCGACTATGCCACAGCAGTGGCCTATATTAATCACCAAGGGGGCACAAGAAGTTGTGCGGCCCAGAGAAAGGTGAATGATATCCTATCTTGGGCAGAAAACAATGTACTTTGCCTATCGGTGGTCTTCATTCTAGGAATAGAAAATTGGCAGGCGGACTACTTGAGTCACCAGCAGTTGTTCCCGGGAAAATGGTTCCTTCTACCCGATATCTTCCTGTCAATATGTCAAAGATAGGGGATCCCAGACCTAGATCTGTTTATGTCCAGGTTCAACAAAGAAATCGACAACTTTGTGTCAAAAACAAAGGATCCGCTAGCATGCGGAACAGATGCCTTGCTATTCCCGTGGAATCGGTTCTCATTGATTTATGCATTCCCTCCTATTCTGCCTGCGTCCATGACTTCTTCGCAGGATCAAGCAGGAAGGGAAGTCGGTGATTCTTTTGGCCTCCTGGATCGTAAAGATGACAGTAAGGGACCCATGGACCTTACCGCCACGGCCAGAACTTCTTTCGCAAGGTCCGGTATTCCATCCTACTTTACAAACGCTAAATTTAATGGTTTGGCTATTGAGACCCACACTCTGAAGAAACATGGGCTGTCAGGTTCAGTGGTTTCTGTCTTGGTTACTGCAAGGGAGCCGGCCTCCATAATTATATATTATGGAGTCTGGGAAGCATATGTCTCCTGGTGTGAAATCAGGGGTTGCACCCCAGGAAATAGGTAATTGGTAGAATCCTTGACTTCCTGCAGATGGAGTAATAAATAAAGCTGGCCTTGTGTGCTTTTCAAGGACAGGTCTCTGCCTTATCGGTGTTATTTCAAGACTACTTGCTTTGCTTTCTTTGGTTCGTAACTTTATTCAGGGGGTAACATGGCTTAATCCCCGGTTAGGTCACCCCTGAACCCTTGGGACTTGAATTTAGTTTTTGGCGACTTTACAAAACAGCCTTTTTTTGACCGATGCGACTTATTCCCTTGGTCCTTTTTTGAAACTATTTTTTCTGGTAACCATATCTGCTGCAAGAAGGGTATCAGAATTGACTGCTTTTTCTTGTAAAGAGCCATATTATTATTGTTCACAAGGATACGGCAATATGGCGTCCTCATCCTAACTTTACCTAAGGTAGCATCAGGTTTTTATCTAAACCAGGATATTGTTCTATCTTAATTTTTTCCAGAACCCTGTTCTATGGAAGAAAAATCACTACATTCTCTTGATGTGGTGAGAGCAGTCTACTTAAAGACGACTGCTCAGATTTGGAAAACGGATGTTTTGTTCGTATTGCCTGAAGGTCCTAAAAGAGGACAGGCAGCATGGAAATCTACTATTCTAAATGGACTCGACAAGTAATCATTCTAGCTTATGGTTTAAAGAGGTAGTTTCTACCCTCTCATATCAAAGCGCACTCCTCTAGGGCTGTTAGTGCTTCGCGGGCAGTGCATCACCAAGCCTCCATGGCTCAAATCTTGGTCTTCAATCCATACATTTACCAGATTCTATCAGGTGGATGTAAAAAGACATGAGGATGTCGCCTTTGGGCGCAGTGTACTGCAGGCAGCAGTATAAGTCCTCTGATCTCATGGTGCCCTACTTTTGTTGTCTCCCGCCCCTCAGTTGTCATTGCTCTGGGACATCCCACATAGTAATTACTATGGCTCTGAATCCCGTGATGTACGTACGATTAAAGAAAATAGGATTTTTATAACGGCTTACCTATAAAATCCTTTTCTTTTGAAGTACATCACGGGACACAAAGGTCCTGCCCCTCTTTCTAGTATACACGTGTATTGCTTTGCTACAAAAACTGAGATGCTCCCGGTATGGGAGAGGTTATATAGGGAGGCAACTTCCTGTTTAGCGTCTGCCAGTGTCCAGCACCTGAAGGTGGACTATAACCTACATAGTAATTACTATGGCTCTGTGTCCCGTGATGTACTTCAAAAGATAAGGATTTTACAGGTAAGCTGTTATAAAAATCCTATTTTTGTATTAAGATGAAAAACCTTCTGTGCTGCAGAATTCCCCCCAGCCCTCCCTTTTTACTTATCTGAGATCGATCCAATCCAGGCTCTCGCTGCTGTCTCCGTCCTCCCTGGGCAGATTGGCTCCCACTGCTGTCAATCAAATGCTGTGCCGAGCTGCCTGCACTGTGTCAATAGATGCAGGCAGGGTGGCTCGGGAGCGAGCCCACACGGGTGCCCCCATTGAAAGCGGCCTTCTATGGGGACACTTCCCGAAGAGGGAGGAGCCTGGAGCACCGTTGGGAGACCCCAGAAGATGATCAGGGCTGATCAGTATACCATGCCGCAAGTTTGGCCCCGTCTGAGGGTCCTGGTGACTCATTCCCTGATCCCTCTGACAGCATGGATGAGTCCACTGTGGCTATCGCCACACGAGAGGGTGCCAGCCGCATGGATTCCCATCACGCCAGTGCAGGAAGCCTTAAAAGTTGAAGATACCTCTGGGGATGCTGAAGCTGTGGTGGTCCCCTTTGGTACGCGCAAGCTGCCACGAGCAGCTAAGGTCTTTCCTTATTGGACATATTTTGACAAATTTATTTACAAGGATTGGCAATGACCAAAGTGTCCTTTTGGTTGTCCCGAAATGCTTTTTCGTGCATTATCCTTTTAAAAAAAACTTTTCGAAAAATTGGACCTCCTCATTGGCTGCAGACTCCTCCATTGCAGGGTTGAGTAAGGCAACTCTAATACCAGTAGTGAAGTCTCCTTCATTTAAGGATCTGGTGGACAGGATGGCAGAATCGATCGCCCGCATGAGGGTTACTGCTGCCTCAGCTCCTTGTGGTCACATCTCTGGTGTCTTAGACTCTCACTGGATGGGGGGCTAATTTCCTGCAATACGGCTTGGGTGCTAGAAAGTTCCTCTGGCTTATATAGAACTGGCAGACCAGATGGTTCAGGGTCTCAAGTACGAGTGTGATGCGGCCCCATTACGTTCCAAGCTCTTTTTCAGCAGTGGTGCTTTGACGTGTGCTTTGGCTCAGGTGTTGGTCTGCGGACCAGATGTCTAAAAAGGTTCTTTTGAATTTGCCCTTCCAAGGTGAATGGTTTGGTTTTCAGAGCCAAATCATTAAGAATCTCACCAGGGGGAAGAGTTCTTTCCTTCCACAGTCCAGGAAGGGGAAGCAACCTCTGCGAAAATTAGATCCTTCATTTCCCACTCACTAGAAGCTTTTTTTCATCCCTCAACATCCTCAAAGGCAGCAAAACTTTCAAGACCCCCTCTGGAGGTGCCAAGCAGCCCTGGGCTATCAAGCTCTTGGACTTGGCTTTCCCCCACCTATCTCCTGGGTCGGGGGTTGTCTTCGCTTGTTTGCGGCCCCGAGGACCTCACTACTTCCGAGAAATGGGTCCACAAGCTGATTTTGTTTTTGTTACAAAATATTGTTGCGTTCCTGTCCACCAGATAGGTTGTTTCCTTTCAATCTTTGTCTCCTCATCTTGCCTGCAGGTTCTTTACGGGGGTGGTGCAGGACCTGCTTTCCCAGGGGTTGACTGCTCTGGTCCTGGTTTTTGAAAGGTTTCGGGGGGTTTTCTCCAACCTATTTACGGTACCCTAGAAGAAAAGAAAGGGTCCCTGTTTCTAGACTTCAAAGCTCTGAATTGATACGTGAGGGTGCAAAAATTCAAGATGGAATCCATGCAGTCTGTGGTGGTCTCCCTTCAAGGGGATTTCCTGGCCTCCATAGACATCAAGTATACGTACCTGCACATCCCCGTTTGCACTGGGCATTAATACTTCCTACGGTTTGCAGTAAGGGAGGAACAGTATCAGTTTTTTGGTCTCGTCTCCACTTCTCTGCTTTTCACCAAGGTGCTGGCTCTGGTTCTGGCCTTGCTGAGACCAACGGATCATTGCTGTGGTTGGACGACCCGAAGACTCACTCAGCCCTGATGGATGATGCGGCGATCATGCTTCGTACTTTACAGGCGTTTGGGTGGATCCTGAACAGCCAGAGGTCAGCTCTGACCCCAACCAGGCGTTTGGAATATTCGGGTCTATCTCTCGATTTATCACAGGCCAAGATGTTTTTCCCACTAGACAAGCTTTGAAAGCTTCAATTGGCGATTTGTCTACTGATGTCCTGCAAATGGTCCTCCTTCCGCCCTCCTCATGCAGGTTCTGGGCCGTATGCAAAGTGCCACACAAGGGTCCTGCAGATAGGATTCTTGTCCAAGTGGGACAAGTCCCCTTCATCCTTGGCCACCCAGATTAGCCTGGATCCAAAAACCAGAGTATCTGTGATTTGGTGGCTGTGGTCCTGTTTGCCCTTCGAGCAGGGATGTAGTGTCTTCCTGTACATTGAACAGTGATCACGATGGATGCCAGCCCCTCTGGCTGGTGGTGAGTTCTAGGGTCGTACTCAATCCATGGTCGCTGGAGGAATCTTGGCTACAGATCAGTGTTCTGCAACTTCAGGCCATGGCTGACATTGTTTCTTCAAAGGCGCCTGGTTAGGATCCAGTCAGACAATGCCTCATTGCTCTTTTCCCATATATCAATTTGGATGATGGTACCTTGTTAAATTTTTGTATTAAAAATTTGTTACATAAGGCTATACTCTCAATTTAATGCCACAAGGGTGGCGTGTATCAACCACCAAGGCAGAAGGGTGGCAGCGGCGCTTGAGACCTCACTCATTCCCTGCTGGGTGGAACGTCACATTTTGGCTCTGTCCTCCGTACACATTTCAACCATGGAAAATTGGCAGGCGGACTACCTCAGCCGGCAGACGGTGGATCAAGGAGAGTGGTCTATGCACCTGGATGTGTTTAGTCAGATCTGCCTACGGGGGGCACTCTGAATGTGGACCTTCTTGCCTCTACCGGTCTTCTGCACAGAGTTGAGGTCAAATGCTTTGCCAACTCTGATATGCTGATCTTCCACTCTTCTTCGTTTCTGGCTTTGACGACTTGGCTATTGAAAGCCAGGCCCTGAGGAACAGGGTTTTGTCAGGATTGGGGTTTCCTACTATGCTAAAGGTGCATCCATGATCTTACTCTGTGGCCTTGATTTTGTTTTTTCTTCGTGGAGAAAAAGCTTGCCTTTAGTACTGTTAAGGGTCAAGTTTTTGCCCCTGTGATTTTCTGTGTGTCCCCTGGCCATGCACTCCTTGATTCGTACCTTCTTTCAAGGGGTTTGAAACGTGGCTCCTCCAGCATGCTCTCCTTTACTGCCGTGGGATTTGAATTGGGTCCTTTCAATACTTCAGAAGCCTCCGTTTGAGAACATTCAGGATCTCACTTTGCTTACGCTCTCTCAGAAGGTTGCCTTTTTAGTGTCTATTAAACTATAAATCTTCTAAGAATCTGGTGCTAAATCCTGTAGTAATAGTATTTCAGCAATTGCATATCTTAGTCTGGGGGTTGTGGTCCACAGCTGCTAAAGAGAGCGAGAAATATCCAACAAACAAGTGCTTGTGACCCACTACTAGGGTTATACCGATACTAGCCGATACCGAGCATACTTGTACTCGTGCAAATGCTCCGATGCCCAATCTTATACCTGGGTAGTCAGGGGATGATCGGTGTGGCAGTGGGGGGAGTTACAAACACCAATCTCCCTGTATAGCTTTTAATAAAGCAGCTCGCACCAAAGCCCCCCCAACAGGGCTGATAAAAAAATGTAAGAATTGTAATATTTAAAAGTTAAAATTGTAAAAAAAGAGTAAAATATTAAAAAACCTACACCGTCCACTCCACCATCCCTCCCCCACAAGAAAGCATTGTTAAAAAATAATGAAAAAGATAAAACTGTAAAAAATAAAATAAACTGCTGACACAGTCCACCTGTCATCTGTGCTGCATATTAGTGCCACTGTCACATGACATTAAAAAAAAGTATCAGCAAGTACTTGAACTCGGTCTTAAGTGGTATCGGTGCAACCCTATACACATCCACCTGGTGCTAATCAACCAAAAATTACTGCAAGGTAAGGCCAATATAATGTAGGATAAAGTAAGGTAACATCAAATTAAAATGCCTCAAAACCGATTTTTATCAAAATCCACAAAGTCATTAATTGGTTCTCAGTAATATAAAATTTGTATCCTGATGAGAATATCAAATCATAAAATGCAGTCATGGCCAAGAATATTGGCATCCCCTCGTTTGTCAGATAATGTACCACTTTATCCAGAAAATTGTTGCATTTACAAATGTTAAACATTCTTATGTTTATTTCTTTTGTTTGTATAGCTGTGACACAAAGTGGAGAAACAAAAAGCCAAATCTGACACATTCCACACAAAACTCCAAAAATAGACTGGACACAATTGGCACCCTCAATTTAATATTTGGTAGCACACCCATTGAAGAAAACTGAACTCAATCGCTTCCTTTAACCATCAATGAGTTTCTTATACCTCTACTGGAAATTTGGACCACTGTGGCCAGCTGCTCCAGGTCTATCCTTTTGGAAGGGTTTCTTTTCCCAAATGCTGTTTTGAGATCTCTCCATGAGATGTTCTATGGGATTTAGATCTAGACTCATTGCTTGCCAGTTCAGTACTCTCCAGCTCTTTGTCCAAAACCATTTCTGGGTGCTTTTTGACTTGTGCTTCGGGTCATTGTCCTGCTGTAAGACCCAAGACCTCTGACTGAGACCCAACTTTGTGACACTGGGCCCTACCTTGCACCCCAGAATTCTTTTGGTAGCCTTCAGATTTCATAAATGTACATGGTCAAGACACGCAGAGCCTGAAGTAGCACAGCAAAACATCAGTGAATCTCCGCCATACTTGACTGTAGGGACTGTGTTCTTTACTTTAAAGGCCTCTTTTTTTTCTGAAAACCATAGAATGGTGGGCTTTACCAAAAAGCTGTAATTTTGTTTTGTTCGTCCACAGCACATTCTCCAAAAAGGATTTTGGCTTCCTCAGGTAAGTTTGTGTCAGCAGTGGGGTTCTCCTGGGTCTCCTACCTTAGCTTCCCTTTTCATTCAGATGGCAAGGTATAGTGCGAGCTGACAGTTGTACCATGTCCCTAAAGGTCAGTTTGAATTTGTCTCAAAGTTGATCGAGGTTCTTTATCCTACCATTCAAACAATTCTTTGTTGCAATCTTTAATCAATTTTTCTCTTTCGTCCACTTCCAGGGAGAATAGCTACAGTGCCATGGGTTGTAAACTTCTTCTTGACATAGTTGCACAAAGTGGACAGAGAAACATTAAGATCTCTGGAGATGGAGATTGAGTAAATTTTGCACCATTTTGGCTGGTTGCCGTTGTGATTGCTATAGTGTCAGCACCTGTTAATTGATACAGGTGAGTTTAATTACAAATTACAGGAGCATCACAAACTTTTAATGCAATTTATTTCTTACAATTTTGAGAAGGTGCCAATAATTTTGTCTAATATATTTTTGGAGTTTTGCGTGGAATGTCCGATTTAGCCTTGTTTTTCCACTTTTTTGTGTCCTATCAATACAAACAAAAGAAATAAACATGAGAATGCCTAAACATTTGTAATTGTAACAATTTTCTGGGCGAAGTGGTGCATTATCTGACAGAAAAGCAGGGGTACCAATATTTTTGTCCATGACTATGTCTTAGGCAGACACTCGCATAACCAATGTGTGGCGGCAGTTCTGCAAATTATCTAGTGCCAGCTTGTAAAATGGTTAGGGCAATGTAACTGAACATGCAGAGAGAGATATTTCACTCCAGGCCGGGACCAAGCACATCAGAAGTGATATCAGTGGGCCACCAAAGAATACTAGGAAGAAGCCACTGGTAGTCGGAACTGCAAAACATGGACCACAAGCGGAAAGGTAACCATTAATGATGCTCTGATACCGAGTATTTTCATGAGTACTCGTACTTGTAAAAAATGCTCCTGATACTGAAACCAATACTTTGCGTCCATACAAAATGAATTGGTTCAAATCACACTGCAAAGAATCAAATGGAATTTGAGCAGGAGTGCGGTGCAATTCCTGTCCCAATCGCATACGGTTTCCTGCACTGTTCCTGTGTGCCCCTATGCTGAAATCACTGACACCCCTTAGTTTACACAGGAGTGGTGGGGAAACCACATGTGATTCGGACAGGAATCACACCACATTCATGTTCAAATTACATGCGATTCTTGCAGTGTGATTTGCGCCCATAAACTTTCAGTACCCAATACTATTGGCGAGTACTTGACCGAAAGTATTGGTACTCGTTGATAAAAATCCAGTATTGGTGCATCCCTAGGAACCATGACAAAATGTTTCGCACTAGGAGCGTTTTTTTTAAATCACATGGTCACTAGAAGCCAATCAGATTCATACGGACTAGTCATACTGGGAGGCAGACAAGCCAGATTAACTTCTTGACCAGCATTTTTTATGCTTGAAAGGCACCAGGTGGATGGTACAGAGTCCCAAGCACTTCACTTCTGTGGGCTGAATGTCGGAGCTGGCCGACTTGTTCTGTAGGTCTCATTTGGTCTTACACAAAGATAAGGTGGTTTTCCATCCATGTCTTTCTTTTCTTCTGAAAGTAGTGTCTGATTTTCATCTGCATGAGAATAGTGTCCTTCCCTATGCCCATCACATCCTACGCTACATGTGCTACATTCCTTGAATGTGGTCCAGGCGATTCTGGGGTATCTGTCGGCTACAGCTTTTCAAGGATCGTATTCTCTTTGTGGTTATGGACTGGCCGAGGAAGGGCCTGGCAGCCTTCTCTGCTATCATTTCTAGGTGGATCAGGCAGGCAGTGGTTCAGGCATACAGCATTAATAGTCTGATGCCTCCCTTCCCATTTGCAGCACTCTCTATCAGGGCCTTCTGTGCATTCTGACATTAGGTATCAGTGTCTCAAGTTTGAAGGTTGCTACCTAGTCTGTGCATAATCATCTTCCGACTTCCATCTTAAAATCAGCCACTATAGGGACCTGTACTGTCTCAGATCATGCCCCTGTGTCAGTAGGTTTAATGTTGTCTGATCAGCCTATACACAATATAATTGGAAGCTGAATGACTCTCTTTTCTCTGAGACATCAGATTATACGGATATTTCAGCAACTCTGGTCTGTTTTTTTGCAGAGAATAAGTCCCCAGAAATAGCTGATTTTATCTTGTTTGAGCCCATAAGGCATATATGAGGGGTAAGCTAATTGAATTGGGGGCCAGGAAAAAAAAGAACAAAAAAAAACTGACTGAGTTATTACGACTGGTAGCTGGCCTGGAAAGGGCACACAAACTTTCTTTTCACAGCTGTTCTAGTAAACCTTACGCAGAAACGGGGGGCTTAATTTGTTACTTGAATTGGATCTTTAAATAGTGCTCCCAGCTCGTGTCTCAGAGATGGTACGAATGGGGAGACAAACCAGGCAAATTGTTGGCCCGTTCATTACAGGAAAAGAAAATGGCTACCTTTATATCTGGAATTAAATCTTATTATTTGGGGAATATGTATATACTGCAGCCCACATTGCACAGGTTTTTCACTATTTTTACGCAGACCTGTACAGTGTGAGGGATAAACTAACCCCAAAACCTATAGAGGAAAGACAGAAAAATGTTACATTATCTGGAAGAGGCACAGCTCCCTAAACTCCCTATTGAGTCGCTGCAAAAAATGGAATCAGAATTCACAGAGGAAGAACTTTATGCATCTTTGAAAACACCCTCGGGTGAATCCCCAGGACCAGATGGATATACCATTTTGTATTATAAAAAAGTTAGAGATCCTTGTCCCATACTTGACTTCTTATGCCAATTCTATTGTGGGATCAGAGGGTTTTTGAGATGAGTCACTTACTGCACATACAACCCCTGGCAAAAATTATAAAATCACCAGTCCCTGAGGATGTTCCTTCAGTTGTTTATTGTTGTAGAAAAAAAGCAGATCGCAGACATGGCCAAAAACTAAAGGCATTTCAAATGGCAACTTTCTGGCTTTAAGAAACACTAAAAGAAATCAAGAAAAATAATTGTGGTGGCCAGTAACATTTAGATTTATAGAACAAGCACAGGGAATAAATTATGGAATCACTCAATTCTGAGGAAAAAATTATGGAATCATGAAAAACAAACAAAATAACACTCCAACACATCACTAGTACTTTGTTGCACCACCTCTGGCTTTTATAACTGCTTGCAGTCTCTGAGACGTTGCCTTAATGAGTGATAAACAGTACTCTTCATCAATCTGGCTCCAGCCTTCTCTGATTGCTGTTGCCAAATCATCTTTGCAGGTTGGAGCCTTGTCATGGACCATTTTCTTTAACTTCCACCACAGATTTTCAATTGGATTGAGACCCGAACTGTTTGCAGGCCATGACATTGACCTTATGTGTCTTTCTTCAAGGAATTTTTTCACAGTTTTTGCTCTATGGCAAGATGCATTATCATCTTGAAATGATTTAATCATCCCCAAACATCCTTACAATAGATGGGATAAGAAAAGTGTCCAAAATATCAATGTAAACCTGTGCATTTATTGAAGATTTAATGACAGCCATCTCCCCAGTGCCTTTACCTGACATGCAGCCCCATATCATAATTGACTGTGGAAATTTGCATGTTTTCTTCAGACAGTCGTCTGCATAAATCTCATTGGAACGGCACCAAACAAAAGTTCCAGCATCATCACCTTGCCCAATGCAGATTCGAGATTCATCACTGAATATGACTTTCATCCAATCATCCACAGTCCACCATTGCCTTTCCTTAGCCCATTGTAACCTTGTTTTTTTGTGTTTAGGTGTTAGAGATGGCTTTCTTTTAGCTTTTCTGTATGTAAATCCCATTTCCTTTAGGCGGTTTTTTACAGTTCGGTCACAGATGTTGACTCCAGTTTCCTCCCATTTGTTCCTCATTTGTTTTGTTGTACATTTTCTGTTTTCAAGGCATATTGCTTTAAGTTTTCTGTCTTGACGCTTTGATGTCTTCCTTGGTCTGCCAGTATGCTTGCCTTTAACCACCTTCCCATGTTGTTTGTATTTGGTCCATGTTTTAGACACAGCCGACTGTGAACAACCAACATCTTGTGCAACACTACGTGATGATTTACCCTCTTTACCTACATACTAACAAGCAGATTTAATCTGATGCAGGTGTTAGCATTTGTAATGAAAATTTACAGGGTGATTCCATAATTTTTTCCTCAGAATTGAGTGATTCCATAATTTATTCCCTGTGCTTGTTCTATAAATCTAACTGTTACTGGCCACCACAATTATTTTTCTTGATTTCTTTTAGTGTTTCTTAAAGCCAGAAAGTTGCCATTTGAAATGCCTTTAGTTTTTGGCCATGTCTGTGATCTGCTTTTTTTCTACAACAATAAACAACTGAAGGAACATCCTCAGGGACTGGTGATTCCATAATTTTTGCCAGGGTTTGTATACTGTATCCGTATTTCCAAAACCAGAGAAAGATCTAACTTGCTGCGGAAGCTTCAGCCCAATATCATTACTTAACGCAGATATAAACTTGTACGCAAAGGTTTTTGCTACTAGATTACTGACTTTGATCCCACGGTAGATAGAACTGGATCAGACAGGTTTTGCCCCTGGACGTGAAGCTAGGGACAACTTCTTAAAAACCCTGTCCATTATTTCCTATGTTGGGGATAATTTCCAGCCTACCCTGTTACTTTCAACCGAGGCTGAAAAAGTGACAGGATGGACTGGGAATACCTGATGATAACGATTAAATTTGAGATTGGGCCCAAGAATGTTTCACCGAATTGCATCTTTATGTGCGCAACCAACTGCCCGTATAAAGGTTAATGGTTTATTAAGCAACACATTCACCCTTAAAAATGGTACTTTGTCAGGGATGCCCATTATCACCAATTCTATTTTCTATTTATTTAGAACCCTTTCTTTCGTCTGTACGAATGAATCCGATTATACATGGTGTAAAAGTGAAGGTAAAGGAACATATATTATCTGGATATGCTGATGATGTGTTATTTTATGTTCAACAACCAAGGATTACTCTGCCAAATTTGCTTAGATTAATACAGGAATTTCAGTCTATATCTAATTTTAAACATAATAAGATTAAATCTGAAATATTGAATATTTCGATACTGATGCGTGAGGCAAAAACCTTGAAACCGGTATTTCGCTTTACTTGGCATTCGTCTACGTTTAAATATCTAGGTATTTATCTTACATCTAATCTTACTAGTTTGTTTTGACATAACTATCTCCCCTTGCTTATTAGAATTAAATTAGATCTACATATATGGTCTTCCCTTTGCCATTTGTGGTTAGGAAAAGATCAATGTCCTAAAGATGAATGTCCTTCCTCAAGTTTTATTTACCTACCAAATGTTACCTCTAGGAGCCCCCGCAGGATTTTTTTAGACGCTTTGGTCTATTATTGCACACTTTATCTGGAAGGGATATAGCACTAGAATATCGCGTAATATTTTATTTTGCCCTAAAAGAAGGGGGGGCTGGCAATTATTATGACACGCATGACAGACTGGAAATATGCTAAAAGACTAAACTTCGGGTTGAACTAAAAATGGCATTGGCAGATATCATACCTTGGATCCCTCAATTAATGAGGGGGCTGGCATCCACAACATCTCCACTGACTAGATCTACGTTGGCATTATGGGATTCCCTGCATACTCGATATTGCTGGGAATTAAAACTCCCCAATAATGCCTTTGTTGGGGCATAAATATTTTATGCCAGGATCCTTAGATAAGGGTTTTGAATCATGTTACATAGGTTGAAAAAAAAAATACAATCCCATATACACAATCCTTCACCCACAGTTGATGTAGAGGAAGACAAAATCCCCCCAGCAAAGCATGCTCCAATTTGCTACAGCAGGGGAAAAAAATTCCTTCCTGATCCGCACGAGGCACTAGGATTTTCCCTGGATCAACTTTACCTATAAATGTTAGTACCCAGTTATATTATGTACATTTAGGAAAGAATCCAGGCCGGATCCATTCAAAGTATATTTTTGGCCGAACTGAATGGTACCCGGGCCTCGTATCCGAATAAACGAAGTCTTGCCTGTAACGCTTCTCTTTTTAGAGAGCTGGACCCTCGGGATCCAGTACTTTTTGGTAGTAAGGCCATAAAGTTTTACTGGCGGTGGTGCTAATACAGGTCCAGGACATTGTGGGTTTCCCCGAGGATCCCCAGCTCCTGAAGTTTTAATAGAACCCACCATGAAGATTGGGTCTGTTAGTTTACCACAGAAAACCCTGCGGCGGGAAAGGTAAGTGGAGTTTTCTAAGAAATTTTCAAAATTTTCTTATGAATGTCTCCTTTAATTTTGTAAATGTTGTCATGCCTATGTGTCACCACTGGGGGCTGTATAGAGCACTCACCGTCTCATGCTTTTCAGAAACCTCACGATGTGTCCAGCAAACAGCAGTTTTCTCTTCGGCCGGCAGCAGACCTCCTGTAAATCTGGGGGGGGTTACGTCACCACCAGACACCCCCCCGTGCTGTTTTTTCTTCCCGTCTTCCTGGGGAAGGATCGCTTCAAAAAAAAATTTTTTTTTGGCGCGAACGCCACGTTGCTTGGTGGCTTCAAGGGCCACCCTTCGCCATTACCGCCTCTCCCTGCTGATCCCATGGGATCGGAGCCCGAGTGGGAACAAAACTCCTTTTGAAAGAAAGAAGGGCCATAAACAAGGTGAGGGGCAGGGCTTAGCGCGGCGCTGGCATCCTCCAACGCCCAGAGCGGGAAGGTATGTTTTAAAAGGCACCATTGTTGCTGGTGCAAGCCGTTGAGGGACACGAGCAAAGGTGGCATGTAAGAGGTTTTGGTAATACAGGCATTCCTTTTGACACATTTATTACTGCATCAGGCTGAGCATTAATAGCAGCAGCAGAGCTGGACTATTGCTCCAGCAGTGGATGCATTCCTTCTGGTAGTACCTCTGCTTTGTGCATCGGGCTATGGTCGGAAGGGGGGTTAAAAACACCTCAAAAAAGGGCCCTAGAAGGACTGTAGTCACATGGCAGCCTAGAACCCTCTCAAAAAAGATGGCATCCTCCTCTGAGAGTAATATGGCTGGTCAGAGTGAGCCATCAGGAGGAGAAAGTGTTGCAGCTGCTCTTAACACTGCAGCCCCTGTGTGTATTCCTAAGGAGGTTTTTTCTTCAACCATTTTAAGTTTGGAGCAAAAAATTGATGCTTTAATCGCATCTCAGAGTGGGTCTAAGCGTAGCAGGTCCCCGTCCATTGCTCAGGACCCTCATACTGAGGAACAAGGGGTGAAATGACGAATTTCTCTCAAAGGACCAGGAAGAGGCTGATGTCTCCTCTTCCGAAGGCCTAATATGCAAGGATCAGGGTTGCAGGAAAGGTTGTTGGTACAATCCCTCACTGAACTGGTCCGCTCCACATTTTTACTGCCAGTAACGCAGTCAGTCGATGAGCCCACTTCTGGTTTGGGTTCATTAAAGCCTACACAATCTATTCCTGCTTTTCCTATCCATTCATGGCTAAAAAAGCATATGTATTCTGAGTGGGAGCACCCAGATAAACAGTTTTTCCCTCCGAAAAGGTTTTCAATACTTTATCCTATGGAGGAAGCGTTCTATAAGAAATGGGGAATTCCAGCAATTGACACTGCTATATCCTCTGTGAACAAAAACCTGACTTGTCCAGTAGACAGTGCTCTTATGCTAAAGGATCCATCCATTTAAAAATGATATCTCGCTCACAGGTTCGGTTGTTCAGCCTGCGCTGGCATTGATCGGAGTATCTGTCTTTAAAGGACCAGTTTATAGAGGTACTCAAGGTTATTCCTGATCAGCAGGCCCAGGATTTGGCCGGGCTATCAGAAGCATTGTGTTTTACAGTAGACGCAATGAAAGATTCTATTCTCCAGGCCTCACGGCTCATGCTAGGGCTGGTACAGGTGCGTAGAATCTTATGGTTGAACAATTGGTCAGCCGAAGCACCGTGCAAAAAGCTCTTTCCAATTAACCATTTCATGGTGAACGATTATTTGGAGAAGATCTGGATAAGTATATCCAAAGAATTTCTAATGGGAAAAGTTCCCTTTTACCGGTTAAGAAGAAGTTTAAGCATTTTTCTTTTAAACGTGCTTCTTCCCCAATGCCAGGGGCATCAGCCTCCAGGCAATCACGATGGCCTCCACCAATAGGTTCAAGGGGTAAACCTCAGGGTCAGTCCCAGGGCCAAAAGAGGACCTGGGGGAGGAAACCCACAAAACAAAATATTAAAGCCTCCTTATGAAGGGGCGCCCTCGCTCGAGTGGGGGGGAAGGCTTCTACAGTTTTCAAAGGTCTGGCAGGAACAATGTCAAGACAAATGGGTGGCTTCCTCAATTTCTCTAGGTTACAACCTAGAGTTCCGAGAGTTCCCTTCTTCTTTTTCACGGGATCTCTGGGAACACTTGACCTGAGAAAACAAGAAGTCTCTCTTTCTAGCTTAGGATGATCTCGTCTCAAAGAGTGATATCAGTGGTCCCCTTGGTAGAGCAAGGATTGGGGTTTTATTCAAACCTTTTCACGGTTCCAAAACCAAACTGGGGTGTCAGATCCATTTTAGATCTCAAAGATCTAAACCAGTTTTTGAACATGCGTTCTTTTCGCATGGCGTCAATCCGATCAATAGTCTCCATCCTACAAGGGGGAGAATTTCTGCTGTCAATCGACATCAAGGATGCTTATCTCCATGTACCGATTTTCTCCGCTCACCAGAAATTTCTACGCTTCGAGGTAGAAAATCTTCATTTTCAGTTTGTAGCTCTGCCGTTCAGTCTAGCTATTGCACCTCAAGTGTTTACAAAGGTCCTGGATCCTCCTTTAGCCAGGGCTAAGAGCTCAAGGTATAATGATACTAGCCTACCTAGATGATCTACTCTTGATAAATCAGTTGGTAGCCCACTTAAACCAAAGTTTGGTCACCGCAGTCAGTTACCCGGAATACCTAGGTTGGATTCTCAACCTAGAGAAATCCTGCTTAAAACCATCAAGGAGATTACAGTACTTGGGGCTGATCATAGATACAGTTCAGAAAGTGTTTTTGCCCCAGGAAAGGATCACTTCCATAAAAGAACTGATTTAGTTGGTCAAAACAAAGAAGAATCCTTCTATTCCACTTTGCATGAAATTATTGGGAAAGATGGCTTCTTTCGAGGCCATTCCTTATACGCAGTTTCATTCAAGACTGCTGCAAAACAGTATCCTGTCAACTTGGAACAAGAAGGTCCAAGCTCTGGACTTCCCATTGCGTTTATCCCCGAAGTGCATCAGAGCCTCAATTGGTGGTCGATATCCAAGAATCTTCAAAAAGGAAAATCCTTTCTACTAGTTACCTGGAAGGTGGTAACAACAGATGCCAGCCTTCTGGGCTGGGGAGCAGTCCTGGAAGAAGCGTCTGTCCAAGGGAAATGGTCCAAATCAGAGATGACCTTGCCCATCAATATTCTAGAGATTCGGGCAGTACGCCTGGCCCTAGAGGCCTGGATGCTCAGACAACGGAATTGTGTCGGGATCCAATCCAACATTGCCACAGCGGTGGCCTATATCAATCACCAAGGGGGCATGAGAAGTTGTGCGGCCCAGAGAGAGGTGAATCATATTCTATCTTGGGCAGAAAACAACATTCCTTGCATATCAGCAATTTTCATTCCAGGGATAGAGAATTGGCAGACGGACTACTTGAGTCGCCAACAATTGTTCCCGGGGGAATGGTCCCTTCACCCCAACATCTTTCTGTCAATATGTCAAAGATGGGGAGTTCTGGACATGGATCTGTTTGCGTCCAGATTCAACAACAAGATCGACAACTTTGTGTCAAGGACAAGGGATTCGATGGCATACGGAACAGATGCCTTGGTTTTTTTGGTTTTCACTGATCTATGCATTCCTTCCTGTTCTGCTGCTTCTGTGCCATCTCCGCAGGATCAAGCAAGAAGGGAAGGTCAGTGATTCTTGTGGCCCAGAAGATCTTGGTTTGCCAAGATCGTAAAAATGGCGGTAGGTGACCCTTGGGCCCTACCACTGTGGCCAGACCTACTCTCGCAAGGTCTGGTATTCCATCCTACCTTACAAACGCTAAATTTAACGGTTTGGCTATTGAGACCCACATTCTGAAAAATCGTGGGCTGTCAACTTCAGTAGTTTCTACTTTGATTAATGCTAGGAAGCCGTCCTCCAGAGTCATATACTATAGAGTCTGGAAGGCATATGTCTCCTGAATCCAGGGGTTGGCACCCCAGGAAATATCAAAGGTACAACCCCTGGCAAAAATAATGGAATCACCAGCCCCTGAGGATGTTCCTTCAGTTGTTTATTGTTGTAGAAAAAAAAGCAGATCACAGACATGGCCAAAAACTAAAGGCATTTCAAATGGCAACTTTCTGGCTTTAAGAAACACTAAAAGAAATCAAGAAAAATAATTGTGGTGGCCAGTAACAGTTAGATTTATAGAACAAGCACAGGAAATAAATTATGGAATCACTCAATTCTGAGGAAAAAATTATGAAATCACCCTGTAAATTTTCATTACAAACACTAACACCTGCATCAGATTAAATCTGCTTGTTAGTATGTAGGTAAAGAGGGTAAATCATCACGTAGTGTTGCACAAGATGTTGGTTGTTCACAGTCGGCTGTGTCTAAAACATGGACCAAATACAAACAACATGGGAAGGTGGTTAAAGGCAAGCATACTGGCAGACCAAGGAAGACATCAAAGCGTCAAGACAGAAAACTTAAAGCAATATGCCTTGAAAACAGAAAATGTACAACAAAACAAATGAGGAACAAATGGGAGGAAACTGGAGTCAACATCTGTGACCGAACTGTAAAAAACCGCCTAAAGGAAATGGGATTTACATACAGAAAAGCTAAAAGAAAGCCATCTCTAACACCTAAACACAAAAAAACAAGGTTACAATGGGCTAAGGAAAGGCAATGGTGGACTGTGGATGATTGGATGAAAGTCATATTCAGTGATGAATCTCGAATCTGCATTGGGCAAGGTGATGATGCTGGAACTTTTGTTTGGTGCCGTTCCAATGAGATTTATGCAGACGACTGTCTGAAGAAAACATGCAAATTTCCACAGTCAATTATGATATGGGGCTGCATGTCAGGTAAAGGCACTGGGGAGATGGCTGTCATTAAATCTTCAATAAATGCACAGGTTTACATTGATATTTTGGACACTTTTCTTATCCCATCTATTGAAAGGATGTTTGGGGATGATGAAATCATTTCAAGATAATGCATCTTGCCATAGAGCAAAAACTGTGAAAAAATTCCTTGAAGAAAGACACATAAGGTCAATGTCATGGCCTGCAAACAGTCCGGATCTCAATCCAATTGAAAATCTGTGGTGGAAGTTAAAGAAAATGGTCCATGACAAGGCTCCAACCTGCAAAGATGATTTGGCAACAGCAATCAGAGAAGGCTGGAGCCAGATTGATGAAGAGTACTGTTTATCACTCATTAAGGCAACGCCTCAGAGACTGCAAGCAGTTATAAAAGCCAGAGGTGGTGCAACAAAGTACTAGTGATGTGTTGGAGTGTTATTTTGTTTGTTTTTCATGATTCCATAATTTTTTCCTCAGAATTGAGTGATTCCATAATTTATTCCCTGTGCTTGTTCTATAAATCTAACTGTTACTGGCCACCACAATTATTTTTCTTGATTTCTTTTAGTGTTTCTTAAAGCCAGAAAGTTGCCATTTGAAATGCCTTTAGTTTTTGGCCATGTCTGTGATCTGCTTTTTTTCTACAACAATAAACAACTGAAGGAACATCCTCAGGGACTGGTGATTCTATAATTTTTGCCAGGGGTTGTAGGATCCTTGAATTCCTACAGATGGGATTAGAAATGAAGCTGGCCTTGAGTACTATCAAAGGCCAGGTGTCGGCATTATTGGTGGTGTTTCAACGACCACTTGCTTCACACTCTCTGGTTTGTAACTTTATTCAGGGGGTGACGCGGATTAATCCTCCAATTAGGTCACCTCTGAACCCTTGCGACTTAAATTTAGTCCTGTCGGCATTACAAAAACAGCATTTTGAGCCAATACAAGATATTCCCTTGGTCCTCTTAATGAGGAAAATAATTTTCCTGGTTGCCATATTTTCTGCAAGAAGAGTATCAGAGTTGGCTGCTCCTTCTTGTAAAGAGCCATATTTGATTATTCATAAGGATAAGGTTGTATTGCGGCCTCATCCTAAATTCCTACCGAAGGTAGTGTCAGGTTTTCATTTAAACCAGGATATTGTTCTGCCTACATTTTCTACAGAACTTCATTCTCTGGAAGAAAGGTCACTACATTCTCTTGATGTGGTGAGAGCGGTCAAGGTCTATTTGAAAATGACCGATCATATTCGTAAAACAGATATTTTGTTTGTGTTGCCAGACAGTCCTAAAAGAGGACAGGCAGCATCGAAATCTACTATTTCTAAATAGATTTGTCAAATGATTGTTTAAGCTTATGGTTTAAAGAGGAAAATTCCTCCTTTTCATATTAAAGCGCACTACACTAGGGCTATTGGTGCTTCTTGGGCAGTGCATCACCAAGCCTCCATGGCTCAGATCTGCAAGGCCGCAACTTGGCCTTCAGTCCATACATTTACCAGATTCTATCAAGTAGATGTAAAAGGTCATAAAGATATTGCCTTTGGGCGCAGTGTACTGCAGGCTGCAGTATAAGTCCTCTAGTTTCTTAGTGCCCTACTTTTGTTGTGTCTCCCTCCCTTCAGTTGGGATTGCTATGGGACATCCCACATAATAACTACTATGGCTCTGTGTCCCATGATCTACGATAAGAAAATAGGATTTTTATAGCAGCTTACCTGTAAAATCCTTTTCTTTGAAGTACAACACGGGACACAGAGGTCCCTCCCTTCTTCCTAGTATACATGTGTATTGCTTTGCTACAAAACTGAGGTACTCCCAGCAGTGGGAGGGGTTATATAGGGAGTGCACTTCTTGTCTTAGGGCGTGCCAGTGTCTATCACCTGAAGGTGGCCTATAACCCACATAGTAACTACTATGGCTCCGTATTCTGTGATGTACTTCAAAGAAAAGGATTTTACAGGTAAGCTGTTATAAAAATCCTATTTTCCCTAAACGTCTTTCAGGACAGCACTTGAGAGAGTGACTCCTCCCCTTGCAAACAGGAAACACCTCTTCCACCAAACTTTAAAAGGAGGCTCCTTTCCACACATTGTCAGTTTTTTGTGTTTCCTCCGGAGGGAACACTTCGTGGGGAAGTCAGGGCTCTCACGTGCTGTCCTGGGAGCTCAGGTTTCCTGTGTTTTCACCAAATGCTTTTTTACCTCATGAGAGCTGTTCCTCCCATTCCACAGCTGAGGTTAGGTGCTGCTGGCTGGGCTCTCTCTCCCTCTTCATCTGGGCTCAAGGTGAGTCTGACTGTCGTGGGCATCGCTCCTAGGCGGCGGCAAGGCAGGCGGTGGCCATTTATTGTGTTTTTTTTTTTTTTTTTTCTTCGGTCCACCGCTTGTTGTTTATTTCACCGCCTCCATTTTGGGGATGGCAGCGGGGCTCCATCCGCCGGAAGTGAGGCATCCAGGAAGGGGGCGGCGCCCACGGAACAGGCGTACGGCGTCATTTCCGCCGGAATTCGCAGAGGGAAAGGGTAGGAACGGGGCTGGTGCTTATTTAGCAGTTCCGGTCCGGCGCACTGGCGCTATTGGAGTCCGGAACCAGCGTTTTAGCCACACAACACAGCAAGCGCTCCTCGATGGAATCGATGACGGCAGTGAGTGGGACAGGCAAAGGCACCAGTAAGGCCCAGGTAAGGGGCAGTTGTATACTGTCCTCCTTGTACTGTGGGGTCTCTCTCTCTATCCCCCCCCCCCTGGTGGCAGGGGCCTGTCTGGGCACATGAGGCAGTTTAGTTCTTACTGTGCACCTGTGGTGAACATCCTTGGAAAAAGGACAGGTTGTCTCACTGGGATGGTTTCTTCTTTTTGTCTTATGGCAGGCCAAGAGCTCTGATCCAGTGGCAAAAAGGAAATGCCCTTCATGTAAATCCAAACTACCTGAAGCATGAAAGAAGACGTTATGTCAAGCCTGTATTGATTTGCTAGTTAAAGAAGAAGCTTCTTTCGCTTGCAGTGACTTGATTGCATCTGTTAAAAAAGAACTTGATGCGACTATCCAATCATTTCTCTCTTCGCTAGCAAACCCATCCCTGAGTCAGCCTACCACCTCACAGTCCTCTCAAGGCTCACTTATAGTCCCGACGGTGGAGACTGAGGCATCTCCTACCCCAGAGGGACATTCCCCCTCTCAATCTGAGGATTCTGATGACGGGGAGGAAGGAGAAAATTTACCGTCAAAATTTAAATTGTCTTTAGAACAGGTAGATGGCCTGTTAAAAGCAATCTATACCACACTGGGTCTGGAAGAGGAAAGAAAGGAGTTATCTTTGCATGATAAAATGTATGCAGGGCTCAGCGAGCACAAAAATCGCAATTTCCCAGTACACTCAGTTATTTCTGAGACTATTAAGAAAGAGTGGACCGAACCAGAGAGAAAACATTTCTTTCCCAAAGCCTTAAAAAGGCGTTTTCCTTTTGATGAAGATCCAGCGGCAGTTTGGAACAAAAGCCCCAAACTAGATGCTGCGTTTTCCCAAGTCTTGAGGTCAACAGATTTGGCATTCGAGGACATGGGGGTGTTAAGAGATCCCATTGATAAAAGGATGGACCAGCTACTAAAAAGGGCATGGCAATCCATCATGGGAAATCTTAAACCTGCTATTGCAACTACGGTGGTATCCAGGAATATGGAGTTCTGTGTTACACTGAAAAATCTATATTTAAGATTTTTCATATATCATAGATATGATGTGGGTTAAATAAGAGTTCTTTTCGACCCAGAGTGAAAGCTTAAAATATAATAACATTTATTAGGAAGCAGTTGAAAGTCTAGCTAATACACAATCATCTATCGTCTTACACCAAGGAAGAAAATATTAGGTTGAAATAAAGTATTTACATGAAGGAATACAGGGTATATTCCTCAATACAGTAATATGCACACATATTTAGTTACAAGTAAAAGGGCATTCCTTTCCCATAATTACCCATCCTTACCAAAGTTCCTTTCAGCTTGCTGGTCTATCAGAAAGAGAGCCATACCTCCCCCTTGGCTCTGAGTATATCAAACCAAGCTGATGTCTCATTGGTTGGCCTAGCTTGGATCATGATTGGAGGGCTTACTCCATAAGTCGGCCCCCTTTCATGCAAATCCTTGTGACTATGTTGGCCAAGTGTGTTAATTGCATTTCCCCAGGAAGTTAGGTCCAATGCATATCCCAGCATGGCACCCTTTCAAAGGAGTAGGTGTAGAACAATGGAATTGGCTCTCCATTGTTTGCATATACAAGCCTTGGCCCACATTCTCTTCTCTTAGCAAAAGCTTAAATGAAACCCTTTTTGCCTGGCTTTCATAGATGCCAGCTAAATGAAATATATTCATTATTACAATATTTTACAGTTATTTATGGAGATTTCACATAAACTCATAAGGCAACATCTGGTTAGATCAACTTAAGGCCCATATCTCAGCAGACTCGCCAAAACAAGAAATTTTGGATTCATTCTCAACTCTGTCTGCCGCTGTTGCATCTATTTCTGATGCATCAGCGGAATCAATTAAAATGACAGCTAGATCTGCTGCCTTGGCTAACTCGGACAGAAGGGCTCTGTGGTTGAAAACTTTGCCGGGGGACGCGGCATCCAAAAACAAGCTGTGTGATATAGCGTTCCTGGGAAATTTGCTTTTTGGTCCTGACTTAGATGCGGTTCTGGATAGAACAGCTGATAAAAAGAAGTCTTTCCCTATCAAAAAGAAAAAACAGCCAGTTAAACGTATTTTTCGTTCCCAAAGGGCTCAAGAACAAACCAAGCCCCAGGAGAAAAGAAAAAAATTGGGCATCGCAGAAGGGAAAGGGAAAAGGAAATGTCCTTTTCCATCCTCCTGCAGCCTCTGGTAAAACGCAATGACTTGTGCGTACCTGTGGGGGGAACGCTTCAAAGTTTCCTCCCCCTTTGGGCCAGCATGACAGAAAGTCAATATATTTTAGACATGCTGTCCCAGGGTTACAGGATAGAGTTTTCAGATCGCCCGCCAGAAAGATTCTTTGTAACAAACTTACCAAGGGATCTAACAAAGGCTGTGGCCATGAAAAACCTTTAAAGGATCTGAGACACCAGAGGGTAGTGATACCAGTATCCTCAGTAGAACAGGGTCAGGGCTTCTATTCACACATATTTCTGATAAGAAAACCATCCGGAAACTTCCGTCTTATCCTCAACCTAAAACCCCTGAACAAGTCAGTCCTATACAAAAAGTTTTGTATGGACTCAATTTTCACAGTCAGGAACATTCTGACAAAAGATTGTTTTATGGCATCAATCGATCTGAGGGATGCTTATCTTCATATTCCTGTAGCACCTCAGTCCCAGAGATTCCTGAGGTTTGGGGTGAATATGGGCAAAGAGATTATTCATCTTCAGTTCAGGGCTCTTCCCTTTGGCCTGTCGTCAGCTCCTCGTATTTTTATGAAAATAATGGCGGAAGCTCTCGCCCCTCTTTGACTCTGGGGGATTGCGATAATTCCATATCTGGACGACCTCCTCTTTTTTGCAGGGAAAAGTTGCAGGAGGATCTGAATAGAGCCCGCAGTAATTTGGAGTCACTAGGATGGATAGTAAATGTTAAAAAATCGAATTTCATTCCAGCTCAGCAAGTACTGTTTCTGGGCTACTTGATAAATTCGGTGGAGCAAAAGATTTTTCTCCCAGAGGAGAAATAGATCAAGGTTCAGAGGGTAATAACGGCACTACAAACAAATCAACTGATTTCAGTCCGAAAGGTTATGTCTGCTCTGGGGGCATTGACCTCTTCTATGCCAGCCATCCAATGGGCAAGGCTGCATTTCAGGGCTCTCCAGAGGTTCCTTCTAAGAAAATGGAACCACAGGACAGAGAGTTTGGATACGAAAATAAAGATCCCCACCAGAGTCAAACGTTCACTTTGGAGGTGGAAAAGTCAGGTGGTACTGCAAAGAGGTGGTCTTTGGTCTTTTCCGAACGGAAAAGTGGTCACAACAGACGCCAGTTTGCGGGGATGGGGGGCCCACATGGGTCAGGCCTTCGCAGAGGGAACATGGTCCCAGTTCGAGGCCCAAAAATCCTCAAATTGGAGAGAGCTAAAAGTGGTTGCCCTAGCATTATCTTCTCTCAAGACCTCATAGGTTGCCATGTCCAGGTTTTGTCGGACAATGCCACTACCATAGCCTACCTGAACAAACAGGGAGGCACAAGAAGCAGGGCTCTTCACTTACTGTCAGTAGAGATTCTGGAGTGGGCGGAGAACCACTTACTATCTCTATCCGCAGTCCATCTCAAAGGCACATTAAATGAAGTGGCGGATTATCTGAGCTGACAGAAAGTTCAGGAATCAGAGTGCAGTCTGAACAGGGAGATATTTGCATTAATCACCAGTACTTGGGGCCTTCCGCAGGTGTAGACCTGTTTGCTTCAAAACAAAACACGCAGCTCCCGAATTTTTTCTCCCTTCAGAGAGACAATTGCTCTCAGGGGATAGATGCTCTGGCACATCCGTGGGATTTTCACCTAGGGTATGCTTTTCCTCCATTCTGGTTAATCCCACTAGTGTTGAGAAAAATACTGAAAGAGAGAGTATCAATAATTTTGATTACTCCATATTGGCCAAAGAGAGCTTGGTTTTCCACGATTCTGTAGTTGGCAATCAAACCATGTTGGCATCTTCCGCTCAGTGAGGATCTGTTGATTCAGGGGCCAGTGCATCATCCAGATGTAAGCAGGTTTAAGCTCACTGCCTGGTATCTGAGGAGCAATTAATGAGAAGCAAAGGCTTTTCAGAACATTTAACTACTACGTTGCTTTCCAGTAGGAAAAAGGTAACCAGGGATATTTACGCCAAAGTATGGAAAGTCTATGTTTCTTTCTGTCTTTCAGAACATAGGGAAGTTAAAGACCTAGTTTCAGTGCTGGAGTTTTTGCAAAAAGGTGCAGACAAGAATCTTGCGGTCAGCACTCTTACAGTGCAGGTGGCCGCTTTGGGAGTTTATCTGAAGAGATCCTTATCTTCAGAAACTCTGATCATGAGATTTTTCAAAGCACTTTCCAGGTCTAGACCGATCCCGGTGAGGCATTTCCCAAATTGGGATCTCTCGGTGGTTCTGCAAGCTCTGGCAAAAGAATCATTTGAGCCTTTACAGGCCATATCCCTAAAGAATTTAACTTTGAAAACTATTTTTCTGGTCGCAATTACTTCAGCAAGAAGGATCAGCGAACTGCACGCCCTATCAGTAAAAGAGCCTTTTTTTGTCAGTTTTTCCTGATAGAGTTGTCCTTAAAGTAGATCCTGGGTTTTTGCCAAAAGTGGCAAGCTTTAGTAACAGGTCTCAGGAGATTACTCTACCAACCTTTTGTGCTAACCCTTCGGGTGAAAAGGAAGAGCAGTTTCACAACTTGGACGTAAGACGTATCCTATTACATTATTTGGAAGTAACAGGAGGGTTTAGAGCTTCAGATTCATTATTTGTTGTTATTTGTAAGGTGGCTATGTGGTCAAGCTACTTAACGTTTGTCCGTCATTACAGACTGGATGTCCTGTCAGCAGGGGATCAGGCTTTTGGCAGAAAGGTTCTGCAGGCTGTGGTCCCTCCCTAGGGGGGTAAGTCTCTATTATCCTCTCAAGTGCTGTCCTGAAAGACGTTTAGGGAAAATTCAAGTTAGACTTACCGGTAATTTGTTTTCCAAGAGTCTTTCAGGACAGCAGCATCCCACCCTATTGTTTATATATATATATATATACACTGTGACTAATCATATCTCGATTGTGTTCCAGTTTGGGGCCGGAGGTTCTCTACTACTACTGACAATGTGTGGAAAGGAGCCTCCTTTTAAAGTTTGGTGGAAGAGGTGTTTCCTGTTTGCAAAGGGAGGAGTCACTCTCAAGTGCTGTCCTGAAAGACTCTTGGAAAACAAGTTACCGGTAAGTCTAACTTGAATTTTTTTCTTTTTTTTTTAAATTTTCACATCTTGAATCACTAATTTCTTGAGCCCCTCTATATGTTTATTATCATTGTTAGTGGGATTAAAGTTGGACTTGTTGCGTAGATTACTATGTGTGATTTTTTTTTTTTCCCTTCTCCTGTGCAGTCTGTTACATATTTCGTTGGATTGCCAAGCATGTACTTGATGTTGATTTTCCTTATATACTGTTGAACTCCTATGTAGGTTTGAAATTTATCTACATTTTCTTGTAGTTGCATACTTAAAACCTTTGTCGAGTACCCTTAATACTTCACAAGTCAGTGCTTTGTTACTCAGATTAAAAACGCCTTCTCCAATTATTCTATTTTTAGTTTGTTTTCTCTTTCCTGCTCTACACCCTCTTTTCTTTCTGTGCTTCTTGTTCCTCTTGGTTTTTCCGTTCTGTGGATGATTTTCTGTTCCTTTTCCTAGAAAAAAAAAAAAAATTGGTTGTATCCGTGTCCTTGATGGTTTCCATGATATCTATCATATCTTCCTTCTTCCTATTCATCCCTGAGTGGGGCATAATAATTGCATGTGGGTATGGGACGCCTTTTTGTAGGGTCTATATGATTCATGTTCTTGTGGTTGGCCTCCTTTTTTTTTTTTCTCTTGGGATATTATCGTAGAAACTACCAAGACCAAGGATACAACAGATCTTTTTTAGGAAAAGGAACAGAAAATCATCCACCGAGAAAGAACCAAGAGGAACAAGAACCAGCACAAAAATATTTTAATAATAAAATAACAGAGTAACAAAGCACTGACTCATGAAGAATTAAGGGTACTTGACAAAAGTTTAAAGTATGCAGCTATAAAAAATTTAGATAAAGTTCAAACCTACATAGAGTTCAAAAGTATATAAGGAAACTCCACATCAAGAAGTATATGCTTGGCAATCCAGCAAAAAATGCAACAAAGACTGCACAAGAGAATGAAGAAATCACACATAGTAATCTACACTACAAGTCCATCTTTAATCCCACTATCAATGATGATAAACATAAAGAGGTGTTCAAGAAATTAGTGATTCAAGATGTGAGAAATTTAAAGATAAAAGTGAAGAACCTATACATATAAAAACTGGTATTTGCGGGGGCGCATGCGCGGTGGGCAAGATGGTGGATGCTTAATGGAGTAGCTCGGGTCCCCGTTCCCTCAAGTGGTCCTGCACCGCTTCCACAGCTTATCCAGCCACAGGATCCACCCCAATCGCCTCCGGAAACCCTCCGGGCATCACATGGGGAAAATTGGATCCCAAAAACACATCTACCAAGGCTTCAATCCGCCTCCGTCATCGCAGCCTTCACTGCACATGGAGCACTACCTGTATAGGCTGCGATCCCCGGCCTTGATTAATCCGACAGATCCGATGACCGCCGCGGAGCATTCTGCAGATATACCAGGTATCTCACATTCCAGCCCACTCCCCCCCCCGAGGGACAGATCCAGCAAGCTCAGTCACGGTAGCAGTACTAGACCTAAAATTACAGGCCCTGTTACAAGATCTGACCCGCAATATTACAGGGGCAGGGGGGAAATTGATCAACTTGGGACATGCACTGACACCCTGGGAAGCAAATTTAATGATATAGTACAACAGGGCTCGACAAATCCCAGGCGCCAGGTCGCCATGGCGACTAGAAATTGTGTCCTGGCGCGTGGGCTGTGGGGTCTTGGCTGGGAAGGTGGAGATGGCCCAGGCCTGGTAGGCCTTCCAGACACAAGAGTACTGCCCAGCACTGTGAGCTTTAGGGGAACGCCTTTGGCGGCAGCAGCGGGGATGGAGCAGTAAGAGAGCAGCGCGGCAGCTACTGACATGGCTGGAGTTAGCAAGTGGCCATTAGAGTGCAGTCCAACTGGGGATCCCTGGCGGCTCGTCATCCCCTCTGCTGTCGCTCTCACCCAGGGTATTACTGGAGCAGGCCCAGCTTGAGGGAGGCGGCGACCAGGCTCAGGGACATGGGGGCTCCGGAGTCGGTTTTCCGGCACAAGAGCGCCCTGCACCACTGGGTGGAAGAGAAGCTGAGCCGGGAGCAGTTCATTGAAATGCTGGAGAGCCGGGCCAGCGGCTGGGAGGAGTGCGAAGCGGTAATCCCCTGCCTGCCAACATGTCGGGCACACACTGCACACAACAAAAGTTTTTGTTTTTTTTTATTTTTTATCAATTAGATGCAGAATTTATAAATCTGTTTTTTTTTTATATATTTTTTTCCGTTTTGTTTTTTAATTGCTTGATCATATTCTATATTTTCCCATAGTAGGCTTGCTGAGCCTAGTAGTCCTTAAAACTTTTTATTGCATATTTCATTTGTTCATTTTCCTTGTGCAGCATTGAAGTGGATACTGACAATGTAATATGAGCCCTGGGTATGAGAGCATGGCGCGCAGCCCTCTGCATAAATTGTGCAATACTTGAGAAAACAGGTGACACCCGCCCTGAAATGCGTCACCGCCCGCCCCTATGTGCAGCCTTCTTTACAAGGACAATATATGGCACAGACGTTGAATCTGACAGTTCCCCCGAGCGGGCTCATTGCAGAGTAATACCAAAAAAAAAAAACTGGCTCCTAACTTTTTTAGCTGGCTCCTAGATTCAAACAAATTTTGTCAAACCCTGTAGTACAATATGTACATGTCCTAGAAGAAGATAATGCAGCCCTCAAACATACTGTTTCCCAGATCCAATTACAACAAGAAGATCTGGAAAATAGAGAACGTCGCCTAAATCTGAGGATCCATGGTGTCCCTGAAACAGTCACTGACAAGGAGCTGAGGGCCTATCTTCTAGGCCTATTTGTCACCATAGCCCCGCACATTCCGGACATTGACTAGCGCATGGACCGAGCCCATAGATCTTTGGCTCCAAAACCACCCTCTGGATCCAACCCGAGAGACATAATAGTTTGCTTCCAGTATTACGATAGCAAAGAAGCTCTCACTTTGGCCACACGCAATATACATTGCATCGATTTTAAGGGATCCAAAATCCAAATATTCAGCGATTTATCCCCCATCACTTTGGCCAAGAGACGAAACATCCATCCGATAACCATGCACCTGCAGCAGCACCAAATTCCCTATAGATGGGGCTCACCTTCCGACTCTCGGCCTCCAGGGATGGAACACAATATTCTATACGAGACCTGCATGAATGTGAGGCCTTCATTCGCAACCTAGGGCTGCTGCCTATCCCCAAAGAAGATCTTCCACCTCTAAATCTGATCCCTAAACCTCTCCAACCCCCAACGATGATCTGGACCCCGGTTCGGCAGAGACACCAAAAGAACTTCTCCACACCTCAACGGTCCACCCCAGCTAGACCCCCTACCTGAGACACCCTGTCCTATTGAAGTGATCTTTTCTTTTTCAAAACCCCAGCCGGATTTCCAGAATTTTGATGGCTGTCTCCTGGAGTCTGCAGGGAGGGCTCTCCCTATCCTGGTTCTTGATGGCCCAGTTTCCAAGATGTCGCCCCATCATTCAGCCTACAAGATTCTGGTTTGTTTTGATCCCTTTTTTCTCTCACCGCAAAATTTTTTTTTGATTTTTTTTCAACGTTTTTGAACTTTTCTTTTTTTTTCTTTTTTCTATAAACAGGTACTTTTCTGACCTGTTTTTGTCTTGGTTTCATTACCACGCTAACAAATGTACATTCACTGTCTTCTTATTGTCTGAAAAATACTCACATATGCCACCTTGCAGATCATTTACACTACGGTTGGTTATACTCTTATGTCACGTTAAGATACTGCTTGCTGTTCAACCCATGACTACCACATGGCCTTAAAATTTTTTTCATGTAACGTAAAGGACTTGAACTCCATTCACAAGCGCTGGCTCTGAAGGAATTCAAGACATCAGGGGCAGATGTGGTCATGGTTCAAGAGATGCATTTCTGTCCAGGGGGTTCTTTCAAATTTGCCTCCCAATTGTTCCCTATTGCTTTTATGGCCTCCGATCCTTCAGGGAAGGCAGGAGTAGCCATTTTGATTAAATGCTCCTGTCCATTAAAAATTACTGCCTCATTGCTGGACCCCCGCGTGGTCGGTATGTCCTCCTAAACTGTGTCCACCAAAAAACACCCCTCACATTAGTCAATATTTACGCCCCTAGCTAGGGGCAGATCGGATTCTTCACAAAGGTTTTTGAGAGGTTACAGACCTCCTCACAACCCTTTATAATAGTCGGTGGCGATTTTATCATGTGCATGTCACCCAGGAAAGATAGACACGCACTCTTCTAAAACACCCCACCACTCCAAACCCACAAACTGTCCACCTCGTTTCTGAACTAACACGCTCGTACAACCTATTTGATGCATGGAGGGTGAAGCACCCCACACATAGGCAATATACCTTTTATTCTCCTCCACACAAAATGTACTCTCGATTAGGTAATTTCCTGCTTACCACACCTCTATTACCCCATTTAGTTGCTCCTGAGATAGGCCTCATCACATGGTCTGACCATGCCCCCATAACACTAGATCTAGCTCTACACTCTGCACTACCCAGGACATGCCACTGGAGACTTAACGAGTCCCTCCTGCATAACATTGATACTAAAAACCAACTCCAATCGAAACTTATAGAATATTTTCAGCTAAATGAGGGCTCAGGATTTGACAGGTGATCTGTCTATCCAAGTGCCCGGACAAGGGGGAGGAGCTGTAATCAAACAGGCGGCGGCTCTCCTCTCTTCTACGATATAGGAAGCCCCCCTGATAGGCTGCACCAGGGGCGGAGCCCCGCCCCATTTGCAACGCCAGTATCGGCAAGAATTCTCTTTCGACTTTTTGCCGAAAGGGCCATTTTCGGCCGATATGTTTCGGTGGCCAAAATTTCGGTGCATCCCTACTTCTCACTATCTTTGTAAACTCATTAGCCCTTTCTACATCATTGTAACTCTGTATATATTTCAGTGACAGTGTATATCTGTATCACCTGTAACGATTGTGATGACTACATGTTACTTTGTATCATTTGTAAAACTTGTTAAATAAACAATTTAAAAAAAAAAACTGGTATTTGCAAAATGATGAAGATGATGTGATGAGACCGGCAGATAAGGAAGGAGGGATTGTGATCCAGGCTAAAGAAAAATACCACAAAACCATGCTCAAGTAATTGGAAGATGAGGACAGGTATTTGAAATTGCGCAGCAACCCGACCAACAGATTTAAAAAAGAGCTTGAAAAAGTTGTTCATTTGGGACTAAAAAGAGGCATTTTGGAGAAAAAAGAAGCAAGATATCTTGTTCCTGAAACATGTTGGATGCATATCATTTATTTGGTGCCCAAAATACATAAAAAGAAAGCTAACCCACCTCCAAGACCTGTAGTGACTGGAATAGAATCTATAACAGCTAGAATGGGCCAATAAATGGATCATTTCCTACAACCGGCAGTCCAAAACACCAAAGCATACCTGAGAGACACAAAACATGGTCACTGGAGGGAAGTTCATTTCGGCAAGGTTGACAACTAACGCTGAGGTCAGTGGGTGATAAACTTCCAAGTAAAAGGACCCTGGTTTGTGGCTCTTTTCCCTGATCCTGATTTCTAAGAATCCGGCTGGAAAACCCTTACCTTGGTTCGCTGCGACTGGATGAGAGCTTTCTCCCTGGATTGAGGAACAGGTGGATTGTATCGTTGCCGGCAGGCTGATGCATCAAGCTCTTATGATCTCTATAATCTAAGGTCCAACGAATGCGGTAAGCGGCATTATTGTTACATGTTTTGGCTGCAGAAACATCAAAGTTTCCGAATGTTGGAAGCTCTTGAGGTCTCACATTATCATCATATATATGGACTTTGTATACAGCACAGTGGCTATAAGTTCCTTAGAGGTTTCACGGTGTGATTATTATTCACATGGACTTTTTTGTTTTTATACAGCACAGTTGATATTCACTTCAGAATACCTCTATATGAATTATTGTTTTTACACAGTTATATATTGTGACACATGCACTTTTTGAATTTGTATTCATGGTTATGTTCACGTTTTATTTCACAGTTTGATAGTTACTTATTAGTGGATGCGCGTTTGTTGTCTTTTGTATTATATGTTTATGAGCTTTTTTGTATTTAGGCTAAACACAAGCAGCGGCACCTTTTTTCTTGAATCACTTGGTTAGCGCAGAAATTTTTCCCATTTAGACAAAACAAAAACTGTGTCTCTCTCGATTTTAAAGCAACAAAATGTGATTTTTTTTTTTTTTTTTTTTTTTTTTTTTTTTTTTTAAAGGGGGGTGATTCTTTTCTATTCTCGCTGTATGCTTTAACCCTATATAGGGACCAGGCATATGAGAAGGTAAGACAGGGTCACCCTGTATCTCTGACCATTATGTGAATCTCTCTCCATTACATGCTTTACACTACTTATTGAATAGTGTGCTTTTAGACATTAAAACTGTCAAGAAACTAGGAATACAGAATTCAGCCACTCAGAGCTCCATGTATTAAATGACACCATAGGTTGCAAACTTTACCACCATCTTGGCCTAGTGATCTAAAGGTACTCGGGTACTTCCTCCTGTCCTTCTGCCATGAGGGCTTCCCTACAGAACAATCACCAGCTGGGTATCTGTGCACTCCTCCTTGAACATGCTTACCCCATTTTTGCTCATCACTCTTTGAGCACGTTATAGGGAAATTATCTTCAATGATAGCAGCACTGGGAACCAGACACAAGGAAACTACGGCAAAAGCTTAGGTGAACATTTACTCTGCCAAAGGCTTGCAAAACAGACCACAGAGTCATAACGCATCCCTTGCATTGGAGGAGGATACTATTTTAGCATCACATGCAATTCAAGCTCTATTTCAGGCACACAACATGCAGCCTACCTGACTAAAGCAGACTATTCTACAACAATTCGATGGACAACTGATGGACTCAAAAGTGCCAGGCTCCTTCTCCACCTTCATTATCTCTACCTGAATCAGATCCTGAACTGCCTGCTCTAAAAAAGGTAGACCTAGAGGAGAATTGGGTTGATTTGGAAGTGGTGTTAGAGAAGGCCAAGAAGGATTGCTCACCCTAAGGCTTCTATACACCGGATGTCAATTTGCACAATTCTGCTGTTTGCAGAGGCCTTGGCGTTGCTGCGATTGATTTTCCTCTGTCTTGCCATGCCCCTTTGGGTACTAAGAGACCTAATAAGTCAAAAGACATTCATTCATGAACAAATACAATAGACAATCTGTGAAGATTGGGTCAATCCTGAAAAAAATGTCACCCCTCCGAGAAACATTTCAGAGTTCTATCCAATGGAAAAAAGAGTTCACAAAAAAGTAGTCTGTTCTGGTAATAGATCCTGTCATTTCAGTCATAAACCTCTTAATGGACATATAGATTTTCCTATATTCAGAGATTCTGCTGACAGTTTTAGATGCTCTGAAAGGCTCTCCATTCGCTTCCAGGCTTTGTTCTGCCACCAGCTATTGCAGTTTCTATTTGTCAAACCGCAGGTAATTGGACTAGGGCAATGAACAACTAACAAAATCCTATATTTCGGGACCATACCTTGGCTGAGCAATTATTGCAATTACCTTCTGCCTTGTTTTGTGTGAATGCCATAGAACAAGTTATGATGTAAATCTCCAGAATGGCTCCTTTTTCTGATCACATGCACAGAATCTTGTAGCTCAAAGCCTGGTCAGCTTTAGCTGCCTGTTAATGATGGCTCACATGTATGCCCTTTGAAGGAGGACATGTCTTTTTGAGAAAATGAAAAAAAAAAAAAAAAATGTCACAGAAGTAAAGGTTCTTCTTCCACAACAGAAGGTTTTAAAATTCCCTTCCTGAAGAGTATTCAACCTCCTCAAAGTGCAGAAAACCCAGCATTTCACCCAGGCTTCAACCTGCTAAGCCACAGTTCAGCCCTTCTTTTCAGCTCAGGACTTGAAACACCAAATCCACCAAACCTAGCCCAAAACTTCCTAATTATAGTTTTCTCTGGGTCAAAACCCTTTACCCTCACCATTTCCTTCTCTCGAACCCACCAAAATCTGCTCAAGGACAGTCAGAGAGAACAATCTCTTGTCTTAGGGAATAGTCGTTTCAATAGCTTTGGAGGATAGTTTTAAAGGATTCTATTCTGTTCACAACCTGTTCGTAGTACTGCCATTTGGGCTGTCCTCTGCTCCCAGAGTATTCTCACAAAGGTATTTACACTCCTTGCTTTCTTAAGAACTTAGGGAATACAGGTCAAAGGGTATCTAGATGACCTTCTGAAGGACTCTCTCCCTTCCCGCTATCTGCAAACATCCACGGGACTATTCAGATACTTTTGGTTGGGTAATTAACAGATGCAGGCTGTCGGTTTGGTGATTAACCCCTTGGCGCCGTCTACTGCCGGCCCTTTTCATGTGTTTGCTATGGGGGGCAGGGCTTATGACCATGAGATTGTCTGTCACAGTGGTCACATGTTCGGGAAAACTTCAGATCGTAACCAGCATTCAGGAGTTTTCCGTGAGCCACAGGTCACTGTGCTGGGAGCACGCAGGGCATGCGCTGTTGCACACAATTATACGGCCCGCTTTGTGCTAAGGCCCAGCCGTCCATAGGCCACATAAACCAAATTAGAGCAGAAGTAGTGTGCTACTACCCAATATGATCAGAAGATTGTTTAGAGCTTTCCTGGGTGCGAGGCAGTCTCAGAGCTGCAGTAGCCATCATGAGAAAAGGTAGTAGACAAGGCCCGCAAAGCTGAAGTGCGTTTACATCTGCTGTCTTTGTCTTTTATGGAGAATCAATAAATTTGGAAGATTTTAAAGAGCAAGCAAGGAATTGCGGACCATCTTTTCTCACTTAAAGGGGTTGTAAAGGTACGTGTTTTTTCACCTTAATGCATCCTATGCAATTAGGTGAAAAAACACCTGGCAGTCACTGGCCCCCTAGCCCCCCCGTTTTACTTACCTGAGCCCCGAATTTCCGTTGGCACATCCCCGCCGTCCCTCTCTGCACGGGTTCCCGACTCTTGATTGGATAGATTGATATCAGCACAGCCATTGGCTCCCACTGCTGTCAATCAAATCCTATGACGCAGGCGCCGGCTTCTATGGAAGTCGAATGCTGGACTCGGGAGCGCGCCCACAAGGTAACCCCCTTGAGAGAGCGCTTCTCCAAGGGGGTTATCTAATGCGGGGAGGAGCAGCAAGAGCCGCCGAGGGACCCGGGAAATGGATGTTCGGGGCCACTCTGTGCAAAACGAGCTGCACAGTGGAGGTAAGTATGACATGTTTCTCATTTAAAAAAAATAAAAAAGCGATCCTTTAGTATCACTTTAAACAAAATGGTCTCTCTTAGATCACTCACTCTAGCTTTGAGATCAAAGAAGTGTTCCTCTGTGAAGTTCTCTGAAATTTGGGCCTCATGGTGGTTGCCTTTGCAGCTGTGCCATTCACTTAATCCCATTCAAGGCCTCTTCAACACAACATCTTGCTGGCATGGAACAAACGTGCTCCCTTCCTAGGCGTTCCTATATTTTCATCAAATCAGGCAAGGATTTTCTATATTGGTTGATTTCCAACCCATCCTTCGCAGTGAGCAAATCGTTTCTACAGTACTACTGTAAGGTGATAACCAATGCCAATCTTTGAGGCTGTGGAAGAGTGTTCCAATCTCTCAAAGTTCAGGGAACATGGTCACCATAGAAGGCCAAGCTCCCCATTAATATCTTGGTGCTCTGAATGATCAAAATGGCTGTGCCCCTCTGGACGCCCCCTTTTCCAGGAATACTCGATCGGGGTGCAATCACCTACATCAACCACCAAGGGGGCACCAGGAATCCTACAGCCTTGAAACAAACATGATCATCTCATGGATGAAGAAACTCTGTTCAGTGATCTCTGCTTTCCATTTCCCAGGAGTCGACAGTTGGAATGTGGATTACCTCAGTCATCGCCAACTGCACCAAAGGTAATAAGTCATTCACACCAACATCCTCAGCTTATAATATGAGAGATGGGGTACTTTGGACGTGGATACGTTGGCCTACAGGTTCAACAACAAGTTCCCCTGTTTGTGGCCAGGACCAAGGATCCTATAGCACTGGCATTGGATGTTCTGATAATTTCCTTTGCTCAGTTCAGGCAAACCATGCTTTCCCTCAAGTGCTGCGTAACGAAAGCAGTAGATCTTATTGCACCAAACTGGCTTAGAAGGATCTGGTACACAGTTATACTCCAACTTCTAGAAATCTACCCGTGGTTGCTTCCAAACAGGTAAGACTTGCTATTTCAAGGCCACCTGTTTTTTTTTCTGCCTCTCAGTCACTGGCTTTATTGGCATGGCTATTAAAGCCCACCTCTTGAGAGACAGTGGGGTCTTTAGCTTTTAGCAATTTATAAATGAAAAGTTAGTCAAGCAACATCCAGAAAGATCTGCCTGGAAATCATTCTTTTCCTGGTGTGAACACAGGCACTTACATCCAGGCACTCTGTGCCTTGCATTTTCTACAATCAGTCCTTGACCAGAACTTGACCTTAAGCACTGTGAAAGGACTAGCTTCGGCCTTGTCCATTCTTTTCCAAAAACCTCTGCCTTTGCTTTCCCTTGTAAAGATCTTTATTCAAGGTAGTTCTAGGATCAAGCCTGCCTTACAGCACCCTTTGCTTCCTTGTGACCTTAATTTTGTTCTTTCTGCCCTGAAGAAACTACCCTTTTGTATGAAGTCTCCTGCAGCGTAGCCTTTTTAGTTGCTATTATGTCTGTCGGACATGTCCCTGAATTTTCTTGTAAGTAGCAATTCCTGATCCTTTACAAGGATAAAGTAGTTTTGCACCCAAGATCTTCCTTTTTTACCTAAGTGCTATCTAACTTATACATGATCACATAGTCCTTTCCTCTTTGTGCCCTGCTCCCAAGCATCCCAAAGAAATAGCTCTGACAACATCCATAAAATGAAAACACTATCTGAGTTACTTTGACTCTAGTAAAGACCTAGTCCTTCCTTCATTATGCCCCACTCCAAAGCACCCAAAAGAGATTGCTATTCACTGTCTAGACCTGGTCAGATCCATCATGATCTACCTCAAAGATGCATATTGTGTCTGAAAGACTGACACTCTTCGTCTCACCTTCAGGACTAAGGATAAGCTCCAGCGTGTTCGCACTCTCCAAGTGCAGAGCCCGCCAGGAAGTTGGCACGGAGCTGCGCCAGTCACAGGCAGTGAGACATTTCCCGATGCGCGGCTGCAGAGATTGGGAAATGTCTCGCTGCCTGTGATAAGCGCAGCGCAGTGCCGACTTCCTGGCGGGCTCTGTTTGTGGAGTGTGCGAACACGCCGGAGCTCATCCTTATTCAGGACCTTGGAAGGGACATCCTGCTTTGTGATCCACCTTTTACGAAGTGGATAAGACCGCTAATGTCATGAACCTACACCCTAAGGAACAAAGCTAAACCTGAAGTGATACATGTTCGATACACCAGATCGGTAGGAATTTTCTGGGCATGCCAACATCACAGCTCTGTTGCCCAGCTTTGTAAGGCCACCACTAGGTCTTCAGTTCATACCTTTTTCAAAGTTCCACCAGGTGAATTTCCAATCTTCTGTGAATTCAGCTTTCAGCTGCAAGGTTTTTGCAGCAACACTCAGTTGCATCTGTTGATCCTTATTGTTGGGCCTGTTTGCACGGCTCTTTTTTGCATTGCTGTGCACCCTTCTTGTTCATTGCTTGGGACATCCCAACAGAATATCAAACCTGTGTACTGTACAATTAAGACAGAAGGAATTTTGACTTCCCTGCAGGTTTCATATATTGGAGTACAGTACAGGACACTGAAGGTACCAGCCTTTATCCCAGGGTCTATGAATATCGAACCAGTGACCCGTGAATTTCTCCAAGACATAAAATTTACAGATAAATCAAACTTACTTTATTCATACTTTTACGAAGGACCCTTCAGGTTAAATATTGGTCTGTGGAGGTTCAGTGCGAGAAGTGACTGTTAAAGCTGATGCCTGTTAAAAGGGAAAGCCTTTTTGGCAAATACCTAATCCTCTTTATCAGGGAAATCGCAGGGGCAGTTTGTGGGGGGAAGGGTTAATACCCTCTTGCCCCAAAAACAGACAATTCTGATGGCTAAAGCCCCTGCTTATGAACCTAAAAAGATCCCTTTGTGTTTCTTTTAAGCTTTCAGGACCAAGATTGTAAACCCCAAATCCCTGCCCCAGATCTGCAAATTCACCAGGTACAGTGGCAAGCCCTCCTCGCAATGAGGTTGCTCCTTCACTTGTAAAAGTGTGAAGGTATGTCTTTGGGGCCATCTGGTCACAGGACATTTCAGGTTCTTGGGTCACGAATGTTGTATCTAGGGACTTCAAACTAGAATTTTAGTCTCTGCCTTCACATTGCTATCAAGTAGCTCCTCTCTAAAGGTGTCATATGTTGCTAGAGGGAAAACAGTTCCAGGGTTTCTATTCCATACTTAACTGTACCTAAAGAAAAAAGAGGCACCTGCCCAATTCTGCATCTAAAGATTCTCAAGATATTTCTTTGGGTTCGAAAATTCCATATGGTGTCTACCCTCATAGGCATTGCTTCCCTCCACCTGAAGATTTTCAAACCTCTGTGGATATCAAGAATGCATACGTACACATTCCCATATTCCCAGCTTATTGGCTCTACTATTGTTTTGCAGTGGGCATGCATTACCTTGTGGCCTTTCCCTTTGGCCTAGCCACTGCACCTTAGGTTTTCACCAAGCTGTTAAATTTTGCTTTTGTTTGCTTCTTTCCAATGTGCCTCCATAGTGGGATATTATGACGGCATTCTTCTGAGAGAACAGTCCGCACAGGCCCTATCAGCCAACGTCTTATAAAATGTCTAGACCAGGGGTCTCACAGGCAGCCTTCCAGCTGTTGCGGAACTACAAGTCCTATCATGCCTCTGCCTATGGGAGTCATTCTTGTAACTGTCAGCCTTGCGATACCTCATGGGAATTATAGTAATGCAACAGCTGGATGGCCACCAGTTTGAGACCCCTGGTCTAGACCCTAAGTAGGTTTGGGTGGATCATAAATCTCTAGAAGTAAATTCTGGAATCCTCATCGCTTGGGTTATTTTATCTAGGCCTGTTTCTATATCCAGCTCTGTCCAAAGTTTTCCTTTCACAAGACAAACTCCAGTCTCTGCTCCTATGCGTGGACCCCATAGTCCAGAAGTCAACCAGATCTTCACTTTTGCATTTAAGTTTTAGACTTGATGGTGTTCTCTTTTGAGGTATTCCTATATGGCCAATATAACTCAAAATTTCAGTGGCGTGGGAAAGGCGGGCTTATTCTCTGGACTGCCACATTTGCCTGACTTGGTTTGGCGGGTAAAGAGTCCGCAGCTGAAAGCAGAAAAATACTTGGCTTGAATCTCAGCCTGTCAGAGTCCTTGGTACCCTGGGACATGGTCACTGAAGGAAGTTCCAATCTGTGTTCTTGAAATCGGAGCAATTTGGTTGCCCCTACAGTGCCGGATCGCTCGCCTTTTGATGTCATCCAATCAGGATTCAGTCGAACAATGCCACATCAGAGGCTTATGTTAACAATCAGGAAGGAAACATAAGTGGTTTAAAGAGAAGCAAATCTAATTCTTGATGGAATGGAAAGTCATATTCCAGCTCTCCATGATCTAGCTTTTCTGTTTCTAAAAACTGGTTTTCCACCCTGCTTCAGGGTTGTGGGCTGTAACGACTTGGCTGTTGAAATCCTTAGGCTCCATTCACACCTGGGGTTTGGGGGGACGCGTTTAATGCCAAAACTTCTTAATGGCACCCCAATCGCGGTGCGATTTTGCCACAATAAATTGCAAAGCTTGTTGCTCAAAAAGGAGCAGGGGCTTCTTTTGGGTGACAGCCTCTCTCATTGCGGTTTCCTGTGATTGCACCGTGATTGTTGTACCATTAAGAAGTAATAACATCGCAAACGCATTCCACCGTGATTCTGGAATCACTGGCAAAATCGCCCAATTCTGTTCATGATTCCAGAATGCCCAGGTGTAAATGGAGCCTTAGGGATAGAGGTTTTCTAGAATCGGTTATCTCTACATTGCTAAGGAGCGGTAAGTGTTTTTAAACAAGGTGAGTATAAAGAGGACAATGGGACACTTGACACTGTGCAAAGACACTATATCTTTTCCCTGAATGGGCAAGGTGGACATGTCTTTTTAATGAACAATGCATTCTAAAATTGCCATCTTGCACTTTCGCATAGTCCTATTTTTATTAACATTTCATTGTGAATATTTTTATTTGCTAGACTTCTTGCAATTTAGTAATGCTTTTTTCTTTATATTTTTATTTGCTTTTTCTTTGGCATAATTTGTTTCAGACATCAAGGTGATGATGAGCGTGATCGAAACCCTTCAGAAGAGGATGATGAGGAGAAGCCAGGAAAGAGGGTGATGGGACCAAGGAAGAAGTTTTACTGGGATGAAACTCTTAGGTAATGTTCATGTATTTTAATGGTGATCTTAATGCAAACTGCATGCATTTTAAGCTGTATAGCAGCATTGCTACAGAAAGCACCTATTCTGAGTTCAGGTCATTCAGGGGTCAGGAAGATTAAGTTAAAGTTCAAATAAAATCCTGGAGTGGGGTGAAATACATGGGAAAAATTAGAACAGTTTTTAGTAATCTTGGATCAGAGGTAAGACTGAAAACAATGACAATTTTTTTAAGAACACTAAGCTATGAATTTAAAGTTAGTGGATGTAAACCCTCTCCTATACCCAGTGATGTGAACAGCCTCAGATGATACACAGGGATGAAACAAATTCTTGGCTTGCACTGTGTGACAGCTGATTGGAGGAAAGGCACCCCCCCCCTCCACATAGGCAAAGGAAGGAATAAATGTGCAGAGCTGTGCTGTGACAAGACAAGCTCTCTGCTAACCTATTTATAGCACCCAACCGACACAAATTTCAGGCTGGTTTTATCTCGGTTGTCAGAGAACTTGTCAGAAGTTATGCTGATGACAGAGGAACGAAACAGCAGAAAGACATGGGACTTAGGGCTTTGGAGAGAGATAAGTAATCACTACAGATATATGTGCCTAGCCACTTGCCGACCGTGGGACGTCCTAGGAGTCCTGGGTTTGTGGGGGTATATGAATGATGCCTGAAGCTAGAGGCATCATTCAGATATTGCCGTTTTCAGCAGGCGATTCCCTACACCATAAGAACGATCATAGCGGGGGGGGGGCCAGCAGCTTGATCATTCTTACGGGCAGCGAGAGGGGACGCCCCCCCACGCCACCCTCCGGTGCTTCTACCAACTCACCGCTGAGATCGGTGAGTCTGAGAATGGATCCGCCGGCCCCGGATGTCCACCATAGAGACTTCCGGCGGACCAGATGGTCCCCGGAGTCTCTATGATCGTCGGAGGCCGGGCGCAATGTTATGACGCCACGCCCGGCCTTTGCATTAAAAAAAAAAACTACGCCACCTCGGCTAGGAAGCCGTGATCGTTTGTTTTTTTTGCGTTTTTTTGAGGCTTCCCAGCCTAGATGTGAGAATGTGGGGTCTTAATGACCCAATATCTCACTGTAAAGAGGTCCGATCATGCCATATTCCTATTACAAGGGATGTTTACATCCCTTGTAATAGGAATAAAAGTAATCAAAATTTTTTTTTTTTTTTTTAAGTGTCAAATTAAATTTTTTTAAGTAAAATTAACAATAAATTTTTTTTTTTTTAAAGTGCTCCTGTCCCCGTGTGCTCGCACGCAGGAGCGAACGCATACGTAAATCCCGCCCACATATGAAAATGGTGTTGAAACCACACATGTGAGGTGTCGCTGCGAATGTTAGAGCGAGAGCAATAATTCTAGCCCTAGACCTCCTCTGTAACTCAAAATATGTAACCAGTAAAAATTTTTAAAGCATCGCCTATGGGGATTTTTAAGTACCGAAGTTTGGCGCCATTCCACGAGCGTGTGCAATTTTGAAGCGTGACATGTTGGGTTTCTATTTACTCGGCGTAACTTCATCTTTCACATTATGCAAAAAAATTGGGCTAACTTTACTGTTTTTTGTTTTTTTTTTTAACCACTTAAGGACCAGCCTTGTTTTGAATTTTAGGTGTTTACATGTTTTAAACAGGTTTTTTGCTAGAAAATTACTTAGAACCCCCAAACATTATATATTTTTTTTTCTAACACCCTAGAGAATAAAATGGCAGTCAGTGCAATACTTTTTTTGCACCGTATTTGCGCAGCGGTCTTATAAGAGCACTTTTTTTTTTTTAATTCACTTTTTTGAATAAAAAAATAAGACAACAGTAAAGTTAGCCCAATTTTTTTTAATATTGTGAAATATAATGTTACGCCGAGTAAATTGATACCCAACATGTCACGCTTCAAAATTGCGCCCGCTCGCGGAATGGCGTCAAACTTTTACCCTCAAAAATCTCCATAGGCGACGTTTAAAAAATTCTACAGGTTGCATGTTTTGCGTTAGAGGAGGTCTAGGGCTAGAATTAGTGCTCTCGCTCTACCGGTCACGGCGATACCTCACATATGTGGTTTGACCACCGTTTGCATATGCGGGCGCTACTCACGTATGCGTTCGCTTCTGCGCGCGAGCTCGTCGGGACGGGGTTTTTTAAACTTTTTTTATTATTTATTTTACATGATTTTATTTATTTTTACACTGTTTAAAAAAAAAATTGTCACTTTTATTCCTATTACAAGGAATGTAAACATCCCTTGTAATAGAAAAAAGCATGACAGGACCTCTTAAATATGAGATCTGGGGTCAAAAAGACCTCAGATCTCATATTTACATTATAATGCAATAAAAAAAAAAGTCATTTAAAAAAATTACATTGAAAAAAATGTGCCTTTAAGACGTATGGGCGGAAGTGACGTTTTGACGTCGCTTCCGCCCAGCAGTGTCATGGAGACGAGTGGGCGCCATCTTAGCCTCACTCTCCAGGCACACAAAGGAGACAGACGCGATCGCCTCCGCCGCTACCGATGGCTCCGGTAAGTGGCGGAGGGCACCAGATCGCGGCGGGAGGGGGCCCCTCCCGCCACTGATAAAAGTGATCTCGCTGCGAATCCACCGCAGAGACCACTTTTGTCTGAAAGCCGACCGCCGCACGAAAACGGTGGATACCGGGGTTATGGCAGTTAGCTGCTGCCATAACAACGATATCCGCCGGCAAACTTTGGTCGTACATCGGCGTGCGACGGTCGGCAAGTGGTTAAAGCATGAAACTGTTTTTTTTCCAAAAAAAACGCATTTGAAAAATTGCTGCGCAAATACTGTGCGAGATAAAAAGTTCCAATGTGACCGCCGTTGTATTCTCTAGGGTCTCTGCTAAAAAAACATATATAATGTTTGGGGGTTCTGTGTAATTTTCTAGCAAAAAAATTATGATTTTTACATGTAGGAGCGAAGTGTCAGAATTGGCTGGGTTGGTAAGTGGCTAGGTTAAATTTCATGAATCAGGTTTACATCCATTTTAACCTGGACCCCAGTTTAAAGCGGAGTTCCAGTCATATTTTTGTTTATTAAAAGTCAGCAGCTACAAAAAGTGTAGCTGCTGACTTTTAATAAACAGCCACTCACCTGTCCCACAGTCCAGCGGTGTGCTCACCTGCACTGTGTTCTCCCCGTGTCCTCGGCGGCGCTGGCATCTCTGCTATGGGCATCCGGCTGTGACAGCTTGCGGCTTCACAGCCGGGTGCCCACTGCGCATGGTAGAGTGGCGCCGCGCTCTGTGACTAGTCCCGAAGTCTTCTAGAACCTGTCATATGTCCCAGAAGACTTCGGGAGGGAGAACTTCCACTTCTGATCGCCTAGACGGAACGGAAGTGGGAGCAGGTACCTGTCAAAATCAGGTATCTGTTCCCCTCCTCCTCCCCAAAAGCTCAGTTTCACTAACAGGAGCCAGGGAGGAGGCCTTAAAGTGGAAGTGCCACTTTTGGCAACTCAGAAAAGTGAGGCTGTAGTAACAAAGTGAAACAAAGGGGCTTATTTAAAAACCAGCAGTATATGGCACACAAAAAATTAACATTGTCCACGGTATATTTATAAAACAACAATATGCTTTACAAATGTGCCTTGTACTTTCCAAGCATCAGGACTCTTAAGCCAGTGGAGCTTAATAAAAAATTTAAAAAAAGAGCTTGCTTATGTGACTTTGACATGTCGCATGATCAGGCTTTCCTCACTGCTATACAAAGCTCAATGGAGCAGAGAGCACTCCTTATACCTGTGCTGACCTGATTTCTCTATCATCCGTTGAGGGATACAGCTTTGATGATCAGCAGCTCAGGGTTATACTGACACCTATAGTAGAAATGGGCACTAGGCACCAGTTCTCCTCACTGCTCCCATTTTGCTCAGCAATGTCTTTTTGTTTTCAGTCTGAATTTATTACATATTTTCATATGAATAAGATAAAGCATGGAAATAGAATACTGAGCAAATCAATAAGAAATCAAACTTGTAACACTATTACAACAAGTAAAAAAAAAAAAAAAAAATCCCATCACTTACTGTGTAGTCAAAAATTACTACATCTAAAGGTCTGAGAACAGAGCTGTCTCCACATAGGAGCACGTATGGGTAAATTGCAAGGCCAGTCTATGCGGGACAGTTAAAATTAAAAGAAAATGGACAAAGGGTTAAAAGCTATAGGAAAGGAAGAAAATGGCAACACAGCACCAAGAGGATATTATAATACTAAGGAAGGTGATTTATTCCACCTCAGTGTACTTTAAGGAGATCTTTCAACTCTTGAGAAAGTCTAAAGACCTTCCCGGTAGCCAAGTTTGGTGATAATTGTTATATGTGCCTAGTTCACGTGCATTGAGAGTATCCATGCGCTCAATATGGTCCATCTCAGAAACCCATTCCAAAAGAATTGGAGCCTGCGTTGATTTCCAGTGGCGCATGCCACTGCCCGGGCCTTTGTTAAAAATGCTGTAATATGTCTTTCTTAATATGTTTGAGAGTGCCAGGAATAATAGAGAGCAGTGCGATCTGGGGAGAGTTTGGTATAGTTGCATCAGTGTTTTTCACATACGCCTCCAAGATCAAGGTCCAAGCCCAACAAAGGTCAATCAGGGTACCCCTAACTCAGCTGACAACCCCAGTAGACATCCGTCACAGACGGATAGAAACCATGAAGAAACATTGGGCTCCTGGACCTGAAGTGGAAGGAAAATGATGATAAATGGTTTTCAATTTTATTTTTATAAATATCTGAAGTGTGGTGTGCATTTGTATTCAGCCCCCTTTTACTCTGATACCCCTGACTAAAATCTAATGGAACCAATTGCTGTTAGATGTCACCTAATTAGTAAATAGAGTCCATCTCTATGTAATTTAAGCTCTGTATAAATACAGCTATTCTGTGAAACCCTCATAGGTTTGTTACAAAACCTTAGTGAACAAACATCACCATGAAGGCTAAGGAACACACCAGACAGGTTAGGGATAAAGTTGTGGAGAAATTTAAAGCAGGGTTGGGTTATAAAAAACTATCCCAAGCTTTGAACATCTCACAGAGCACTGTTCAATCCATCATCTGAAAATGGAAAGCGTATGGTACAACTGCAAACCTACCAAGACATGGCCGTCCACCTAAACTGACAGGCCGGGCAAGGAGAGCATTAATCAGAGAAGCAACCAAGAGGCCCATGGTAACTCTGGAGGAGCTGCAGAGATCCACAGTTCAGGTGGGAGAATCTGTCCACAGGACAACTATTAGTCGTGCACGCCCCAAATCTGGCCTTTATGGAAGATTGGCAAGAAGAAAGCCATTGTTGAAAGGAAGCCATAAGAAGTCCTGTTTGCAGTTTGCAAGAAGCCATGTAGAGGACACAGCAAACATGTGAAAGAAGGTGCTCTGGTCAGATGGTACCAAAATGTGGTGGAAAACGAACACTGCACATCATCCTGATCACACCAATCCCACTGTGAAACATGGTTGTGGCAGGATCATGTTGTGAGGATGCTTTTGTTCAGCAGGGACAGGGAAGCTGGTCAGAGTTGATGGGAAGGCAATCTTAAAAGAAAACCTGTTAGTCTGCAAAAGACTTGAGACTGGGGCAGAGGTTCACCTTCCAGCAAGACAATGATCCTAAACATACAGCCAGAGCTACAATGGGCTGGTTTAGATCAAAGCATATTCATGTGTTAGAATGGCCCACTCAAAGTCCAGACCTAAATCCAATTAATCTGTGGCAAGACTTGAAAATTCAGAGAGAGAAAAATATCACCGCTCTGAAAGAGGTCTGTGAGGAACAAACATTTTCTCCATGCTGGAAATAACAGGTGCAGGCAATGCTGGTAATTGAGAGGTAAAAGAGAAATCCTGGACAATTGCACTCAAAAGTAATCTTCGATCTTTATTTAAATATGATCATAAAAATACATGCCACAGCATCACAAAGCAGGAAACTGTCGCGTTTCACACTGTAGTCAGTGCTTAATCATAGCTCATGATTAAGCACTGACTACAGTGTGAAATGCGTCAGTTTCCTGCTTTGTGATGCTGTGGCATGTATTTTTATGATCATATTTAAATAAAGATCGAAGATTACTTTTGAGTGCAGCTGTCCAGGATTTCTCGTTTACCTCTCAAGACTTGAAAATTGCTGTTCACGACCATAATGCAGTATACACTACTATAGCCTCAGCCATACCAAAAGCGCATGACCCAACGTGGTACTTACCGGACATAATGCTCAAACACCCACTACATCAGATGGCCATTGAACAAGCTTTAAAGGAATACATATCAATTAATAAAACAGACATCTCCCCAATAACACTGTGGGAAGCTCATAAGCCTGTCTTGCGTGGTACAATACAAAGACAAATGGCACTATTTAAACGGGAACGCAAAAATCTAGCAAAAAAACTAGAACTCAATTTTAATGCAGCCTACATATCATTTCAAGATAATCCATCCCAGAGTACAAAATCTCATCTGGAAAAATCTAGATTGGAATACGATCTATTTCTCACTGAGTCAGTTGATAAATCCCTCAAACGCTCCAAACACAATTTCTACATGAATACAAACAAACCAGGTACATATTTGGCTCGGGCATTAAATTCAACTAACAAATCTTTCAAACCAATACGTTTGAAATTATCAAAAAATGTTTACACTTGTAATCCAGTTAAAATAGTCCATAAATTTCACTCACATCTCGCAACTCTATACAAGACAAACAATGAATTTAATCCTACAGAGGCTGAATCCTTCTTCTCAAAAATAACCTTACCTGAGTTATCTCAGAATCAAAAAACCAGTTTGGATGAGCCTATAACTATAGATGAAGTTGCTAACGCCATAAAAGACCTAAAACTTAACAAAAGACCAGGCCCAGACGGCTACTCGGCTTTATACTATAAAACATTCTCAGAAATACTCTCTCCCATTCTCACTGAAACTTTTAACAAACTTCTAGATGGACATTCTTTTCGGCAAGAAACACTAATGGCAATTGTTTGTATGATCCCAAAACCCCTTTCTGATGATACTTCCTGTGTGAATCATCGGCCTATCTCTCTGTTAAACCTCGATATTAAATTATTAGCAAAAATAATAGCAAAACGCCTCAATAGCATTATAGGAAAATTAATACATAGAGATCAAGTAGGCTTCATGCCAAATAGACAGGCAGGCGATAATATACGCAGGGCAGTGTTATTGGCACATATTGCTAAAAAACGGAAAATCCCTTTGTTTTCTATCTCTCGATATTAAGAGGGCATTTGACACAGTATCCTGGCAATATATGCAATATTCATTACAAAAATGGGGTTTTGGACCCCACTTTTTAACATGGATCAAAGCATTATATAATAAACCCAAAGCCTATATAAAATATGCTGGATACAAATCTGAAGCCTTTAATATCGAAAGAGGTACCCGACAGGGTTGCCCATTATCTCCCTTATTATTTGCCCTTATACTCGAACCCATGGCCCAATACATCAGAACAAACCAAACTATAACTGGCATTGAAGTAGGAGGTATTACACACAAATTATGTATATTTGCAGACGATATATTACTTTTTCTATCATCACCACAGGTCTCTGGTCCTAACTTAATACCAGCTCTTGATGGATTTGCAGCCCTATCTGGCCTTATGATTAATCCTAAGAAATGCCTAGTGCTTAATATTTCACTCACAAACATGGAATTGATCCCGGCTAGGGCTGCACTCCCATTCACATGGGCAGAAAAATCAATCCCATATCTTGGAATTCATTTAACAGCATCTCATTCTGACTTATTCTCAACCAATTATCCTCCTGTATTAAGACAGATCACAAATCTAATAAAACAATGGTCGCAACTTCCTTTATCCTGGATAGGGAAGATTAATGCAATCAAAATGACTATTCTACCCAAATTGCTTTATCTATTCAGAGTCCTCCCTATTCCAATTCCTTCCTATTTTTTGAGAATAGTACAAAAAAGAGCAACTTCGTTTATATGGGGCTCTTCTAAACCACGTATACCTATACACACACTACATCTTCCCAAAAATAAAGGAGGCCTGGGATACCCTAATTTTACTAACTACTACAGAGCAGCACATTTGGCCAGTCTGTCCAAATACCATGCAAAACAGGAAATCCCATTATGGGTATTTATAGAGGCTTCAGAAAATGACCCTCTATTAATATCAAATTTATTATGGCTTGATCCTAAAGACCGCTTTAAAATTCATAATCCCATAACTAAACACTTCTTATCTCTCTGGGATAAACTAAAAACCAAATATCAGTTACAATCTCCACACAATCCTCTCCTTTCTTTTATCAGAAATCCGGCCTTTTATCCGGCATGGATCTACCCAAATTCTTTTAAAGCTTGGACAACATCAGGCATTCAGACACTAAATGACTTCATAGCATCTAAATCATTCCTTTCATTCCCATCGCTTAAAGAAAAATATGATCTACCAAACTCTGAGATATTTAGATATCTCCAAATCAAAAATTTCTATACACCATTCCTAAAGGGGGATACACCATTATCCCAATTATCCATTTTTGAATCAATCTGTACAAAAGATCCATTTGCTAAAGGTACAATTTCATCACTTTATAATCAATTATATGGAGTAGCAAATCTTAATAGACCCTCTTACGTTCAGAGGTGGGAGGAGGACCTGGGACGAACTTTAGAAGACACAGACTGGTCTAACATATGGCTCACATCTAAGTCATCTTCACCCAATATCTTAGCACTGGAGACAAATTATAAAGTCCTAACTCGCTGGTACCTTGTACCCGCTAGAGTGGCAAAATATTCACCTAATACCTCAGCTCTTTGTTTTCGAGGATGCCCGGAAATAGGCACATATTTACACATATGGTGGACGTGCCCAGTAATCCAAACCTTCTGGAAGGAAGTCTTCGTGATTACATCTAAAATATTTAAAAAAATAATACAACCAGATCCATATTTAACTTTACTTAATCTAAAACCGGAATGGTTAACACTCTCTCAATTCAAACTTATGATCCAACTAATAACGGCTGCAAAACAAACAGTGGCCAAGGCATGGAAATCTCCTACATTAGTACTAGCAGAAACAATTCACAGAATGAATAATACAATGTCCCATGCTAAGATGGTAGCCATCGATCAAAATCAAATTCCAAAATTTGAAAAACTTTGGCATCCTTGGATAAAACAACAGTTCCTGTCAAACTTCAATGACTCTGTCCTGTTGCCATGGTAACAGATTAAATGACTTACAGAGACACCCATTCTAAGGCTTCAAAGAGAACTAAAAAGAATAATAAACTGACGAGCGGGACAACCTTGTGGACCATACCTCTACCTTTCAACCCTTTTTCTTCTTTCTCTTTCCTTTTCTCCACCTTACGATTAAAGCTCATTATCAGAATTTATTTGACCTATATACACTCTACTTGTAAACAATATGTATAGTAGGTATAAATCATTTAAATACCTACAAAAGTAACTAAGGAAATGATATATATCTTTAATTTAGGTTTACGTGAACCCAATGTTTAATATTTGAAATTTCATGATATTTACCTATATAAACCCTACTGTAAAACAATGAGCTTACTTTATAGATCCTTGTAAACTTACTTTATGTATCTTTATAACATTGTATACTCAATAAACTTCTTTTGACAAGGAAAATTGCTGTTCACAGACGTGCTCCATCCAGTCTGACAGAGCTTGAGCTATTTTGTAAAGAAGAATGGGCAAAAATGTCACTCTCGATGTGCAAAGCTGGTAGAGACATACCTAAAAAGACTTGCAGGTGTAATTACAGTGAAAGGTGGTTCTACAAAGTATTGACTTGGGGGCTGAATGCACGCCACACTTTTCACTTTGCTCTGGTCTGTCGCCCTATGCTATTGTGTTGATGGCTAGCGCATACACTTTGCCAGGTAATTCCTTGTGGAATCCAGCCAGCCATTCATTGTTTCGCATCACTCTAAAGATTTTCTGATCTCTGAGGACATCAAGGATGCTTACTTGATCATCCTAGTCTTTCTAGCACATCGATGCTACCTACGTTTTGTTGTAAGCACACAATGTTACCAAATTGCTGCCCATCCACTACACCTCAGGTCTTCACCAAGGTGCCTAACCCCCTGTTCTTCCTCTGTTTCACTCTCAGGATATCCCCATTGACCTGCTGAGAGAACAGTCGGCTAGTGCTGACTGTGTAGAGATTGGAAAGGATCCGTAATCTCAAGATATCAGCACTGGTTGTAACTTCACTTGGGCCTAATACAAGATATGACGCTTCCCCCCAACAAACTCCAGTCTTGCCACTACCATGTTTGAATGCTTTGGTCCAGGAGCCACCCAGCCATTAGCTTTTTCATGAGGGTTCTGGGCCTCATGGTGGCCTCCTTCATGCCCGTTTTCACTCCAGACCATTGCAAATAAGCATTCTGGCAGCGTGGGACAAGCACGCCCAGTATATAGATTGTTCCACACACCTGACCAGCAAGAGAAGGCCCTCCTGGTGTGGCAGATGAAATCCCAGAAGTCCTCCTTCCTAATAGTCTGGAAAATGGTCATGACAGATGCTAGCCTGTCAGGCTTGACCGGTGTCTTGGAGACCCTGTTTGTACGGGGAATTTTGTCTTCAGTAGAAACTCCATAACTCATCAATATTCTGAAGCTCAGGGTAATTTGACCGACTGTTTTTTCATTGCTGGATTCCTCAGCTTACATCAACCATCAAGGAATTACATCTTGCAGCTCAATAAGAAGCTAATTTGATTCTGGCTTGGGTCAGGTTCAACAACAAACTGAACAGATTTGTCACCTGGACCAAAAACCCTCGGGCCTTTGTAGTGAATACTCTGGTGACTTTGTGGGATCAGTTGGCAGCCTTGACTAGTAACAAACCCTTTCTTCACTACACAAGGACTAGTTTAAGAGGCCCAAGTTCTCTTTTCTTCCTTTCAACTTATCCTATCTCTGCCCTGTGCCTAAATATCTGAAGGATATTTCCCCCCATTGTATGGATATGTTATGTGCTATTGGAGTTTATCTTTCAGCTTTGCCCCCTTCTCGGCTGTCTGTTTTGTATTCCTGAAGGCCCCTGTAGCAGTCAGCCAGCTTCTTGTTTCCTAATTTTTTGGTCAAGGGCTGGTTTACATGTTCATTAAATTTTACCAGAAGAACTTTAATGACTCAGCGGCCCATGGTTGAAAGAAAATTGCGTAATATACGGTCAGCCTTAGTCAAAGAGAGCTTGACTCATTTCCTAGCTGGGGGACATCCAGAATCATCTACAGCAGGGATATGCAATTAGTGGACCTCCAGCTGTTGCAAAACTACAAGTCCCATCATTCCTGTGCCTCTGGGTGTCATGCTTGTGGCTGTCAGAGTCTTGCTATGCCTCATGGGACTTGTAGTTCTGCAACAGCTGGCAGTCCACTAATTGCATATCCCTGATCTACAGCTTTCCTCCCAGCCCTATTGTCCCTGGTTAACTCTTTTCTTTTATTGAATTTCAGTTCTTTCAATCATCAAGGCTCAGCATCACATGTAGGTGTTACCAAAGCTTACTTTTTCAGAAAGATCTGTACAGCACCCACACCCTGCAGGCAGCTCCAACCAGCCGTGCACTGCCTGCATTGCATAGAGAAGCACAAAGACCCATTGATGTCCCTGTGTGCAAAATATGTTTTATAATGAAAACCGTTTTATTTATTTATTTTTTTTTTAATTTTTAAGCTCTTGAAAAACTCCAAGAAAACTAAAAAGTCCCTGCAGCCTCTTTTCCCCTACACTTCAGTGATCTAATGCCCTCTAACAGCATAAGACTGATGTATTGGATGTGAAGATGCCGAGGAGCAGTCCACTGGTGGAGCATGGGGGTAGAGGGTTGGGAAGTGAAAGTGAAAGTACTTTTCCTATCCCCTAGACTTAAACGAGCAGTTTAAGCATAGCCCCACTGCAAGGTAGGACTTAGTTTTCCTGGTGTTGGACTTTAATAATTTCATTTAGTATATTGACAGAAAAAGGGTTAAAGAATATAAACTATATTTATATTAGCATTTTTTCCAACTGCTATGCTAACTTAAAGGATAAGTTCACCTTTGGGAACATGTTACATGCTCCACCATTTTTAGGGTGGAATATGTAACATGTTTCCACAGCTGCAGCCTCTCCCCGACCCACTGCCTCTAGTGACAGCAAGCTGGGGATCCTTCTTCCAAACTTGCTGTCACAATTTAAAGAAAAACGCTGCTCCACTGACCCAACTGCGTCATTCATTGACAGAGTTCTGTGACTGAGAGAACTACAATTACCTATTAGCCACAAAAGCTTGTAGTTCTCAATGAATTACCAGGGCACTATTGAGCGCTCTAGGTAGGTAGTTGTGCCTTCCTGTCATTGTGTAACCGCCTGCTTGTACGAGGTATGAGCAGACGGCTTACACAGTTTGCAGGAGTCCTGCATTGCACACGCGATCTGCTGATCGCGGTTGCAATGCTTTCAAGGTTCCTAGTAAAAGAAAAAAAGAATAATAAATACACATTTTTTTATTTGCAAACAGTGTGCAATTATTTATTTTATATATACATGAACTTCTCCTTTAACTGATATTTAAAATGAGGTCTTGTCTCACTGTATTACTCATTTTATATAGGACCCTCCTTTGTAACCTAGTGAAGATTAAACTGGGATGCTATGAACTTGAGCCCAGTAAAAGTCAGTCAGCAGAAGATTATCTAAAAAACTTCATGGAAACAGAAGTAAAACCTTTATGGCCTAAAGGCTGGATGCAATCCAGGTAACACCATCTGTGCTATGGCGCAGACAAATTCACAGTATTTTTATTCTGTAATGAAAGTTAGTAATTTTTTTTTAACTCCTTATTATCTTCATAGAATGTTGTTTAAGGAAAGCCGCAGTGTGCATAATCACCTCACATCAGCTCCGTGAGTACATACCATTCTAACTTCTTGTGAATAGTGTGCCTTGTTTTCATTAAAGGGAATACAGATCACAAACCTCCTCTTTCACATTATGCAAAAATATTGGGCTAACTTTATTATTGGGCTAACTGTTTGGGGGTTCTAAGTAATTGTCTAGCAAAAAATACTGTTTTTAACCACTTCAGCCCCGGAAGGATTTACCCCCTTCCTGACTAGAGCACTTTTTGCGATACGGCACTGCATCGTTTTAACAGACAATTGCGCGGTCATGCGACGTTACACCCAAACAAAATTGATGTCCTTTTTTTCCCACAAATAGAGCTTTCTTTTGGTGGTATTTGAAAACTTCTGTGGATTTTATTTTTTGCGCTTTAAATAAAAAAAGAGCGACAGTTTTGGAAAAAAAACTATTTTTTTTACTTTTTACTATAATAAATATCTCGAAAAAATATATAAAAAAAAAAATTATTTCTCAGTTTAGCCCGATATGTATGCTTCTACATATTTTTGGTAACAAAAACGCAATAAGCGTATATTGATTGGTTTGCGCAAAAGTTATAGCATCTACAAAATAGGGGATAAATTTATGGCATTTTTATTATTAATTTTGTTTTATTAGTAATGGCGGCGATCTGCGATTTTTTTTGTGACTGCGACATTATGGTGGACACATCGGACACTTTTGACACTATTTTGGAACCATTGTCATTTACGCAGCGATCAGTGCTATAAAAATGCACTGATTACTGTGTAAATTACACTGGCAGGGCGACACAATGACAGGGAGCAGTAGATCTCTGTCGTGTTGCTAGGCAGAACAGAGAAATGCCCTGTTTACATAGGCATCTCCCCGTTCTGCCGCTCTGTGACACGATCAAAGAGTGGGCACGCTCACGAAGTACGCAGTGGATGCGCGCCCACCCACTATGATGCGATTTAAAGGGGACGTAACCATTGTGTGCTGATCGGCAAGGGGTTAACTTGTAAGCAACAAGTGTTAGAAAAAGGCTTAGTCTTTAAGTGGTTAAACTGACCTCATTTGCAGCCCGAAGTTCATCCCTTTGATCTGAAAGAACCAAATGATGCAATGTTTATTTTTTTCCTCTCAGCGCTGAGCAATGTTGTGATAAACTTTGCTGGCCTCAGCTCTGAGCAGAGAATGGCTCTGCACTTGTTACATGAATCGTGGAGATGCCGGATTAGTATCGTGAGGGGGGTTGAATCGAGATCATGTTTTTTTAATGATTAATCATGCAGCTCTAATATTCATGTATATTACCATGATACATGTTGTCAAATGTTTATACTGAAATATTAACAATATTATATTTATGGAAGTATGCAAAAATCTATGGTTGAGGAGATTTTCACGTCTTTCCACAAATCAACCAAATAATTCAAATTAGTTTATTCATGCTAGTTTGAAGACAAAAATTAATACAGCGATGTGCTAATATATATACAGTGGGGACGCAAAGTATTCAGACCCCCTTTAAATTTTTCACTCTTTGTTATATTGCAGACATTTGCTAAAATCATTTAAGTTCATTTTTTTCCCTCGTTAATGTACACACAGCATCCCATATTGACAGAAAAACACAGAATTGTTGACATTTTTGCAGATTTATTAAAAAAGAAAAACTGAAATTTCACATGGTCCTAAGTATTCAGACCCTTTGCTGTGACACTCATATATTTAACTCAGGTGCTGTCCATTTCTTCTGATCATCCTTGAGATGGTTCTACACCTTCATTTGAGTCCAGCTGTGTTTGATTATACTGCTTGGACTTGATTAGGAAAGCCACACACCTGTGTATATAAGACCTTACAGCTCACAGTGCATGTCAGAGCAAATGAGAATCATGAGATCAAAGGAACTGCCTGGAGAGCTCAAAGACAGAATTGTGGCAAGGCACAGATCTGGCCAAGGTTACACAAAAATTTCTGATGCACTTAAAGTTCCTAAGAGCACAGTGGCCTCCATAATCCTTAAATGGAAGACGTTTGGGACGACCAGAACCCTTCCTACAGCTGGTCATCTGGCCAAACTGAGCTATTGGGGGAGAAGAGCCTTGGTGAGAGAGGTAAATAAGAGCCCAAAGATCACTGTGGCTGAGCTCCAGAGATGCAGTCGGGAGATGGGAGAAAGTTGTAGAAAGTCAACCATCACTGCAGCCCTCCACCAGTCGGGGCTTTATGGTAGAGTGGCCCGACGGAAGCCTCTCCTCAGTGCAAGACGGAATACTTTCCGTCCCCACTGTATATTTATTCACTAGAAATTCAGTGCAAAATAATATCAAATATAATTGGTGATACATATGATGAGAAATTTTACCACAAGCTCTTGTTACAAAATAATATGTCTCAACACTTTGTGACGGCTTAGTAAATAGCTTTCCGTGGCTTTACACATTATGGAAACAAACTAGGTGTTGATTTTAACACGTGATTTCTTCTCAAACAAATAGACCTTCAAGCTTACACTTTAAAAATGCCCGGACAAAATGTTATACTGTGCACAGAGCTTGATAATTTAATCAAGACTTATTTACGGTAAAGATAATTCTCTGATGCATTTTATGTTTAAATCGTTGACACCCCCCCAACCATCAAATAACTGCGGGGCGGTGTGGCTCTCGTTCTGGGACGACGTCATATCACAGCGTCGCAGAACAGCTGCTCTCACGCGCCAATTTTGGCCGCGCCATGTTGCTAGGACACATCGTGACCCCGATCTCTGTAAAGAGCCCCATCCGCGGCTCTTTAACCATGTGATCGGCTGTGTCCAATCACAGCCAGTCACATTTAAATACGGAGATGCCGGTAATCGGCGCTCCTCGCCTCACAGTTGACAGTGTGTGGCGAGGAAAGCCGATCTGGGACATCTACACATGTAATCAGGGCACTGATCATTAGTGCCCTGATTTCAATATAGTGCCAACTGTGTCACCAATCAGTGCCCACAAGTGCCACCAATCAGTGCCTATTAGCGATGCCGAGCTGGCTATCAGTGCTGCCTTCACTGCTGTCGATCGATGCCCATCAGTACCGCCTATCCGTGCTGCCTATCAGTGCCCACCATTGCCACCTAACAGTGCCCATCAGTGCTGCTCATCAGTGCCCATCAGTGAAGGAGAAAAATTACATGGTTACAAAATTTACTGACAAACTAAAAAAAAATGTTTTTTTCAACATTGTGGGTCTTTTTTTTTGTAAAAAATAAAAAAACCCAGCAGTGATTAAATACCACCAAAAGAAAGCTCTATTTTTGTGAAGAAAATGATAAAAAATGTGTTTGGGTACAGTGTAGCATGACTGTGCAATTGTCATTCAAAGTGCGACAGCGCTGAAAGCTGAAAAATGGCTTGGACAGGAAGTGGGTGTAAGTGCCCTGTTGGCAAGTGGTTAAACTAACCATTGATACAGACTTTGGAATTAGGTTTTGTGGAGCTATACAAAAATGTGTATTTCTCTTATAATTGGAATAAAAATATGTCATGCTACAGGTAGAAATAACACAACTCAAATGCTATGTCACAAAGTTTAAAAGGTTTAGTAATGTATATGCTAAATCAATACCAAAAGATAAAACGGAAAATTAATACTTTACTGGAGATCTAAGAAACTTTTTTTTTTTTTTTTTTTTGAGAGATATCAGCTGAGCATCCCCAAAGGAGATCTCTACAATTCCTACATTTTTCGTTCTGTTTTCCTCCTGCTCTCTCGCTGTTTCCGTCTCCAGCTCTCAAGATTTCCTTCCTCCCACTGTCATGTGTATCCAATCTATAGTCCCCCAGGAATGGGTGTGGAAATGCCTTTCAAGTCATGAGTGACGTCAAACACATGTCATTTCCTGCCCAAAACCTATAGAGGAATTTTAGTGTCCTTACACATAGTTTTCAGTAGGGGCAGTATAGGATAAAAAATTATATTGAAAGTTATTTTAACTTGTCAAAAATCAATTTCCATTCAACCTTTAACTTAGGCGTAACAGAAAACTATAAAATATCTGGAGCTCTCTTATATGTCAGACTTTGCGGCGGGAACTCAGATATATGGTTTTTAAAATGTCCAATCCACATAATTAAGTTCCCCCTCACGTCTCTGGAGAATTAGATGTTTGTGGCTGGACCTACAATAACCATTATATACACAGTTTCGCACCTAGAATTCCCATTCATTTAAAAATATTCATAATGTTATAAACATACTATCCTTATAAATAAAGATATACCAATATATTTCTATGAATATATCCAAACAATATATTATGAATATATAAAAAGTATTATTAAAATACCTAAAACAAAGATATATGTAAATGATTCACTCAATTAGTATATAATCTCTCCAATATAATGACATAAGATAATGAGAACTATTGCTAATTTGTATACTTGCAGTAATTAATATAGATCATTTCAAAAACGCAATTTGTTAATATGTCTCTTTCTCTATCCCTCAGTCAAAGAAAGAGAAAAAAAAATGTGTTTCTATCCAGTGTTATTCGAACCCTTGGAATTAACTTTTTCTTTTCTAACATAAACATCAGCCTTCTTACAATACACATTAGCCCATGGCCCTTACCTAAGTGTGTGAGGCTCCTAATTAACAATTTGGGATAATGTGCATGGGGCCTTCCAGTCTCTTAAAGCGGATTTCCACCCATTTAAAAGTCAGCCGTTACAAAAAGTGTAGCTGTTGACTTTTATTAATCAGACACTTACCTGTCCAGCGATGCAGGTCCACGAAGCCTCGCTCCTCTCCCCTTCCTCTCCACAGCGCCAGCATTCTAACTGTGGGTGCCCGGCTGTGGCTTCACAGCCAGGCGCGCACTGCGCATGCTCGAGCCGCGCTGCACACTGTGAATAGCCGGGCAATCTTTTGGGACCTGTGACGTGTTCCAGAAGATTACAGGGAGGAAGGGGATGAGGTGAACTTCCGGCGCCGCAGAGCCAGAGGAGGAAGGGTACCTGCTCCCCCCCCCCAAAAAAAAATGACATGCCAAATGTGGCATGTCAGGGCGTCACCATCATTTAAAGCGGAAGTTCCATTTTTGGGTGCAACTCCGCTTTAAGAAAAATCTCTCTCCACCAGTATGAACTCAATTTAACTTCTTAAGAAACAGCACAAAGATAGCTTCTGAATTGTTCATAAAATATATATTAAAAATATATAATATGCATAGGCCTTAGGAATTCATTCTTTTTAACCCCAATAGTCCTGACAATGTTCATGTGTATTAACATAACACGTTATTATAATAACCATCATAGATCAACTGCTGCCTCGCTGATGTCTCAAATAAGCACAACTTTATAAACAGTCTTCTGCAGGGCATTAACTTTCACATAGCTGCCTGATTTCCCTCATAAATTTGTTTTGCTAACATGCTGCTGCCTCACTTTAATACACACGCATTCTTTTCTTTACTATGCTCCCTGCACCCACAGTCACAATTTAAAAAAAAATGTGGCTGTGCGGGGCTTGGCCCACCTGGCTGCATCACTCATTTACAGAATTCTGTGAAGGGAGAACTACAGCTACCATCAGCCATTGCAACTGACGGCTTGTAGTCATCATTGAACTACCAAGGCGCTGATGAGTGCTCTTGGTAGTTTATTGATACTTCCTGTTGTTCAGTTACTTGCCTGCCTGTACGATGTACGGGCAGACAGCTACACTGACAGTCTCCAGTAGCCTGAGATTGCACCCGCAATCTGATGATCGCGGGTGCAACGCTTTACAGGTTCCAAATAAATAAATACTTTTTTTTTTTTTACCTGCAAAAAGATGTGAACCTGTTCTTTAACAACCACTATGAAACACTTGTTAATATGCTGCATATAGTGCTGATTTTGTGGATATAAAAACTGTGCGCCAATCTTTGTTGATCCTCCCTTCAATAAAACAAAATTCACAGGGTTAACCCACCACACTCATTTAAAAAAAAAAAAAAAAAAATACTGTTCTTTCAGCCACTTGCCGACCGCCGGTACTATATTTACTGCTGGTGGACAGCTCCCCCAGCACCATGATGTACCCGCACATCATGGTGCGCAGCAACGAGCTGTGTTCACCATACACAGCGGATTGTGGTGCTAAGTATCAGGCCACTGAGAGCCCCGAAGATCATGTGGTCACTGTGCAATGATGACATTGTTTACTACTGTGTGTGATCTGATTGGTTTGGATTGGATTAATTGCTGTGAATTGCAGCATCACAATAGTAAACAATGAGTCATGAATGAAAGCCATTCATGACAGATAAAAGGATTGCTGTAACACTGCACTGATCATCACTGTAACAAGCAATCGGTGTTAGAAAAAAAAAAATCCCTGGTCATCAGCCCCTCAGCCCCCCCCCCCCCAGAGTAGTACAGTGTCCCTATTGTGACACTGAACTACTCTGATGAGAGTATGATATACAGTATATACATTTTACACATTTTATACATTATATATAATTTTTTTTTCTTTTTCTTTTTACAAAATCTCACCAATCAGTATCCCCGATCACCACAACACCAGCCATATGATGGCGCTGTACTGCAGTGGTGACAGTATGTTTAAAAAAAAAAAATATGGAAAAAACAAACTAAATTATATTTAATTTCTTTGTTTTCCAAAAAAGTGACAAAAAATGACAACTTCAAACAATTTGCAATGTCTCTTATTAACCCCTTCATGCCTAAGCCTTTTTCTAACACTTGTTGCTTACAAGTTAAAATCAGTATTTTTCCTAGAAATTTTTTTAGAACCCCCAAACATTTTTTTTCAGAGACCCTAGAGAATAAAATGGCGATCGTTGCAATATTTTGTCACACTGCATTTGCACAATGGTCCTCCAAATGTAAATTTTTTTTTTTTTTTTTTAAGAAATACACTTTTATGAATAAAAAATAACAAATAAGGAACATTAGCCCAATTTTTGTGTATAATGTAAAAGATGATGTTACACTGAGTAAATGGATACCTTTAAAATTGCGCACGCTCGTGGAATGGCAACAAACGACAGTACTTATCTCCATAGGTGACGCTTTAAAAAATTTTAACAGTTGCCAGTTTAGCATTACAGAGAATGTCTAGTGCTAGAATTATTGCCCTCGCTCGAACAATCGCAGCAATACCTCACACAAGTCGTTTGAACCCTGTTCACATTTGCGGGCATGACTTGCGTATGCGTTAGCTTCTGCACATGACCACGGAGTGATGGGGCGCTTTAATTCTTTTTTTTTTTTTTTACACCGTCCATTAAAAAAAAAAGTTTTAAGCACTGTAAACATCCCTTGTGATAGTAATAGTGGCAGGTACTCTTTATGGAGGGATCTGGGGTCTATAAGACCCCAGATCCCTCCTTTTGCACTTAAAAGCATTCAAAACGCCAAGTTTGGCTGTTTTGAATACTGTCATTTTTTAAAATCTGGAACCTTTAAGGCTTCAGTGATGTCATGACATCTGTTCCTGGGTTACTAGATCGGAGACCTGATCAAAGCCAACTACGGCATTGTTTGTGTCTCCAGCCAGCCGGCGGATATACCGGCTGGTCACTCGAGCTTCCCAGTGAGCCTGGGTGAGCCGTGGAAGGTGGCTGGAGGGGGGACTGGGGTTTGGGAACATCCCCTCCCACTGCTTGTCATAATGCGTGGCTGCTTAGCCACATCGATTGTCATAAGAATGCCAACTGTCGGCTCTAGAAAAAAACGGTACCAGGGTGATGCCAGCTGCAGGTATTTAAAAACCTTGATCTGTTTTGGGGGGAATTCATGCCCTGAACATTCAAGGACAACCAGTGAAGGGTCAAAAAAAAAAAAAAAATACCGTATTTATCGGCGTATAACACGCAGTTTAGGAGGGAAGTTTAAGGGAAAAAAACTTACATTTAAATGCCCATCATTGCAGCCTTCTCAGTGCACCCTTGCCCCAGTGCAGCCATGTCAGTGCAGCCTTGTGAGTGCAGCCTTCCCCAGTGTCCATTGCAGCCTTATCCCAGTGCAGCCTTATCCCAGTGCAGCCTTATCCCAGTGCAGCCTTATCCCAGTGCAGCCTTATCCCAGTGCAGCCTTATCCCAGTGCAGCCTTATCCCAGTGCAGCCTTGCCCCATTGCAGACTTGCCCCAGTGCAGCCTTGTCAGTGCAGCCTTCCCCAGTGTCCATTGCAGCCTTGTTAGTGCAGCCTTCCCCAGTGTCCATTGCAGCCTTGTCCCAGTGCAGCTTTGCCCCAGTGCAGCCTTGCCGCTCGCAGTTTGAAAATGGCGCCGCTCCCCTGCGATCCCGAGCTTCAAAATCACCGACCGCGATTTGAAAATGGCGCCGCTGGCGCCGAAATACACAGAGCCGGTCCTCGGCTCTTCTCGGCGGCTCTCGTTCCCTTTCGGCTCCACTCGTAGTCCCGCCCGGGATGGGCGTGACTGTGAGCGGAGCTATCCGAACCTAGCCGAGTACACACGGCTAGGTTCGGGCGGCGCTCGAGTGAAGCCGAAAGTGGCCGAGAAGAGCCGAGGACCGGCTCTGTGTATTTCGGCGCCGGCGGCGCCATTTTCAAATCGCGGTCGGCGATTTTGAAGCTCAGGATCGCAGGGGATCGGCGTATAACATGCACCTGCGATTTTCCCCTGATTTTAAGGGGAAAAAAGTGCGTGTTATACGCCGATAAATATGGCATATAATTTCATTTGGGTACAGTGTTGCATGACCCAGTAATTGCCGGTTAAAGTAGCACAGTGCTGAATAGCAAAAAATGCCCTGTTCATAAATAGAGGTCGACCGATATATCGGCCAGCCGATATTTGGTGTTTTTTACTTAATCGGCAACGGCCGATTGTGCTAATAAAAAAGGCTGATATAACTTCAGCGCGACATGCAAATGACTTCTGTAATAGAAGTCAATACAAGTTGCCTGAAATCTTCTGTGAAGCACTTCTCTCCTCCTCTGGGCAGCCTGCCAAATCTGATAAAAAGAACCTGAAGAGATACAATGTTTACACTTATGAATGAACTGAACTCTGTGTGTAGAAGCTCTCAGTTTAACCATTTAACCACTTCAGCCCCGGAAGGATTTACCCCCTTCCTGACCAGAGCACTTTTTACAATTTGGCACTGCGTCGCTTTAACTGCTAATTGCGCGGTCATGCAATGCTGTACCCAAACGAAATTTGCGTCCTTTTCTTCCCACAAATAGAGCTTTCTTTTGATGGTATTTGATCACCTCTGCCGTTTTTTTTTTTTTTTTGCGCTATAAACCGAAAATTTTGAAAAAAATAATATTTTCTACATTTTGTTATAAAAAAAATCCAATAAACTCAATTTTAGTCATACATTTAGGCCAAAATGTATTCGGCCACATGTCTTTGGTAAAAAAAATGTCAATAAGTGTATATTTATTGGTTTGCGCAAAAGTTATAGCGGCTACAAGCTAGGGTACATTTTCTGGAATTTACACAGCTTTTAGTTTATGACTGCCTATGTCATTTCTTGGGGTGCTAAAATGGCAGGGCAGTACAAAACCCCCCCAAATGACCCCATTTTGGAAAGTAGACACCCCAAGGAAATTGCTGAGAAGCATGTTGAGCTCATTGAATATTAATTTTTTTTGTCCCAAGTGATTGAATAATGACAAAAAAAAAATTACAAAAAGTTGTAAAAGTTGTAAAAAAAAATACATTCTGTTGCTTCTCCTGAGTACGGGGATACCACATGTGTGGGACTTTTTGGGAGCCTTGCCTCGTACGGGGCCCCGAAAACCAATCACCGCCTTCAGGATTTCTAAGGGTGTAAATTTTTGATTTCACTCCTCACTACCTATCACAGTTTTGAAGGCCATAAAATGCCCAGATGGCACAACCCCCCCAAATGACCCCATTTTGGAAAGTAGACACCCCAAGATATTTTCTGAGAGGCATGTTGAGTCCATGGAATATTTTATATTTTGACACAAGTTGCAGGAAAGTGACAATTTTTTTTTTTTTTTTTTTTGCACAAAGTTGTCACTAAGTGATATATTGCTCACACAGGCCATGGGCATATGTGGAATTGCACCCCAAAATACATTTAGCTGCTTCTCCTGAGTATGGGGATACCACATGTGTGGGACTTTTTGGGAGCCTAGCCGCATATGGGGCCCCGAAAACCAATCTCTGCCTTCAGGATTTCTAAGGGTGTACATTTTTGATTTCACTCTTCACTGCCTATCACAGTTTCAGAGGCCATGGAATGCCCAGGTGGCACACCCCCCCCCCCCCCCAAATGACCCCATTTTGGAAAGTAGACACCCCAAGCTATTTGCTGAGAGGCATGGTGAGTATTTTGCAGCTCTCATTTGTTTTTGAAAATGAAGAAAGACAAGAAACTTTTTTTTTTTTTTTTTCGATTTTCAAAACTTTGTGACAAAAAGTGAGGTTTGCAAAATACTCACTATACCTCTCAGCAAATAGCTTGGGGTGTCTACTTTCCAAAATAGGGTCATTTGGGGGGGGGGTTGTGCCACCTGGGCATTCCATTGCCTCCGAAACTGTGATAGGCAGTGAAGAGTGAAATCAAAAATTTACGCCCTTAGAAAGCCTGAAGGCGGTGCTTGGTTTTTGGGTCCCGTACGCGGCTAGGCTCCCAAAAAGTCTCATACATGTGGTATCCCTGTACTCAGGAGAAGCAACAGAATGTATTTTGGGATGTAATTTCACATATTCCCATGGCATGTTTGAGCAATATATCACTTAGTGACAACTTTGTGCAAAAAAAAAATTTGTCTCTTTCCCGCAACTTGTGTCACAATATAAAATATTCCGTGGACTTGACATGCCTCTCAGCAAATAGCTTGGGGTGTCTACTTTCCAAAATGGGGTCATTTGGGGGGGTTTTGAACTGTCCTGGCATTTTATGCACAACATTTATTAGCTTATGTTACACATCACCCACTCTTCTAACCACTTGAAGACAAAGCCCTTTCTGACACTTTTTGTTTACATGAAAAAATTATTTTTTTTTTTGCAAGAAAATTACTTTGAACCCCCAAACATTATATATTTTTTTAAAGCAAATGCCCTACAGATTAAAATGGTGGGTGTTTCATTTTTTTTTTTCACACAGTATTTGCGCAGCGATTTTTCAAATGCATTTTAGGGGGAAAAAACACACTTTTTAAAATTTTAATGCACTAAAACACACTATATTGCCCAAATGTTTGATGAAATAAAAAAGATGATCTTAGGCCGAGTACATGGATACCAAACATGACATGCTTTAAAATTGCGCACAAACGTGCAGCGGCAACAAAATAAATACATTTTTAAAAGCCTTTACAAGTTACCACTTTAGATTTACAGAGGATTTCTACTGCTAAAATTACTGCCCTCGATCTGACCTTCGTGGTGATACCTCAAATGCATGGTGCAATTGCTGTTTACATTTGACGCCAAACCAATGCTTGCGTTCGCCTCAGCGCAAGAGCAGGGGGGGACTTTTTTTTTTTTTTCTTTATTATTTTTTTGCTTTTTTATCTTATTTTTAAACTGTTCCTTTCATTTTTTTTTTTTTTTTTTTTTTTTAATAATTTTTATTGTTATCTCAGGGAATGTAAATATCCCCTATGATAGCAATAGGTAGTGACAGGTACTCTTTTTTTAAAAAAAATTGGGGTCTATTAGACCTTAGATCTCTCCTCTGCCCTCAAAGCATCTGACCACACCAAGATCGGTGTAATAAAATGCTTTCCCAATTTCCCAATGGCGCTGTTTACATCCGGTGAAGTCTAAGTCATGAAATGCTCGTAGCTTCAGGTTTCTTAGGCCATAGAGATGTTTGGAGCCACTCTGGTCTCTGATCAGCTCTATGGTCACCTGGCTGAATCACCGGCTGCAGGTTCCCTGTTGAGACAGGAGAGCCAGAGAAAAACACGGAAGACGGTGGGGGGGGGGGGGGGGCATTCCCTACCACTGCTTGTAAAAGCAGTCTAGAGGCTAATTAGCCGCTAAGATTGCATTTACATGAAAGCCGACCGCTGGCTGAAAAGAATGATACCAAGATGATACCTAAACCTGCAGGCATCATTCTGGTATAACCACTCAAAGTTGTGAATGGCGTACCTGAAGACATAAAAATGGTTAACAATAAAACACAGTGAACGGTAAAGTATAAAAAACTGCATACCTGAAAAGCAAACATGATAAAACAGAATACCAATAAAACATTGCAGAATAGAATACAGTAAAAAAAAGAGCAGAACAATAGAGAGAGAATAGAGAGAGAGAGAGAACAATAAAACGACAACTATTTTATTTTATTTTTTATATATATATATATATATATATATATATATATATATATATATATATATATATATATATATATATATATATATATATATATATATATAATTTTTTTTTTTTTTTTACACTTTTTTTTGTAACTGTTATAATTGTAACCGGTTCCAGATTCGGGTCTCTCAAAATGCGATGGCATTTTGGGAGACCCTGTGAAAGTGTGCCTAGTCTGTGCAATGCTGTACCCTACGCTAATACTCAACTAGTGCATGGTAGCGTTCAAAACATTCACCAATGCAAAGACCAGGATTGTCAGGACAGGAGGGACAATAATAGCGGGTGTCACGCCTATATCCGCGCTTGCTGCAGACACAACATCTTTTTTGGGGGGGTTAGTTGGGTAGGGGTACTCGGGAGGACATAAAGAAAATGCCTCTCATGCAGCTGACTGCATTTGGTTGGGGATGTCAATGGGGGAAGTACGGGCGCTGCAGAAGTGGTGGGTTCCCAATTAGGATTGGCGAATGCTGCAGGAAGGGCACTATGGGCATGACGGGCCTGTGTTTGTCTTCTTGGTGGCAGCGGGAAACTACTTGTGCTTGCCACCTCACCAGCTTGAACTGCACTTATGGGACTCGCCACGTCACCAAGTGTTACTGCAGTGCTGGTTTGACTACGACCGGGGTGTACTAGGCCGCTGGTGCTTGCCAGTTAACCAAAATGCTACCAAAAAAAACTGTTAGCGATCTCAGGGATCAGGCCTGACTCTGCGAATGCTGCAGTTATGTGTTTAGTGTTTTGTAAGTGACAGTGATCGATCGATACTGCACTTGGGTGGGCTGGGCCGGGTGGAGGGGCAAAACGCAGGTGCTAGCAGGTATCTGGGCTGATCCCGCTAACAATGCGTTTTTGGGAACCCTAAACTGCTGGGGACGCTAGTACAGATCTGATCAGATCAGATATTGATCCGATCAGATACTATACTACTAAGGGAGGCGTATGCTGCGTGCGTGTTAGCGGTACCAGCGCTAACCTGACGCTGCCTGGGGTGACGCATATCACCGCCGGGCGATCAGTGGGCTAAACCTTTATTAGGTAATAAACGGCGGGTGCCCTGACACTATAAAAAATAAACGAACTAACCAGCGTCACCCGTAACAGTTATACGGTGATCACTGGTGAAAGGGTTAACTAGGGGGCAATCAAGGGGTTAAAATATTTATTAGGTAGTTTATGGGGGTCCCTGACGCTATAAAACGCTGACGGCGAACCTAAATATTTACCTCCCTAACTAGCGTCACCAGTGACACTAATACAGCGATCAGAAAAATGATCGCTTAGCGACACTGGCGACGGGGGGTGATCAAGGGGTTAAAACTTTATTAGGGGGGTTACCCTAGACCTAAAGGGGGCTAACCCTAACTGCCCTAACACACTAACTGTCACAAACTGACACCATGCAGTAATCAGGAAAAAAAAAACTGCTTGGTGACAGTGTGACAGGGGGGGGAGCGGTAATCGGGGGGGGGGATCGGGGTGTAATGTATGCCTGGCATGTTCTACTGTGTGTGTGTGTGTTGTGCACTCACATTCCAATCTTCTCTCCTCGGCGCCGGAACAGAAAATGCCGAGCCGAGGAGAGATTACATCATTTCCTCTGCCTCTGTGTACAATACAGAGGCAGGGAAATGATTTGATTGGCCAGGAGCGATCGCGAGGGGGGGGCCACGAATGGATGGCCTCTCCCTCACCACTGATCGCCGGGGAGGATTTGCCGACCGCCGCAGGCACCGGGGGAGGGGGGCCACCCGCGGGCAGGCAAGGACGTACCTGTAAGTCCTTTTGCCTGCCCGTGCCATTCTGCCGACGTACATCGTCGTGCGGCGGTCGGCAACTGGTTAAAGACTAAATCTTTTCTGACATTTGTTGCTTACAAGTAAAAAGCCTGTATTTTCTGCTAGAAAATCACTTGGAACCCCCAAACATTTCGGCAGCGGTGCACATTCATTTCAATGGGCAGGAGTGGAGGTATACACCGCTCCAAAGATGCTGCTTGCAGGACTTTTTTCTTAACATCCTGCCAGCGCATCGCCTCAATGTGAAAGTACTCGGGCTTTCACACTGAGACTGCAGGGGAGCCGTTTTACAGGCACTTTAAAGGCGCTATTTTTAGCCCAAAAGCGCCTGAAAAACGCCCCAGTGTGAAAGGGGTCTAACTGTTAGATTTTATGAGATGAAGGGAAAAAAAAGAAAAAGAAAAAAAAAATCGGCCTAATATATCGGCCCAAAAAAATTGGCATCACATATCGGCCATCAGCCACCGTGATTTCTAAATATAGGCATCGGCCAGAGAAAAACCCATATCGGTCGACCTCTAGTCGTAAAGGGGGTAAAACTTTCCAGAGGTCAAGTGGTTAATATGAGTCTAACATGATTTGAAAATTTCAGTTGCATGGTTGAAATAAAGATCAGTATCCATGTACTTAAGCTTAATGGATTGAGCTGAATGATTTGGTGACCTTTTTCCATTTATTTTTATTTTTTATTTTTTTTTAGAGCGAAGAAAAAGGTCATTGTGGCCCCAAAACCCAAGGTTAAGGTAATCTGCATTTATTTTCCTTACAGATCATCTGTATAATAAATGTATAATGTAAGTTCCTATAATTCTTTCAGTATTATATATTTCTTTAATCATGTTTCAGGACCACACATGAGAGCAAGCACTCTGCTCAACTAAAACAGGAAACACAATCCGTAAAATAAGCATAGTCATCTTTTTTACCAGTTATTTGTGTTTCTAGTCCAACAGGAGCATCAAAACCTTTTTTACTTTCCCTTAGGTTTTTGTGCTAGTTGGAAGGGTCTCCCAGTAAATGCCCTCCCATGTTTTAAGGGACACTTGACCTGGAGGAGTTGCATATCTGAGCTTTCACTGATCAGGATCAACTTCTCTTAATAATCACTTTCCCAGTTTTTTCCCAAGGTCTCTTGGGGAACCATCTGTATGGGCACAGAGGCTCTAGCTGAGCCTCCCCTTACTCATATTTGGTCAGATTCCAAGTACTCCCCTATATTACTTTTGGAGGTGTGGGGTAGTGAGGGAGCCCTTGGTGGTCATCCAAGCACCTGATGTATGCTGCTGAGCAGTGATGAGCTCAGGCATGTACCGACATGAGTTAAATCCAGCCTGAGCTATGCTGCTAAGTGACTGAAAGCCAACATCCACTCCTAAGTGATGGAAGCATTGCTGGCAGCCACACGTATACATGCCCCATTTGCGTACATGTGGTTTTTGGGGTGGGCAATGTCTATGCTGCCTGTTATTGGCTGTTGCCTTTGACCGCTTCCAGGTAGGATAGCTCAGGCAGGTTTGGACTGATGTCTGGATCCCCCTGAGCTTATCTCTACTACTGAGAATGTGGCTTGACCATGCTCATCAGCATTACCAAGTCCTTCTGTGGAATGCATGCTGCTGGAGCAAGTCCACGCTCCTTCTTCCTGGGAGTCCATGTGGTTGGAGCAGGGAATTTGGGCATCCCTGACTACTTTGGGCAGATGACACGCTTTTGACAAGCCAGGTGACCCACTTCTGGTACACGGAACAGGAAGGAACACAATCTAGTACAGTGTGGGGCTCCCCAAGTGGTGGATGTTGGTACTTTGTTGCGAGCATCCAGATGCCAAGCGGGAGCGTAAGCCAGTAGGGCAGGGTTTTCCAAACTATTGTTCATGAACTACAATTCCCATCATGCCTGCTCATGTCTGTGAATGTCAGAGTTTTACAATGCCTCGTGGGATGTGTACTTCCGCAACAGCTGGAGGGCCATAGTTTGGAGATCCCTGCAATAGGGGTTGGAGCCATAGATATACCTTACCATAAATCCCAGAAGTGTTCCAGCAGACTTCCTCTGGTCAGCAGTGCTACACCATGCAGTTTTATTTCAGCTACAGAATAGGCTGATTCGGGCACCATCAGCTCCAAGGTAAAGGCCTCTTTCTGCCTATAGTGTGGGAAGGGTACCTGGTAACCTAGGGAGGATGTCCTGTTTTTGGGTGCTTTGGTTAGGGCATCTGTACTTCTGCTCCACATTGAGTTTTGGTATGCCTTATACAAGCTCTGGATTTAAATGCACTGTATGTTGCTGTCCACCATGGCAAGTTGAGGACCAGGCTACAGCGGTAGCACACCTCAATTTGTAGAGCGGTGTGCTTTTTCCTTCACTTATGTCACACTCTGCGTGTAGGGGGTTATTTACATTTTACTCTAACACTCTCTCCATTTTACCCTTTTCCAACTCTTTTTGTTGCAGCAAGGAGAAATGACTGCCATATGCCTAGTACACACAAGAAGGAAATCGTACGAAAAGTACCGCTTTAGAATTGATTGTACAATAATCTGTTCATTGGTAACACCTTTCGAGAGCCAATCACAACAGTTTACGCAAAATTATCTGAGGGGACAAGCACAAACATTTTTTCTTGTACAATACCAGAACTAATGATTTTTGTTTAATCAGTACAGTATTTGTCTGGAAAAAATGGAGTGACCAAGACCGCGCATGCTCGGAAATGAAAGAATACATTACAATACAATGCAATACATTACATCCAAAGTTGCATTATGTCGTACGTGAATTTTTGTAACTTTAGCAACCTCTGCATTTCTGATATGAGACTAGCATGCAAAAAAAAAAAAACGGACAATCATTCGTCCAATATTTTCATTGTGTGTACGAGGCTTAAGGGTGTCTGATTAGCTATTATCCAGGAAGCAATTGATGTCCAAATCCACATTCAGGCCTTCTGGGAGTAAGGGTACCAATTTCAGAGTTTCCATTTTGGACACTTCCCTTTTCTTATTGTTTCCTCTCCAGTGTGTTTCAACCACATCGTTTGCAGTAAATTTCAATGGGCTAGAATTCCTATAATTGAATTTTCTGAAATGCGCCGACAAGTTATGTTCCTTGAAGCCTCTTTTAATATTGAATACATGCTCCCTTAACCCGTCCCGGAGCCATCTGGTGGTCCTACCAATGTATTGTTTCCAGCAAGGGCATTCAAGCATATGTATACAACATATCTGGTGGTACATGTGATGAAGGAGTTAATATTATAACTCTTTTATCAGTGGTATTTGAATAGAACTGGGTACATTTATGGATAGAGGTTCCAGATTCTCTACATACAGTGCATATAAAAAGTCTACACACCCCTGTTAAAATGTCAGGTTTCTGTGTTTTAAAAGATTGAGACATAGATAAATAATTTCTGAACTTTTTCCACATTTTAATGTGACCTATAAACTGTACAACTCAATTGGAAAACAAACTGAATTCTTTTAAGAGGGGGGCTGGGAAGTAAAAATAAAATAATGTGGTTGCATAACTGTGCACACCCTCTTATTATAGGGGATGTAGCTGTGTTCAGAATTAAGCAATCCCAGTCAAACTCATGTTAAATAGGAGTCAGTACATACCTGCCATCATTTAAAATGCCTCTGATTAACCCCAAATAAAGTTCAGCTGTTCTAGTAGGTCTTTCCTGACATTTTCTTAGTCGCATCCTACAGCAAATCCATGGTCTGCATAGAGCTTCAAAAGCATCAAAGGGATCTCATTTTTAGAAGGTGTCAGTCAGGAGAAGGGTACAAAAGAATTTCCAAGGCATTAGATATACCATGGAACACAGTGAAGTCATCAAGTGAAGAAAATATGGCACAACAGTGACATTACCCCAAGAATTGGACGTCCCTCAAAAATTGATGAAAAGACGAGAAGAAAACTGGTCAGGGAGGCTGCCAAGAGGCCTACACAGCAACATTAAAGGAGCTGCAGGAATATCTGGCAAGTCTGGCTGTGTGGTACATGTGACCACAATCTCCCGTATTCTTCATATGTCTGGGCTATGGGGTAGAGTGGTAAGACAGACGAAAGCCTTTTCTTACGAAGAAAAACATCCAAGCCTGGCTAAATTTTGCAAAAACACATCTGAGGTCTCCCAAAAGCATGTGGGGAAATGTGTTATGGTCTGATGAATCCAAGGTTTAACTTTTTGGCCAATTCAAAAAGATATGTTTGGTTCAAAAATACTGCACATCACCAAAAGAACACCATACCCACAGTGAAGCACGGTGGTGGCAGCATCGTGCTTTGGGGCTGTTTTTCTTTAGCTGGAACAGCGGTCTTGGTCAAGTAGAGGGAATTATGAACAGTTCCAAATACCAGTCAATATTGGCACAGAACCTTCAGGCTTCTGCTAGAAAGCTGAACGTGAACAGGAACTTCATCTTTCAGCATGACAATGACCCAAAGCATACATCCAAATCAACAAAGGAATGGCTTCACCAGAAGAAGATTAAAGTTTTGGAATGGCCTAGCCAGAGCCCAGACCTGAATCTGATTGAAAATCTGTGGGGTGATCTAAAGAGAGCTGTGCACAGGAGATGCCCTTGCAGTATGTCAGATTTGGAGTGTTTTTGCAAAGAGCAGCGGGCAAATATTGCCAAGTCAAGATGTGCCATGCTGATAGACTCCTATCCAAAAAGACAGAGTGCTGTAATAAAATCAAAAGGTGCTTTAACCAAGTATTCATTTAAGGGTGTGCACACTTATGTAACCTTATTATTTTAGGTTTTTGGTTTTACTTCCCTCCACCTAAAAGATTTCAGTTTGTTGTTCAACTGAGTTGTACAGTTTATAGGTCACGTTAAAGGTGGAAAAGGTTCTGAAATTATTTATCTTTGTCTCATTTTTTACATCACAGAAACCTGACATTTTAACGGGTGTGTAGACTTTTTATATCCACTGTATGACAGATTTTTTTTGCATGGGAAAAACCCCTTTATATATGCAAAGAACATAGTTCTAATAGGAAGGTCAACCACATTATGTGCTAGTTTATCCCTTAGGGTGGGGCCCTCCCGAATACCACTTGTGGGTGTGATGGTAGGATAGAACTAAAGACATTCTTTAGTATACCCCAATTTTTTTTTATTTTCTTGATTTGGAAGTACGGGGTTGAAAAATTGGTAATGAAAGCACAGAAAATCACTTGATGGATCAGGTTTAGGATTCTCTTCAAGTAGCGCCTCTATATTTATAGTCATAGATGTAAGCAGCTAACACAAATAGAAAATTTGTAATAAATCATATATAACCAAGTGTAGCGCTAAAAAATGAGAGAGAAAATATTGCTATACCACATATAATAGCAAAATGAATTGTGAAAAGATAGTGTTTTGTATACTTTGTGAACATTCATACATATAGAACACTTATGTTATAAAGCCTTAGGGTCACCAAAAGTGATAACAGGATGTAAAAATGGCAATAAAGTCCAAAACTGAATGTGCAGATAGGGTGAACATAAATTTTGCAATGGTGATAAATTCCAAAACATATACTCGTGAGAGATTTCTGTATGTAATCCAACATGTGCTGACAGACCCTTGTGCGAAACCGCCACCTAGGATGACTGGAGGCTTACCAGAAAGTTGGGACCCACCTAGCATACGCTATATGGGTCAAACAGGCTTGGATTGCTCACTGGCAATGAAGGTAGGGAACCAAGGGCTGGTGAATGGTGAAGTTGTAACGTTGCTATCCCAAAGAGGTCTTCTTCATATGGAAGCTCGGACACCAACGGACATTACCCACATGTAATGAAGAAGGGGCTCATAGCGTAATTCCGTAAACCATAAAAAATTTATTAAAAGGAAAAACACATTTCAGAATAAAAAGCGCTTGCAAGTAAAATGTCCCACCTGTGGAGTCCTCCCGACGCGTTTCCTCATACAAGACTTCGTCTGGGGTACTTGCCCACTGCAGCCAAACTCCTTTATATAGGGACAAAGACCCCTCTGATGAGAATCCAGCTCCCAGGCTTGTTTGCATTGGCACTTCCGGGGTCATCCAAAATGGCGGACCCGAGTGCTATCCAAGCCTCTCTTTCATGTAATTCAATTCCCATAGGTCTAATGGTATCATGTGTTTCAAGAGAAGACGTGGTGCTGAGTGCCTTCCAAGCCTCTCTTTCACATGATTCCATTCCCATAGGTCTAATGGTGTCATGTGCTTCAGGAGGAGACATGATGCTGAATGCCTTCCAAACCTCTCTTTCAAATGATTCCATTCCCATAGGTCTAATGGTGTCATGTGCTTCAGGAGGAGACATGATGCAAAGTCCATTCCCATAGGTCTAATGGTGTCATGTGCTTCAGGAGAAGACATGATGCTGAGTGCCTTCCAAGTCTCTCTTTCAAATGATTCCATTCCCATAGGTCTAATGGTGTCATGTGCTTCAGGAGGAGACATGATGCTGAGTGCCCTCCAAGCCTCTCTTTCAAATGATTCCATTCCCATAGGTCTAATGGTGTCATGTGTTTCAAGAGAAGACGTGGTGCTGAGTGCCTTCCAAGCCTCTCTTTCACATGATTCCATTCCCATAGGTCTAATGGTGTCATGTGTTTCAAGAGAAGACGTGGTGCTGAGTGCCTTCCAAGCTTCTCTTTCACATGATTCCATTCCCATAGGTCTAATGGTGTCATGTGCTTCAGGAGGAGACATGATGCTGAATGCCTTCCAAACCTCTCTTTCAAATGATTCCATTCCCATAGGTCTAATGGTGTCATGTGCTTCAGGAGGAGACATGATGCAAAGTCCATTCCCATAGGTCTAATGGTGTCATGTGCTTCAGGAGAAGACATGATGCTGAGTGCCTTCCAAGTCTCTCTTTCAAATGATTCCATTCCCATAGGTCTAATGGTGTCATGTGCTTCAGGAGGAGACATGATGCTGAGTGCCCTCCAAGCCTCTCTTTCAAATGATTCCATTCCCATAGGTCTAATGGTGTCATGTGTTTCAAGAGAAGACGTGGTGCTGAGTGCCTTCCAAGCCTCTCTTTCACATGATTCCATTCCCATAGGTCTAATGGTGTCATGTGCTTCAGGAGGAGACATGATGCTGAATGCCTTCCAAACCTCTCTTTCAAATGATTCCATTCCCATAGGTCTAATGGTGTCATGTGCTTCAGGAGGAGACATGATGCTGAATGCCTTCCAAGTCTCTCTTTCAAATGATTCCATTCCCATAGGTCTAATGGTGTCATGTGCTTCAGGAGGAGACATGATGCAAAGTCCATTCCCATAGGTCTAATGGTGTCATGTGCTTCAGGAGGAGACAAGATGCAGAGTCCCGGCATCCAGAACCTCCCACTTCCACTTGTTACTACCCCTTATGACCTCTTAGTGGGTGTATGGAGGGGGAGGCCGTGACTCTGCATCACCACATCAGTGACATCCCCCCTAACGTATATTACGATAAAAAAACACGCTCGCGCATGCGCGCGGCGTAGTTCAGCGCGGTGACATCAATGAAGGGCGAGGCCGCAACTGTGCGTCTCAACCTCAATCACATCCCCCATAGTCTAAGAGAGACCGCGCTCGCGCATGCGCGCGGCGTGGTCCAGCGCGGTAACGTCATCAAAAAACGACGCATGCGTACATCACCTCCGGTCTCCGTTTGATCACACCAGGAAGTGACCTGCAGAGAGGGGAAAAGGGCCGGAAATGATGTTATAATCCCCAGACCGGCCTTCAAAGTGTACGCAATGAGTGTGCATTAATGGGTGACCTAAACACGATCAGGACTTTATTCAAAGATGATAGATGAGTCCATGAAAACAAAATAAATGAAAAAAATATGAAGAAGATGGATTCTCAGCAAGAGAGAGAAGAGATGGACAATTAATTATTCCATCTCTTGACTCACTCTATGTCCCCATATAGCTCATATTGTATTACTTCAAAAACGACAATACTTTAATAATAACTACCCAATTGTCAAAATAAAGTAAATATAATCATAATAATAATAAAATAATGTGTAACAGATGGAAAGGCACATGCATGTAAAAAGTATCAGACATAATATACACCCTAGGTATTAGTACTCCTAAACGGAAGTTGATGTTTCTTATCTCATGATAAATCTGTCAAGACTCGTTTATAAAGGCATTAACATCTACTTCCACGTTCATGCCTTGAGGAAAAAAGGTCTGTAGTTCATACGCCCAGAACATTTCAAGGCGAGAGACCCCTCTGATTTTGGCCCCTCCCCTCCACGGCGGGACGTATTTGTCTATAATGACAAATTGTGAACCAGTGGGGTTACTATTATGATATTGCTTGTAATGTCTGGGTACCGTATGCTTAGAGTCCCTGCCTTTGATTAGAGCAATATGTTCCCCTACCCTTGTTGTAAACGTTCTGGTGGTACGACCAATGTATTGTCTACGACAAGGGCATGTGATAAGATATACTATGTATTTGGTACTACACGTGCAAAAAGATTTCACTGTATATCTTTTCCCCGTGACTGTAGATGTGAATTCTGTGACTTTACGTCCTTCCAGGTTATTATGCAAACATACCACACATTTTCTACACGGGTAAAAGCCTGTCATGTTATGGAAAAAAGAAGGCCGGGATGGTGGATTTATAACATTGGGGGCTATCTGACCCTGTAGAGATGGTGCTCCCCTAAATATAATTTTGGCCTCTTCTGGCAATGACCCGCCCAGAATGTTATCATGTCTCAAGACATCCCAGTGTTTTTTTACAATGCTTTTAATTTGTTTGTGCTGGGTTGAGAAAGATGTTATCATTGCCCATTTAAACTTTTCATCCGGTTCTTTTTTTGGCTTTACCTCGAGTAAAGTTTTCCTTTCAATATTCATGGCTCTCTGGATCTCAAAATCCAGGTTGGCGTTGTCATACCCTTTGTCTATAAATTTTTGTTTAAGGACACCTGCTTGTGTGATAAATAATTCCGTGTCCGTGCAGTTCCTACGGAGCCTGAGAAATTGGCTGCGAGGAACAGCACTTAACCAGGATCTATGATGGCAACTGGTGGTGGGAATAAAACCATTACGGTCAGTGGGCTTAAAGTAGGTGTTAAATTTAAATTTTCTGTCTACTATTTCTATCTCCAAGTCCAGGAAATGTATCTTGGTCCTGCTGGCCTCATATGAAAGGGAGATGCCCCTGTCATTAGAATTCAGACACTCGAAAAATTGTTCGAGTGTCTCAAAAGAGCCATTCCACAGGAGGAGGATGTCGTCTATGTACCTAGCCCACAGAACCAACGAAGTGGTCCCGTGGGCATAGACGACATCCTCCTCCCACTTGGCCATAAACAAGTTCGCAAGGCTAGGTGCGAACTTGGCACCCATTGCCACTCCCCGTTGTTGCAGGTAGTAGTTCTGGTTAAACCAGAAGTAGTTATGTCTGGTTGCGAAGTCCAACAATTCGATTATATAATCACATTGAAAAGTTGCAAGGGACTGTTCACGATGGAGAAAATGTTTGACTGCATCTATACCCTTCTCATGGGCTATACACGTGTACAAGGATGCCACGTCAGCAGTGGCCATAATGAATCCTTCCTGTATATTGACCTCCTCTAGGAATCTGATAGTGGAACCGGTGTCTTTAAGGTAGGAGGGTGTACGTTTCACTAGCGGTTGAAGGTAAAAGTCGATGTACTTCCCAATTCTTGCCGTAATGGAATTGATACCACTGACAATAGGTCTACCGGGTGGACATGTAGGGTTTTTATGTATTTTGGGTAAATAGTATATGGTAGGGATCCTGGGAGCTGTGGGGACCAGAAATGCCCTCTTTTTTATTCAAAATCTTTAAATCATAACCCTTGGTAATAAGCTGTTGAAGTTGTTTTTTGTATGCATTGGTGGGGTTATTGGGGAGTGTTTGATAAGTACCAGGTTCATTCAAAATTCTAAACATCTCCTCCTCATATTGGCTCTTATCAAGAACCACTATGCCCCCTCCTTTGTCCGCAGGACGGACAACCAAATTTTTTTGTGCGCATAATGATTCCAATCCCTCTTTCGACAATGGAGAGTTTCGAATACGCTTAACAGGCAGTTTGGATAAATCACTGAGAACGAGATCCCTGAACATTTTTACTGCCGGTGCGGTGGGTACAGGAGGGGAGAAAAGAGAAGGATTCGATAGTCCTGAATGTACCGTTCCAGATGTGGCAGCCGGAAAATCTGTACGTACAGGGTTAGAAATCAAGTACCTTTGAATGTTGATTTTTCGTATGTACTTATGCAAATCGATAAATGTGTGAAATTTATCTAGTTTTTTCATTGGGGCGAATTTGAGGCCTTTGTCAAGTACAGATAATTCAGCTTTCGTTAGGATGTGAGAACTTAGATTAAAGACACCCTGGCCACTCAGGTTCTCTTTCTCTTTTCTCCTTTGTAATTTCCTCCCCCCTCTGCAGCCTCTCTTTGGTCTGGACCTCGTTTCCTTGCGCGTCGGTCCTCGTGAAAACCCTGATTGTTGTAATGATTAGTAGTATGTGTATATACAGGGTGATCCAAGTTCTCCCTCCTACGTTCAGGGCTGTACTCATCTCTCAAGGGTGTATAACGATTGTATGTGGGGACTGGAGAGGGGTAGCGATAATGTAAGTTATCCCTGTGATAAAAATCAGAGCGTGTCTCTTGTCTCCTTGCTGGAGACTGATAGGACTGATTGTTATAATTATAGTTTTGGGGGTGTGTATTGCTTCTGGGGTTGCCCCTACCCCGCATATTGCCCCTTTGGTTACCTCTCCCTCTCTGGGGGTTTCTAGGGGTCTGTGGATTGTCATAATATACCCTCTGTTGGGAAAGAGGGTCTGGCTGCAGTGGGCAAGTACCCCAGACGAAGTCTTGTATGACGAAACGCGTCGGGAGGACTCCACTGCCGCCATTTTACTTGCAATCGCTTTTTATTCTGAAATGTAAGTGTTTTTCCTTTTAATAAATTTTTTATGGTTTACGGAATTACGCTATGAGCCCCTTCTTCATTACATGTGGGTAATGTCCGTTGGTGTCCGAGCTTCCATATGAAGAAGACCTCTTTGGGATAGCAACGTTACAACTTCACCATTCACCAGCCCTTGGTTCCCTACCTTCATTGCCAGTGAGCAATCCAAGCCTGTTTGACCCATATAGCGTATGCTAGGTGGGTCCCAACTTTCTGGTAAGCCTCCAGTCATCCTAGGTGGCGGTTTCGCACAAGGGTCTGTCAGCACATGTTGGATTACATACAGAAATCTCTCACGAGTATATGTTTTGGAATTTATCACTATTGCAAAATTTATGTTCACCGTATCTGCACATTCAGTTTTGGACTTTATTGCCATTTTTACATCCTGTTATCACTTTTGGTGACCCTAAGGCTTTATAACATAAGTGTTCTATATGTATGAATGTTCACAAAGTATACAAAACACTATCTTTTCACAATTCATTTTGCTATTATATGTGGTATAGCAATATTTTCTTTCTCATTTTTTAGCGCTACACTTGGTTATATATGATTTATTACACACTCAGCACTACCCGGAGCCTTTAAATATGGTCCGGTGGGGCTTTAACCACTTCCCGCCCGCCCTATAGCGGATTGACGTCCGGGAAGTGGTTGTGTTATCCTGACTGGACGTCATATGACGTCCAGCAGGATAACATGCCGCAGCGCGCCCCCGGGGGCGCGCATCGCGGCGATCGGTGGAGCGGTGTGTCAGTCTGACACACCGCTACACTGATCTTGGTAAAAAGCCTCCGGCGGAGGCTCTTTACCACGTGATCAGCCGTGTCCAATCACGGCTGATCACGCTGTCAATAGGAAGAGCCGTTGATCGGCTCTTCCTCACTCGCGTCTGACAGACGCGATTAGAGGAGAGCCGATCGGCGGCTCTCCTGGCAGGGGGGGTCTGTGCTGATTGTTTATCAGCGCAGCCCCCCCTCAGATCACCACACTGGACCACCAGGGATCGCCACTAGGACCACCAGGGAAGGGGCAACATGTGGATGGCCAGGTATGTACCCCATGGCCATCCACATGTGCCCAGTGTGCCCAGTCAGTGCCAATCAGTGCCCACAAATGGGCACTGATTGGCACAATTATGTTGCAGTGATGCCCAACAATGCCACCCTTAGGGGCATCACTGCAAACAACCAGTGCCGTCAGTGCCACCCATCAGTGTCCATTCATGCCACCTGTCAGTGCCCATCAGTGCCCATCTATCAGTGCCCATCCATGCCCATCTGTGCCAACTATCAGTGCCGCCTATGAGTGCCCATCAATGCCACCTATGAGTGCCCATCAATGCCACCTATGAGTGCCCATCAGTGCCGCCTATAAGTGCCCATCTGTGCCACCTATGAGTGCCCATCAGTGCCGCTTACCAGTGCCACCTATCAGTGCCCATCAGTGCCGCCTATCAGTGCCCATCATCAGTGCCCGTCAGTGCCACCTCATCAGTGCCACCTCATTGGTGCCACCTCATCGGTGCCCATCAGTGCCGCCGTATCAGTGCCAGTCAGTGCCCGTCAGTGCAGCCATATCAGTGCCCGTCAGTGCAGCCATATCAGTGCCCGTCATTGAAGAAGAAAACGTACTTATTTACAAAAAAAATTTAACAGAAACAAAGAAAAACTTGTTTTTTTTCAAAATTTTCGGTCTTTTTTTATTTGTTGCGCAAAAAATAAAAACCGCAGAGGTGATCAAATACCACCAAAAGAAAGCTCTATTTGTGGGAACAAAATGATAAAAAATTTGTTTGGGTACAGTGTAGCATGACCGCGCAATTGTCATTCAAATTGCGACAGCGCTGAAAGCTGAAAATTGGTCTGGGCGGGAAGGTGTCTAAGTGCCTGGTATTGAAGTGGTTAAAAAGCCGGGGAACGGCCGTCCACAGAGACAAGGAGACCCAAAGATGGCGCTGGTGCTTCTTCCTCCTGCAAGAAGCCCCCGAAAGATGAGCAGCAATGAGCCGGTGAGTCTCACTCCCCTACTCTCACACAAAAGACTGCTCTCTCCACAAAAAAAAGTAAACCACCTACCACTATAAGAGAGCATTTTGCGGACTCCCCACAGAGCCCACGTTTGTCAGCCTCAGCTGTGGCCCCAGAGGTAGAAGAGTCAGACCCCTGGGAAGAGACAGGCAGGTGGGAGGAAGACTGTGAATCTGGGGGCCCTTCACAAGCTACTATGGCTGAGGGGGGAGCTGGAGAGAACAATGAAGGGGAAGAGGAGCTCACTTTAAAGCATGTCATGGAAGCTATCCATCAGTGCCAGTCCACGCTGACAACACAGATTGAAACAGACTGGATCTTTCAATTGTCAAACATGATGTGCAAAAGATCTGCTCCAGGATCTCTAATGCAGAACAACGCATTAGTGATATGGGAGACACCATGCAACCTATGTCTGCTAGTTTGCGCACACAGCAACAAGATTTAAAGGAACATGCTTTGAAATTGGGAGATTTGGAGGACCGCATGCGCAGAAACAACCTGTGTTTCATTAGTTTTCCGGAGGGCACTGAACGAAAAGAGCCTGAACTGTTTCTGGAAAAATGGCTGAAATCGTTAGTGGGGCTGGAGACTTTATCTCCCTTGTTTGCAATTGAATGGGCGCATAGAGTTCCTATGCGCCCCCCTCCATCAGGAGCTCTTCCGCGCCCTCTTCTGGCGAAGTTACTTTATTTCAGAGATAAGGAGTCCATAATGCGTGCGGCTCGTAATATCCCTGACATCAAGTTCAACGGTAATCGAATCTCAACTTTTCCAGATTTTTTTGCCGCTACACAGAAACAAAGAGCTGCTTTTACTGCGGTGAAGAGGCGCCTTCGAGATAAGCAGCTCAGCTACAGCATGTTATACCCTGCCAAACTAAGGGTCATTAACGATGGCAAGGCTCAATTTTTTCTCTCTCCTTCGGAGGCCTCTGATTGGCTCGATGGCCTAGGATAAACCCTTACACACTTTTTCTGGAGCTTCAGTTTATCCGGTACCAATCCTTGTTTAAAGTTCCTACAAGCCACTGTTGTTGCGCAGTTGTTGGCTATGTTCAATAAAAAAAAAAATTTCTAACATTCCTTTTAAGGCTCTTCTGGACGTAGCAGAATTTTCTGACAGACACAGGAATGTAGAAACTGATATTTGGACCTCGAGTCTTCTGCATGTGTCCTACCACTTAAACAATGTCAATGTGGGGATGGAAGTTCTGCCCCTGCAGTTGATTAGTGAATGCCAAATTCACTTTATAACAGGTCGTTGCCCAGGACCAGCATGTGTTGAGGGGCGGAAGCTTTAATTAAGAATTCCTAGAAGGATATACAACCCTGGATAATATTCTATGACGGTGCTAATATTGCTCGACAGGACATCTACAATGCTTTCTTTGTAATACTAAGTATTTCCAACAGACTATATGGAACCAATACCACTATAGCTGAGGGATCTTTCTGGTCACCTCTCAGATTATCTTTATGGTTACTGGGAAAAAACTTGTTGAAGTTTGGGGCAATGAGCAGGGAGGGGGGGAAGGGGAAGTTTGTACTTAAATGTTTTTCTTTTATCTTTGTCTTTGTTTTTGTTTTTTTTTCTTCACACTGCACCGATATATGCATTAATAAGGTACTTACAATTAGTTGCTGTTCTAATTTACTTGTGGAATTGTTAATTCACGCCATGGTGGATACAGGTACACCTGAGACGTCTAGGTGGTCTCGAGAATGTAACATAATACTTTTTGAGTCTTTGTCCTTGCTTCCAAAAAATGAGTGTTGGAATGTCAGAGGCCTGAACTCAAAGATTAAACGATCTTTGGTCTTTGACTATCTCAAACGCACAAAATCGCAGATCATACTGCTTCAAGAGACTCATCTGGTGGGATCTAGGATTCTGGCCTTGAAAAAATCCCATATTGCCCATGCTTTTCACGCAACATATTCCATCTATTCTAGAGGAGTATCTATACTAATTCTCAAATCCCTACCGATTCAGGTAGTGGAGGTTAAGACTGACCCACAAGGATGTTATGTTGCCCTGGTCTTTAAGTATATGGAGGTGCTATATACCATAGTCAATGTCTATATCCCATCTCCTTTTGAGTTACAAAGGCTGGACAAGTGTATGTCAGCAGTGCTTCCTATGGTGCAAGGTCACCTCATTATAGGAGGCGACTTTAATAGAGTCATGGATATGGAGTTGGATAGACTCCGGTGTACTAGACCGCAGTCTCACAATTTAAGAGAGTGGGCTATTGCATATGATCTAATTGAAATATGGCGCTGGAAACACCCGGATAAGAGGGAGTTCTCCTGCTCATCAGAATCCTATAAATCTATGTCCCAACTTGATATGTTTATTCTATCTCGAGATATCTTACAGAAAGTGGAGGAAGTGTCTTATTTGCCCAGAGCACTTTCTGATCATTCTCCCTTGGAGCTTACCGTGCAGGTGTCTAGAACCCCAGGAGGAAAGGTTTGGCAGAAGAGTCCTTATTGGATGGTGGAGCCGTTGGTTCTGTATGCTTGTATGGATGACATCACCAAATTTTGGCAGGAGAATGCTCGGGAAGCGCTAGAATTAATTACCTGGGATGCCTTCAAGGCGGTACTGAGAGGAGATTATATGAAGGGTTTCAGATCTTAAAAAAGCTAATGGGGAACAGGTAAATACTTTGGCTTCAGAAATGAAGGAGGCAGAGGAATATTATGTCAGGGACCCTTCCCCAGTCTGCTATCAATTGTTGCAGAATGCTCGAAGGGCGTATGAGCTGGCGCTTGTGTCAAAGACTCAGAAGTGCTTATATTGGCGGCAAAGGATTTTTGACACTGGAAACAAAAATGGGAGGCTTCTTAGCTAAACCCATACCTAATCCCATCACTATCTCTCGTGTCTATGTTAGTACAGCCACTCTCCACACCTCACAGGATGGGATTGTGGAGGCCTTTTTACAATTTTATTCAGACCTCTATAAATCTCAAGCTCATTATACTCCCCCAGAACTATATGAATATGTAGACTCTATAACTTTCCCTACCTTATCAGATTAACAACAACAATCATTGGAAGCACCCATTTCCATAGAGGAGATAGATCATGCCCTTAAACAGTTTGCCAAACACAAATCTCCGGGACCGGATGGCTTTTCCATTGAGTGGTATTTAGAACACGAGAGGTCCTAGTACTGAGATTACATAAACTTCATTCCACAATCTTCACACAAAAAAAGCTCCCTCCATCTATGAAAGAGGCCCTAATTATATTGATTCCTAAGCCCCATAAGGACCCCCTCTACTGTGAATATTTATAGGCCAATCTCCCTAATTAATACGGATCTTAAAATTATATCTAAAATTTTAGCCTCCCGCATAAATTCAGTAATTACTACATTAGTAAACTCAGATCAAACCAGTTTTATTCCGGGGAGGTCTACATACAGTAATATATGTAGTTTATTTACAAACCTGCAATCCCCTAACACATTGTCTATCCCCAGAGCGGTTGTATCCCTTGATGCCCACAAGGTATTTGACGTTGAATGGCCCGATCTCTTTTATATATTGGAAAAATTTGGGTTTGGAAATTTTCTTATTTGGGTCCGAATACTGTATGACCAACCTATAGCCAGCATTAGGATTAATGGAATACTCTCTAAGCCATTCATTATTCGCAGAGGCACCAGGCAGGGGTGCCCACTTTCACCACTATTATTCGCGCTTGCTATAGAACCCCTGGCCAGACTCCTTAGGTCTTCCCTGGAGCTGCAGGGTATGTGGATTGGATTATTAGAAGAACGCATATCACTCTACGCAGATGATATGTTACTCTATCTAATCCTCGGTTTACGATCCCAATAATGCTCCAACTAATTAGAAATTTTGGAACCTTCTCTGGTCTCAGAGTGAACTGGACCAAGTCCAGTGTTTTCCCGGTGGATCCTACCCTTCCATTTAATCTCCCCTTAGACTGCCCATTACAAGTCACGTCAATGTTTAAATATCTGGGAGTTAAGATGCCATTACCGATTTCCAAATATATTATAAACAATCTCTTACCATGCATAGAATCCTTTAAAAGCAAAATAACCAGCTGGGCAAACCTGCCATTGACACTAATGGGTAGAGTGAACCTTTTTAAAATTGCGTTTTTGCCCAAATTCTTGTATATTCTGGCAAATAGCCCTGTGTATGTACCTAAGAAAATCTTTCAGAAGATTGATTCTTTAGTGTCAACATTTTTGTGGTTTCCCAAGAACTCTAGAATAGCTCTGACTACACTACAATTACCTACAACTCAGGGTGGACTGGCTCTACCAAATTTAAGACTATATTATTACGCTGCACAACTGGTCTACATACACTGGTGGCTTTTTCCACAGCTGGATAATGCTGCTACTGCGGCAGAGGTGGCTCTGCACTCATCCTATGAAGCTTTAACTAACTTATTATTTCGGAAAACGGTTATGCCCCGTACACACGGTCGGATTTTCCGATGGAAAATGTCCGATCGGAGCGTGTTGTCGGAAATTCCGACCGTGTGTGGGCTCCATCGGACATTTTCCATCGGATTTTCCGACACACAAAGTTGGAGAGCAGGAGATAAAATTTTCCGACAACAAAATCCGATCGCGTCAATTCCGACCGTGTGTGGCCTGTTCCGACGCAAAAAGTGCCACGCATGCTCAGAAGAAATTCCAAGACGGAACAGCTCGTTCTGGTAAACTTAGCGTTCGCAATGGATACAGCACTTTCGTCACGCTGCAATGTAAAAAATGGTTTAATACAGCGCACTCTCTTCTTCTTTATAATGTGACAAGAATTAAGTAGTTTTGCTGCTCATATTCACACACACTTCTCACAAACTTATTTCGTTACTATTTATCGTGATTCCCTCAATATATTTTGATTTCTCACATCTGACAACATATTTTTGTATATTTTTAATATATTTTTTGGCTTTAATGTAGATTCTTTTTTTTTGTGTTTGTATTTTATTTTTATTTTGTTTGCGATTTGGATTTGTACTCCCGAAAATGTTTGTGTGTGTTTTTTGTGACAAGTTCCCACAACACCATTGATATGTTGTTCTATTTAATCTGTAGGAGATTGTTTGGTGTTGTTGTCTCTTGTTAATTTCACATTGTACTTTAGAAATGTACCTGAATCCTCGCCAACAAACTGTCCTTTTTGGATGAAAACACACACAGGAGAGTATAATTTACAGAAAAAATTTTATTAACGGCTCACAACTAAACAAAGAGGGAGGCAATGCTGGAGAAACTGCAGAAGTGGGTGAAGCCTTGTACCCCCAGGGCAGACATCAACTATTTTTAAGCAAAATTGGTGGCCTGAGGAGTCCTTATCTAAGGGAGTGCAGTCTGGTCCAGAAGTCCCAGAGATCATGAACAGCAGCAGATGACATCTGTGTCCCCAGGCTGTGGTCATATGAGAGACTGCATCTTCTGCTGTCAGACCAGACTGAACCCAGGGCCATCACTCTTTGGTCTTCTTTCCACGCCTCCTTCCACGCGGTGGCTGTGGTGTTGGAGTTGTGGCAGCAGGAGGAGGAGGAGGATGGTCCAACTCAACCACGTCGGTCTTGGGTGTTAGTTCCCCACTCACCCCCTTACGTAGGACTTTATAAAGCAGGTCCTCACAGAGCTTGCGTTGACCCTCCTGCATGCCCTGCAATTTGGTGGCAGCCATGCAGGCAAAGGCCTCTTCAGGAGTTGGTAAGGCTCGGAGGGACGCCGAAGCCTCCTGAATTAGCCTGAATGCTGAATCCTGCACGGGACTCGGAGTGGCCTTCCTGGCTCGTTTATATGGCAGGCGGAGGGGAGGGACCTGAGACTCAGTCAGGCTGCGACTGGTCCCAGGCTTCTCTTGGCTGACACTTAGCCCCGCCTCCTCTTGGCTGCCACTAATCCCCGCCTCCTCCTGGCTGCCACTAACCCCCGCTTCCTCCTGACTGCCACATTCCACAACCTCCTCCTGGCTGAGGTCTTCCTGTGTATGAAAAAGGGACATAGTTTTAGTTTTTTCTTCATCAATCACACACAATTTTCACCTCCTGACTGCTGCAAATTGAATGTTAACAAATATAACAGACTATCCTTCTGAGCCCAGCAGTTTTCATTCTTGTCCCAATTTTGGGTGCCCACTACTGTCTATTGATATGTAAAACACTTTTTTCAATCAGCAATTAGTGATCAATAATAACATCTAGTCAAGATCATTTCTTTATTGACCAGAAATCAGTAGAACAATGCTATACCTGACTCCAGCTGGGCTCCTCCACTTCTTCCTGGCTGAAAGGCCCAGGTTGGACATCGAAAGCCTCAGCTGGGGTGGAAGGAAGAGTGGAGAGGGATTCCCTGACTTCAGTGTGGTCTGACAGAAATCGCAGTCTCTCTTAGTACCACAGTCTGGGGACATAAACGTCATCTGCTGCTGCTCCGGACCTCTGGGAATCTGTGACCTTCTTGCACTCCCTAAGATAAGTGCTCCTCAGGCCACCAGTTTTGGCTTTTAAATAAGGGATGGTTGCTGTGGGGACCACCGGCTTCACCAACTCCAGCAGTTTCTCCAGCGTTGCCTGCCTCTTCTGTTTGTGATTATAGTGGGGGTGTCTCACTTGCCACAGACAGGGCAGCTCCCTGTATTTGTCTATGAACAGGGGCAGGAAATTGTGGTCATTGAACCCATCCATTTTCTCTGCAAGACACAACACAAGACAAACCCTAATGTCAGGCAAAACTCCCCTAATCTTGTTACAATATAGGCTTCCATTTCGAAGCAGTATAGGCGCAAGTTTAGATCTTACCTTCGTTATCACGATCGGCGTCTCCGATGCTCCTTCCTCCGCTCACAGATCGTACGTAATACGCACGTGTGTTACGCTTTATACACACTGCGCATGCGTATAACTCCGCCCGCCCCTGACGTTTTTTCTAGTCTATTTCCCATCCCTTTTCGTTCGGCGCAGTGGGGGAAGAGCACATGGCGGATAGACAGCAGGTGCGTGCTAATTGTAGCGAGGAGGAGGAGGAGGAAAGGCCGGAGCCTGAAACGTCCCGATCCAGAAGGAGATTTAAGGACTCAAATATGTCCTTTGGGAAGATGTTGGAAATGGTGGACATCCTGAAGAAGTCCGACTATGATGGAAAGTATGGGCCTTACCCCAACCCCAATATCCGAAAGGCCAAGATCATGGCGAAAGTGGTCAGGAGTCTGCACCGGAATTTCGGGGTACGACGATCGAAAGATCAGCTCAGGAACCGGTGGTCGGACCTCAAATTACGAGAACACGAGCAGTACAGAAAGATCCGGAGAGTGCTGCAAAAAAGTAAGTAGCTGTGCTGTGTTCCTATTCTTTTTGACTTTATTACGTTCGTGCTGCTCCATGTGCTTTTAGGAACTGTTGTACAGTTTAAAATGGCAACTTTCATGTTCATGGGCACATTATTCGTTCGGATCAAACATTTTTCGTTCCAACTATAAAATACCATTGTTTAGCCCATATGCATTTGGCCACCATTTTGACGCCCTATGCTTGTCTTCAAAGAATTGGGTTGTGTAGATGGCTTTGTTACTAGAATGAAATGCAAACTAGATTCTGTGTAAGAGAGGAAACTGAGCAGCTGTTTACACATCTGGACACTGGAGCACTAGTGTGGGACCCCAGAACACCATTTTTATTAGGGGGCCCCACACAGGTGCTCCAGTGTATACTATAGGGGGGTCTCCATCGGTGAAGCTTGTACAAAACAGGTAAAGTATTGCAGCTTGACAAAGGACACTGAAAAAGCTACATCTTGGAACTCGGCTAAAATTGACAATTGTACCCCACTTCCAAGCAATGTTTCATCTTTATAGTTCTGACATTAAATATCTGTGTGCTAAGTATACCTTTTTTGTTTTACATAGGGGAGAAAAGACTCGGAGGACACCCCTCTCCGAGGAGACCAGAGCCCCCCCCTGGAAGAAGGGGAAATCCCCCCAACACAAGCTGAGCAGGAGGATGAAGACTTGGTGGAAGTAGCCACCACAACAGGTGAGTGTCTGCAACCACAGGCTCAGATAAGAGATGGATGGCGGCATTTTTTTTAACCAAATTTATTTTGGGGTTCCTCTCTTTTTAGGTGATCGTGATGTTGTGGATCCAGATCCTTTCACATCCGAAAGTGCCCAGATCCTGATCGGGGAGATCATGGGGTGTAATTTACAATTGGAAATCATCAAGCAAAACATCAATGATGTTATTCCAAAATATAAAAACATCATTGATGTTTTGGGGCGAGTTTAAAACCCCTCCAAATCAATTTCTTCTTTTGTGTGCTACAATGTGCTAAATCTTTTTGTGATTTTTGACAAAGCCAAATTTGGAGGATGCACACAGTGTGCCAACATGTGCTATCTGCCATCACGGGAGATCAATGGAAGCGTTTTGGGGGTGCAACCCCTTCCTCAATAATAAAGTAGCGGTGAGGAAGGGGTTTCTCCCCCAAAACACGTCCCTTGTTCCCCCGTGATGGCAGGTCGCACATGTTGACATTGGGAAATTTGTGTGCATCTTCCAAATTTGGCTTTTCCAGGGGTGATTTCCCCCCATCTGAACGCAATATCAAACACAGTTCCTAAATACTCATGTCTGATATTGCCTTCAAATTCGACCAAATGTGACGTTTGTAAGTTCAAGATTTGTGTCTTTCTTGTTGGTTTTACACAGGCCTGTTTTCTATAAAATGGACATTTTGATTTTGGATAATGCCACCACAAAAATTGTTATACAACAAACATGTTGGTTTGTTAGAAAAACCTTTGGTAAATGCACATGTGATTGTGCAGGTATTAAAAAGATTGTTAATCAAGAATGTGTGGATTATTGTCTCAACGCTACAACACTTTTGGGGTGATGTAAGATTTTCTGAGAAAATGGGGGTTATTTCCTAAGGGCAAATCCACTTTGCACTACAAGTGCAGTTTCAGTGCAGTTGCAAGTGCACTTATAGTGAAATGTGTTTTTGCATTTAGTAAATAACAGCCAACAGTGCTTTGTATAAGGTTACACAATCACGCCATTTTCTGCACTCAAAACATTTCTGTCAGGGTCAGCTAAAACAAACACAAGCAGTAAATGTCCACAAAGAATTTTTTTTTTTTTATTATTATAAAAAGGCTTCACAGATTGGCATATTGATAGCCCCCCCTACCCGCAAAGAACTCCAGGTAGCGTAACCGGACATCACGGGCACTCAGGGAGGGCAAGCCAGGACGGCCACTTTCAAGCGCCGTCAGTGTGTTTTGATGTATGATTCCGGCCTCAGGCCCAACTGAGCCAGCATAGTTGGCCGAATGTTTCCTTAAAAAGTTATGGAGAACACAGCACGCAAGTATAATATGGTTCAGTTTATACTCCGCCATATGGATGGGTGTCAGAAATAGGCGGAACTGGCTGGCCAGGATTCCAAATGTGTTCTCCACCACTCTTCGGGCTCTGGCCAGCCGGTAATTAAAAACCTTCTGTTCCGGGGTGAGGGTCCTCATTGGGAATGGCCGCATCAGGTGGTCCCCCAGCGCAAACGCTTCATCAGCAACGAACACAAATGGGAGTCCTTCAACATTGTCCTCTGGAGCTGGCAAGTCCAAGCTGCCATTCTGGAGACGCCTGTAGAACTCCGTCTGGGCGATGACTCCACCATCGGACATCCGGCCATTCTTCCCCACGTCCACATACAAGAAGTCGTAATTAGCCGACACCACCGCCAACATCACTATACTATTGAACCCCTTGTAATTATAATAGTACGACCCCGAGTTGGGTGGTGGGATGATGTGGACGTGTTTCCCATCAATTGCCCCTCCGCAGTTAGGAAAGTCCCACCGCTGGGCAAAGTGGGAGGCCACAGTCTGCCATTCCTGTGGCGTGGAAGGAAACTGTTGAGAAAAAAACAATAAACATTACTATTTTTTCACAGAAACATGGCAAGCAGATTAGACACAAAAATTATGGGGCAACCTCCAGATAGCATTTAGTAAGGGGAAATTAACAAGGCCAAAGTATAAGGTACACCTATCATATTCCCCCTCCCTCCCCTCTCATGGGCCATTTCTAACATTATAGGGGGTGTGTGGAAATCTTGGACAGGTAACCCTCTTCACTTCATTGAGAGATGAATGCCTAAATAATGGGTATTACTTGGAACAGCCCCTCCTTAGTTACACTATTGGCAGCCCACTGGACAGGTAAGAAGTGTCATAATACAAAGATATAAATACACATTGTACACATTTGAGGACATTTGGACATTCTGCTATTACCTGTCAAGATAATAATAGGACACAAATACTTTAAACAGTACCATTGGAAAGTATACAGGCAGGCCCTTGCACTACAGAAGATAGATGATTGAGGATACATAGAGAATTGGGATCAGCTGACTTAGCAGTTGGGGGAGGGAGGGTTACTAAAAATTATTTGGGGACACCACAAAAAAAAAGCCTCTGGCACTCTGCCTGAATTTAAATCAAAAATAACATTTCCAAACATTTTAGGGGGTGTTTGGGGTAAAGCACTACTATGGAGCAGAAAAAATACGTTAAGTGACTACATGAGGTGAATATAGGGCAGGAGACACCATGCTGGGGAGGTTATTGAAGGGTAAATATGTATGAAGGACCTAAAATAATAATTACATAAAAATCCTGCATGAATGAGGACAAAGGGGACATTCACAGCATATTACAATCATGGTAATTAGGGAATGAGGAAAGAAATACAATATATTATCAAACATTAAATACAATAAAATGTGATATAAAAGGATAAAAATCTTACCTTCATATACTCCTTCTGTAGGACCTGTATGATGGCAGAACAGGTCTCTGGGATAATGATCCCCAGAGCCTGGGGGGAGATGCCTGTCGAGAACTTCAAGTCCTGCAGACTTCTCCCTGTGGCCAAATACCGCAGGGTAGCGACCAACCTCTGCTCCGGAGTGATGGCTTGCCTCATGCAGGTATCCTGCCTGCTAATATAGGGGGTCAGCGAAGCCAACAAACGGTGAAACACGGGGTCCGTCATCCTGAGAAAGTTCCTGAAATCATCAGGATTATTCTCACGGAGCAAAGGCATATGAGAGAACTGGTCACGCTAAAGCAACCAATTCTTGGTCCATGAACTCCTCCCCACCCTGTTCATGGACTGGACTTGTGTCAAGGTCAGGACCCCAACACCAAGCCCCCGCACAGCACGAACTCTACGAGGAGTACGCATACGAAACATGGCTAGAAAACGGTCGGCTGCTCAGAACGAAGTAACAGAACGCACTGAAGAACAGCAAGGCCTGTGAAGAGCGACCTGAAAAACAGTAACGAACGAACATGAATACAATGACTACCTAAAGTCACGCGGAACTTGCTGCACGCACTGAAGAGCAGATACAAACCCACAAGCACAAACTGAACGGCAGAAAACGATCTGAAAAAGCGCGAATCGTCTCTCACCAAACTTTTACTAACACGAGATTAGCAAAAGGAGCCCAAAGGGTGCCGCGCTTGGTTCTGAACCGGCCTTTTCTAGTCTCGTCGTACGTGGTGTACGTGACCGCGTGGTTGGCGATCGGAAATTCCGACAACTTTGTGCGACCGTGTGTAGACAAAAAAAAAAAAGTTTGAGCCAACATCCGTCGGAAAAAATCCTAGGATTTTGTTGTCAGAATGTCCGAACAAAGTCCAACCGTGTGTACGCCCTATTAGAGATTTTGAGGGTACAGAAAAAATAAAGGTTTCTCTTAAGATATATGTACAATGTCTACCTCTGGTTCCAGATGACCCAGTTCCTATATCCCCTAATCATCCCATATGGTTTAACCCCACATTTCCTCATTTCTATGACCTGCCGGATGCCTATCGTTGGGCTACAAAAGGTTTAAAATACATACATCAATTATATGATCAAGGCCAATTTAAATCTTTCCCAACATTAAGACAGGCATTTGGGATGCCTAACATGGAGTTTTAAATATCTACCATTAAAATATACAGCTATGTCCCAAATAGGACTTAGAGACGTGTTCTTTCAAAACTCTACATTGAAGGGAGCATTAATACAACCAGAACATACAGGTCTGATCTCCACATATTACAAAACATTGGGGCAACACGGATCCATTCTATTGCAGGCTCTGAAAAACCATTGGTTAGCAGATATGCCAGATCTATCGGATGAAAACTGGGAAGAACTCCTAAATACGTATTTTGTCACTGCAATTTCTGCTAGGGACAGAATGATACAATTACGTATCTTCCATAGAATTTATTACACTCCTCTGCGGCTCTTCCGTATGCGGAAACTAACCAGTCCCATCTGCCATAAATGTCATAAGAACACAGGTGATCTACTCCACATGCTCTGGAGCTGCAAAAAAAATACGACCATTTTAGTCACAAGTAACTCACTTTATTGCAACTAACTTTAATTTACCCAATATTTGCAGTCCAAAGTGGTGTATATTGGCAATTTTCGAGGATGTGGAAGTAAGCTCATATAAAAAACAATTCCTTGTCAAATTTGTTTATTGATTTTGAAAATATAAACATTGGTACAATTAACAAAATATTGATTACATTAAATGGTAGCATTAGTTGAATTTACATATCAGATCTTAGTATTTCTTGTAGTTACAAGCAATGAAAGACTTAAATAGGCTATATGTTTTAGAAAGACTAAGTGTTGAAAGACTTAAATAGGCTATATGTTTTAGAAAGACTAGGTGTTACAATCAATTTTAACAATTATATAATCAAGAGCAACAAAAAATGAAAAAGTTGTTAAACTTTTAACTTTGAGTAATGTGTAATAAAGAAATAATATTAATTACTACGAGATTCGGTTATTTATAATAGGACATTAGAGCTTACTATCTATTATTGTATTATAATTGAACATTATAAAAGTGAATGTTTCGCTACCATTTCATTATGTAAAAATAAATAGGAGAAGACAGGATAGAATAAGGAGAAAAGAATTAAAGGAAAGTAAAGATAAGAAGAAGAAAAAAAAGTCTGGATTAGTAGAGGTTTCCGGGATTTCTTAGTAACAATATGCACATAGTATCTTTTTATCAGTTATTCAAAACAAAGTTATATAGTTACCAAGGTCTTAGTAAAGAAGTGTCAAAATTAGGTGAAAGAAAGTGGGTCACCCAAGGACTCCAAATTTTCTCAAATTTAGTTATGTTATCGTTGGATATGGCATCTGTTTTCGAGAGGATCATGGCCTGATGTATTCTATTTGTAGTTTCAGAAAGCATTAATGATAAGGACTTCCACGCTTTGGCGATTGTCTGCTTTGCGGCTGTGGTAATTTGTAGAAGGAGTTTAAATCATGTATAGGAGATTTGGGTAGGCTTTAAATTTAGAAGCGCAATTGTCTCATCTGGGATGATAGTTTTCTTGAATAATTTAGAGAGCATTAGGAATATTTCTTTCCAATAATTTTTTGCTATATGGCAATCCCAAAAGATATGAAAATGCTTTCCTAGATCACCACAGCCGCAAAAGCAAAGTGGAGAGTATTGTGGAACATATTTCGCGATCCTAACAGGGACCAGATACCAACGCATAAGTACTTTATAGTTTGCCCCTAAGGCTACTAAATTATGAGAAGATATTTTGGAATTGGCCCAGACTTTATCCCATTTGGATAAGCCCATGTGAAAATCATGATCATTCTCCCATTTTTCCACATAGGGTGTTTTTGTATCAGGCAAAGCATTCAGGTGACTATACAACATTGACACAAGCCCCTTTGAGTGGGGGGTCATTTTTACAAATACGTTCAAAATGCGTTATGTCACATAGATTATCTCTACCTTGTATAAATGGCATAAAAATGTTTTTGATCTGTAGATAACGAAAGAGTTCTGAATCGGGAAATTGATGGGTTTCACATATTTCAGGAAATGTTTTAAGTGAAATGGTCGCTATCAGGTCATAGAGTTGTGTTAAATCAGCAGAAATCCATTTTTTAAACATTTTAGGAGCTGTATGAGCCGGGTAGAAAAGTGGATTTCTAATAAATGATATAAGAGGTATATGCGGAGATTGCAGTCTTTTGATTACTTTGAATCTATCCCATATAGCAATTGTATGTTTAGTAATTCTATTTTTTATTTTATGGTCAGAATAGGTAGACCATATTCGATTTGGTATGGAGATCGGATCACAGTCGATTGATTCAATCGCTACCCAGAGGGGGATCTCGTGTTTCGTTTGATATTTAGGAATATGTGCTATTTGTGCTGCATGGAAATAATCAGTAAAATTAGGGAAACCTAATCCTCCTTTAGGTTTAGAAAGATAAAGAGTGTGGGTAGGTAAGCGAGAATTTAAGGAGCTCCATATGAATGCTTGTGTTTTACGTTGTAGGTTCCTAAGGAAGTATGCCGGGATAGGAATGGGTAATACGCGAAAGAGATATAACATTTTAGGTAATACAGTCATTTTTATTACATTTATTTTACCACTCCATGATATTGGCAAAGAGGACCATTGTTTAAGAAAATTAGTAATTTTTCGTAGTAGTGGAGGATAGTTAGCAGAGAAGATATCAGATAGATTGGGGGTAAGAGTAATACCTAGATATGTGAGGTGAGACGTTGACCATGTAAAAGGGAGAGATGTTTGAGCTTGTTGTAGTGTTTGCGGGGGTAAAGAGACATTTAAAGCTGTTGATTTTTGTGAGTTTATAATTAGTCGAGAAATTTGGGCAAAGTGATCTAGTTTGCTTATACGATTGGGAGCAGAAATATGAGGGGAAGACATAAAAATGAATATATCGTCAGCAAATAGACATAATTTATGTTGATGGCCTGCTAAATCTATGCCCTTGATTGAGGGGTCTGTATGGATAGCCTGGGCAAGAGGTTCAATGAGTAAGGCAAATAAAAGTGGGGAGAGAGAGGACAACCCTGACGTGTTACTCTATTTATGCCAAACATGTCTGATTTGTATCCTGCATATTTAACATATGCCTTGGGATTATTATAAAGTGAAGTGACCCAGCTTAGAAAATGAGGGCCAAAGCCCCAGTGAAATTTAAGTAGGGCCACGTCACTGTATCAAATGCTTTTTTGATATCTAATGACAGGAGACACAGAGGTATTCACCTTGTTTTAGCTGCTTGAATGAATAATGATGCTCTACGGACATTATCTGCTGCTTGCCATAAAGGGATGAAACCTACTTGATCTTTGCTTATTAATAAACCAATTATATTATTAAGATGAGACGCCATTACTTTTGCTAGTAGTTTAATATCTAGGTTTAATAAGGATATAGGTCTAAAGTTAGTACAAGATGAGTAATCGGACTGAGGTTTAGGGATCATTGAAATTATTGCTGTTAAAGTTTCCGGTCGTAAGGATTGTTTGTTAAGTAGGGAGTTAAATGCTTTTGTCAGGATGGGAGTAAGAATATGGGAACATTTTTTATAGTAGAGGGCAGAGAATCCATCAGGGCCTGGTCGTTTACTTAACTTAAGGGATTTAATTGCTAGTTCGATTTCTATAGGTTCAATAGGACTTTCAAGGTTATCGTATTGAACTTGAGAAATGGTTGGAAGTTTAACTTGTGAAAAAAATGATTCTGCTGAGGATTGGTTGAAGGATCCTTCTTTTTTGTATAAAGAAGTAAGATGTTTATGAAAGATGTGTAATATCTTTACTGGGTTACTAGTGTATTTATCATGGGGTATTTTTAGGTGAATTGGCTTAAAGGGGTTATTTAATTTTTGAAGCGCATGTGCAAGAAGGGTGCCAGGTTTATTAGCTTTAAAGTAGAATTTATGTTTAGGTTTACGTATTGTTTTGTCCACCAATTCTGATAGGAATAGGTCAAGATTTAAACTTGCCTTATCAAGTTGTGCTTTTGACACTGGAGTAGGGTTTAATTGGAAATTTGTGTGGCAGTCATTAATTTCTTTTTCTAGTTTTTGTTGTAGTTGACGTTTTTCTTTTTTAAGGTATGGTGCTTGTCGTAAACAGACCCCTCTAAGAACAGGTTTATGGGCTTCCCACAATGTCAGTGGGGATATATCAGGAGTATCATTGTTTCCCAGATATTCTTTTATTGCTGATTCTAAGTCAGATGAATGTGATGGGTGTGTAAGAATTGAATCGTTTATGTGCCATGTGGGGTCTTAAGCTTTTGTGATTAAAGAAGTAAAGGTTTAAATTATCGCACAATGATCTGTCCAAGTATAAGGTTTAATATAAGAGTTGAGCAATTCTGGTGACATACTTATAGATATTAGGATATGGTCAATATGGGAAAAAGATTTATGTGGGTGGAAGTAAAAAGGGAATTGACGTTTTGAAGAATTTATTTTACGCCAGGAATCTAGCAGTGAATGTTGTTGAAGAAGTCTTTGAAACATATGAGCTTGAGAGCTGGATATGGTTGGAGTAGGGGATTTATCTAGATAGGGGTGTAGCTCTGGTAGATTTACAATCTACCGCAGATTAGGTAAATTTAGTAAATTGTGTGTTAGGAAGGCTAAAAGTTTGCCTCTGTTCCAGCTTGGCTGACGTTGTGTGTGCTTTCGTGCTGACCGGAGGGTGTCGCTGTTACCATTAGTCAGTGTTGGAAGGGCAACGTGTCGAAGTGTATAGATGCTCCTCTGTCTCGGAGGCAAGCTCGGTGGAGGTGGTCCTCCGAGTTGCATTCTGGGTGAGGGTATTTATGGAACAGACGCCATGTTCTAGGGTTTTTTCTACAGCCACCTGCTCTCCCTCCTTGCCAACAGGTATCAGTTAAGGAGCTACCTCGTGGTCCTCCGATCGGGAGGCCCACGATGCTACGGCGCAGGGGTGGGCCAGAGGCTTGTCTGGGGCCTACCACCGCAGCTGAGGAATGGTCCTGAGCTGTCGGTCCTGTGTGACGAAGCTGGACAGCCGAGGAGATCCCAGGGGAGGACCCGTCTTGGAGGGATCACGCAAAGTGCTGGTCTATAGAGGGGCCTGGTGACTTGGCTGGAGGACGTATCCAAAAGAAGTAACCATACAGCATAGTGTTGCCGGTTCGGCTTAAAGGTTCAGGCACTGTGACTGACTGTTCATTGCAGAAGATCTGATACATCCTGTGGCAGAGGATTGTGCAGATTTACCCCCCCCTAAGTAAGTCTGTGGCAGAGACTTTAGATTCGTGCTGTGTGCTGGCTGCTAGACCGGTGAGAGAGGCCTATCCAGACGAGCAAAGAGTGTGTCCCATAAGGGGAACGCATTCCACATAGTTGTTTGAATTCTACCGGGACATTTGTTGCTAAGATTTTGCAAGAAGATATTTGAGTTTCTCCTGAGAGTTTCCTTTTCCGTCTCTTTCCTGCTACTTCCGAAAGTTTGACTGTTCAATAAAGCATTGAAAACGTACTCCAGTGTTGGTGCGTGTGTGATCCAGCAGTAAACTCAACGGAACCCCTAGATCCGGTGCCGGTGAAACAGAGGGAAGCAAAGTGAAGGTAACAGACCCATTTAAACCAGCAGCTCCACCGTGAGTTAGTGCTACAGGGGTATAGAACTTGATTTGAATCACCACATATCAAAAGTGTGCCCATTTTATGCGAGTCTATTACTTGTAGCAAGTGAGAAAGGAATGATGTTGGTCTTTTATTAGGTGCATGGTAGGAAACAATTGTGAGTGGGATATCAAAAACAATTCCTACGTTTCCTATTATACTATGCCAGGAAAACGGTAGTTTTGCAATGGATATACTCCACACCAGTTTCTCTTAACCAATGGAAAAACCTGATTAATCAGGTATTACCAACATATAAACTCACATATGAAGCTAGAGGGTGTGCTGGTAAATTCACGAAAATATGGGGAGAATGGACTGAACTTATAGATACCTGTGAACTTCCTGAAGATGGGATGAACTACTAAAATACGGATAAAGTGATGAGTCTAATAGGTTGGGATGAGGACTAAAAATTCTTATCTGCCTATGATGTCTGAGGGATAAGAATTACATAGTTCTTAGTATTTTCTAATTATTTCTATAGGTGCAAGTGTTTAGTTGTTTAAGGCGGTTTAGTTTATAACTGTGAAATATTTCCATTCACCTGGGAATTGATTAAAAGATCACACTGCTATGAACATATGTAGATTGTGAATGAAAAGTCTATGGTGAAAAATATATTTGATACAATGCAATTCCTTATGTACTATGTTTTTCTTTAATGTACTCTGTGATAAAAATTATAGTTTAAAAAAAAAAAAAAAGTTAGTCAGCCAATTAGAGGTCGACCGATATGGGTTTTTCTCTGGCCGATGCCTATATTTAGAAATCGCGGTGGCCGATATATTAGGCCGATTTTTTTTTTTTTTTTTCCTTCATCTCATAAAATCTAACAGTTAGACCCCTTTCACACTGGGGCGTTTTTTTAGGTGCTTTTGGGCTAAAAATAGCACCTGTAAAGTGCCTGTAAAACGGCTCCCCTGCAGTCTCAGTGTGATATCCCGAGTGCTTTCACACTGAGGCGATGCACTGGCAGGATGTTAAAGAAAAGTCCTGCAAGCAGCATCTTTGGAGCTGTGTATACCGCTCCTCCACCACTCCTGCCCTTTGAAATGAATGCGCACCGCTGCCGAAGCGCCTGCAAAGCGTTTCGGCAGGAGCACTTCAGGAGTGCATTTAACCCCTTCCTCGGCCGCTAGCTGGGTTATAGGCGCCCCGCTAGCAGCCGAATAGCGCCGCTAAAATGACGGCAAAGCGCCGCTGAAACTAACAGCATTTTACCGTCAACGCCTGCCCGCTCCAGTGTGAAAGCAGCCTTAAGTAATAAGTGATACAGAAAATTTTATACATTTATTGAACAAAACAAACCTCCAATCAGTTCACTTGTATGTAGAATTTAGATTAAAAAAAAAAACTCTCTTAAATATTAAATACACAAAAACAGGTAATCAAAACTTTTGGACGAAAAAAAATGGGCTAACTTTACTGCTTATTTTTTTTTTTTTAAATTGCGGTTGAAAGACCGCTGCGCAAATACCGTGTGACAAAAAATATTGCAACAACCGCTATTTTATTCCCTAGGGTCTCTGCTAAAAAAAAATATATATATAATGTTTGGGGATTCTAAGTGATTTTCTAGCAGAAAATACAGGATTTTTACTTGTAAGCAACAAGTGTCAGAAAAGATTTAGTCTTTAAATGGTTAAACTGAGAAATTCTACACACAGAGTTCAGTCTATTGATAAAAGAACCCCAAGAGATACAAATGTATCTTCTTATCAGATTTGGCAGGCTGCCCAGGGAGGAGAGAAGATAACTTCAGACAACTTGCAATTGACTTCTATTACAGAAGTCATTTGCAAGTCCCGCTGAAGTTATAATCGGCTTTTTTTATCAGCACAATCGGCAGGTGCCGATTAAGTAAAAAAAAACAAATATCGGCCGATATATCGGTCGACCTCTACAGCCAATGGGGAGAGAAAGGGGGCCAGGCCACGGCTCTGTCTCTGAATGGACAGAGGGAGCTGTGGCTTGGGGGCTTCCATGACCAGCTGCTTGTTGTGGGGGCACTCAACAGGAGGGAGAGGCCAGGAGCACCAAAGAGGGACCCAAGAAATTGAGGATCTGGGTTGCTTTGTGCAAAACCACTGCACACTGCAGGCAAGTATAACAAGTTTGTTATTTTTACCTAAAAAAAAAAAGAGACTTTACAATCACTTTAACTTTAACCGAACAGAGATCACTCAATACCTGTTTGGTATCCTTGAGGAATGCTGGGTAAGTTGAAACCAAGGGTTTATTATCTACTCTCTGGGGAGTGGTTTACACACACGGCACTAATACAGCAGATTTTGGATTCAGAAAAGATCTCTTTAGTCACGTCCAATTATTTTCATCTATGGGACTTTGTGTTTGCTTAATTTATGGACATTTTTTTTTACCTATTTTTTATTGGGAAGTGCTGCACTATATTTGACTTTACATGATTATTTGAAGTTTGTATATTCACCTTTTTATGTGCCAGCTGCTACATGTTTTATTTAGCGCTTTTACTTCATTGATTGTATAATTTTTTTGAATATACATTAGTTTGAGCAGCTGATTTTCTCACACCTCACCGTCGCTTTCTATTTTTTATCACTATGGATATTTTTGACATCAGATTGAAACGCCCTGCTATTTCAGATCTTTTTTTTCATGGTGCAACCACTGATAGCTTGCACAGGATATTTACTCATTTACAAAATTTAGTTACCACTGAAATCAAAACTCACTGGGATATACAGTATCGTTCCTTGAAAAGTATGTGGAGGATAACGTGGTTCCCAGATCTCTGAGATGGGACGTACTCCCAGGGACTGACGGGGGTAATGACAAAGAATGGTTTACATTTTTTAATGATGCTGGAATAGATTTATTGAAACTTTTAATTGTACGTAAGAAGAAAAATCTAGCATGGTTAAATACTGATATTAATATGGCCATAGAACATTTGAACCCATTTCTGAAACGTGAGGATTACATAATGGAATTTGAGACTTAAGAGGATAAAGAAAAACACAGAATTGGAACAGAGGCATAACAATGAATGACTATAAGGAAGAAACATTTAAAAATATGACTGATGCACAAATTGAGACAGGAGGTGAGCAGGTGCCTAGGCAGGAGCTCTCACCCCCTAAAAACACAAATTCCCATAACTCGCATCATTCTCAACAAGGGGTTAGCAATGGTGGATTCCCTACCAACAAGTCCACTCAGCCTAAACCCTTCATTAAGAAAAATTAATAAACAAAGACACATTCCCACTATACAATAAAAATGATTATACTGATGGAGAGTACTCTGTCTCTACTTATAACAGATTTGGGATACCTACAGATAGATATGACGAAGAGATGGGCGCTAGAGACATGAGAACACGTCCCTATGAAAATAGAGGTCCAGGGGGATGATACCCTCAGAACCGTAACGCCCAGCAATATTCAGTCTACTGGTAATTTCACTAGTACACCGAACTATGGTCCCCCACCTAACACAGGGTCACAAAACTTTAATCAAGTTTCAAACCCCCATCATGGTCCTTATAGGGGAAAGAAAAATAACATCACAAACAACAAAATGAATTCCCCATATAGGAAGTCATACAATAGGGAGCAGGGTTATAATTACCAGTGTAACAGGGGTTATTCCACATATAATCAGTATTCCCCCCCCCCCCCATACTCCATCCGAGTTCGAGTATGATGAAGGACCATTTTTTTAGAACCAGGTCACTCCCCGATATATACGCAGAAGAGAATCCAGAGGGGGCAAGAGTGCGTAGATCCCAAAAAGCGAAGGACCTAACGAGTAATGGCATTTTTAGCCTAAGCAAATCCTGTCTCTACTAATGAGTTGTCCCTACTAAACAGGTGTCCCAAGTTTGCCCCACAGGCTAAACACAATATATTTCAAACGAACATAGACATTCATAAATTTACAAGGAAGATATCTCTTAAAATATTTTGCCCTGAATCCCACTGTGAGAAATACTAACATGCAAAATTAATTTAAAAATTCTAACCTAAGAAATGCTTCCCTCTTCAACCCACCCACGTCTACTAACCCTTTTATCAATGTGTTCAAGGAGATGGTCATTAAAGATTTGGAAACAATTAAGGTTAAATCCCTGAGGAATAATATAGACCAGCCGTCCGTAAATGGCGGCTCGCAATCCGAGCACAGCACTGCGCAGCGCTTCTGCCCAGGCTGCCAGTGTAGTAGTAGTCGTCATTGGTTTGCTGGGACCGCGGGTTTCCCAGCAACCAGTGACATTGCATCGCTCCTGGTCTTACGGCAGATGTATCCTCATATAGTAACATTGCACATCAGGATGGATTGTATGCCACCCGGTTTAAACACGACAGGTGATATTCCAGACAAAAAAAAAAAACTTCTTTTGAATTTGTTAAACTTTGTAATGTCCCGTAACTACTTCTGGTTTGGTAAAACGCTCTAATTGCCAACCAAGGGGGTAGCTATGGGGGGTAGGTTTGCCCCCAGCCTGTCAAATTTGTTCATTGCCAGGTGGGAAGAGGACATCAACAAGCTAGAGATTGGCCTGAACTGACCTTCTACCATTGGTATATTGTTGATGTCCTCTTCCTATGGCAGGATGATAGGACTTCATTAGATAATTTTATGGGCACCCTCAGCAATAATACACTGAATATACAGTTGAGCTTACTTTTGTAGCAAAGACGAGATCAATTTTTTTAGATCTCACGTTGTGTAACACAGGAACCTCTATTAACACTAAGTCCTTTTTCAAATCCAAAGCCAAAAATGGGTATATCCCATTGAGCAGTTGTCATCAACCAAATTGGTTAATATCCCTAAGGGACAATTTATTAGAATGAGACGCAATTGCTCCAATCTAGCAAGTTTTTATACCCAATCAGAAATACTAAGAGGTAGTTTTGTGGGAAAAGGTTATAATGATAGAGATATAATAAATACCATATCTGAAGTAGCCACTATAAATAGACGCTACTTGAAGAGAATCCTAAACCTGATCAGTCAAGTGATTTTCTATGCTTTCATTGCCAATTTTTCAACCCAGCACTTCCAAACAAGAACATAATAAAAAAACATTGGGGTATACTAAAGAATGTCTTTAGTTCTATCCTACAATCACACCCAGAAGTGGTATTCAGGAGGGCCCCCAACCTAAGGGATAACCTAGCACCTAATGTGGTTGACCCTCCTATTAGAACTATATTCTTTGCAGATATAGTTTTTTTTCCCCATGCAAAAAATGTCATGTGGAGAAACTAGGACCTCTATCCACAAATGTACCCAGTTCCATTCTAAAAACCACCAATAAGGGTTATAACTACTCTTTAATCACATGTACCACCAGATATGTTGTATACATGCTTGAATGTCCTTGCCAGAAACAATACATCAGTAGGACCACCAGACGGCTTTGGGACTGGTTAAGGGAGCATGTATACAATATTAAAAGAGGCTAAAAGGGACATAACTTGCCAGCACATTTCATAAAATTCTATCATAGGAATGCTGACCTATTGAAGTTTACTGCGACTGATGTTGTTGACACACACTGGAGAGCAAACAATAGGAAAAGGGAGGTGTCCAATAGGGAAACCCATTGGGTCTATGAAATTGGTACTCTTACTTCCAAAGGCCTGAATGTGGATTTGGACAACAATTGCTTCCTAGATAATTAATTGTATCCCTATATTACAGATGGAGTTAAAATGTTGTACATGGTCTGTGACAGCCCAGTCTTGTCAGGTCTGTCTCAACCCCACTATTGCTTTTAAGTACCCACCAATCTCAGCTCACGGTGGCCATTTGAACTGTGCCCAAGTCATAGGAGAGTAAAAGTTCCTTTAACGGTCCTCTCCATAAAAGAAGTGGCCTGCATGCCCTGTTATTGTTTCAAATAGTTGTTGAAAGGTTAAATGTTTCAGTGCCACTAGGTATTGGCTGTACAGATGGTCCGGCCTTGTGCCCTTTTACCAAGAACGTAGGAGGAGGGGAAACTGACCCTGAGGATATATATTTCTGTGTCTGTTTTTTCAATAAAGAGTTATGCTTTTTACCATCCTTCACGGTGTCCCGATTAGTGACTGGGTGGGCGGTGGAAACTGAATAGCAGTTGGTGTCCAGGCAAGGTAAGCTGGCACGGCAGACATACTCTTTTTGAGTACCGGGGTCCGTCACATTGGTGGCAACGGTTATGTACTCTGAAGACAGGGACAGGGACAAGGACTCCTACACTACAGTGGGGCCATCGACTAGAACATGCTGTGAGAAAGTTGGTCCAGGGCTGCCAGGCGACTAAAGTAGAGGAGGTTCTCCAACTCTTCCTTCTGGAACAGTTCTTTAATAGCGTTCCCCAGGAGGTCCGTGACTAGGTGAGGGACCGACACCCACTAACAATGCAGAAAGCGACTGCCCTGGCAGATGCGTTCCAGGATGCATGGAGGGGATCTTTAGCAGCACCCAGCCCACTCCCAGCCAGAACTTTACAGCGACCAGTTGCGGTTCCTCTGCCACATGCGGGGCAACCAGGGGGAACCGCCCAGCCCCCGCCAGCAGCGGACCTCTGACGAACAGGGCCGAGATGTTACAAATGCAACCAATCACAGTAGGGATCCCCCGCTGTGACATACTGGTAACCTGCCCAGAGCTACAGCTTGCTGTGTAAATTGAGAGGAAGACTCTATCCCTCCCCACTCCCCATCTCACCAAGACAGTGATGTAGGAGAGGAGGACTTTGGGGTTCTGTATGAGGCCAATCGGGCAGCAGCTGAGGACAACAGACAACATCACAGACAGATGTACGTATTAATAGCTGGGTTGCTCAAGGTTTACCCTGGTCCATCCACAACTGATACGCGAAGCAGAGAAAACTGGACACTATCGCAGTGCGGGAACATGGAGGCCATGTGTACCACATACCTACTGCCCGGTGGCACCTAGTTTGGGGGGGGGGTCGGCGCCCAAGACACTGAAGTTGGGCCGATGCAAGATATACCTGCCGAGGTACTGAGGGAAATGACATGGGACTCCTAATCTCTGCTTTTACCCCTGCCTCAGAGGAAGAAGTACTTCTAGTCAACACCTGGCTGCAAATGAGGGAAGCTGCTTCAACTGCTCAGGTAAGACACATTACCTCTGATGTTGATTCTGCCCTATCTATCCAGACTTGGGACTCGCCAGAAGACTTTCTATCGGAGACCTTAGGGGACTATACCCTTGCCACTAGGTATTGGCTGTATAGATGGTCCAGCCTTGTGTTTTTACCGAGCGGGAGGGGTGGGAAACCAACCCTGAGGTTATATACAGTGGGGACGGAAAGTATTCAGACCCCCTTACATTTTTCACTCTTTGTTATATTGCAGCCATTTGCTACAATCATTTCAGTTCATTTTTTTTCCTCAACACCCCATATTGACAGAAAAACACAGAATTGTTGACATTTTTGCAGATTTATTAAAAAAGAAAAACTGAAATATCACATGGTCCTAAGTATTCAGACCCTTTGCTCAGTATTTAGTAGAAGCACCCTTTTGATCTAATACAGCCATGAGTCTTTTTGGGAAAGATGCAGCAAGTTTTTCACACCTGGATTTGGGGATCCTCTGCCATTCCTCCTTGCAGATCCTCTCCAGTTCTGTCAGGTTGGATGGTAAACATTGGTGGACAGCCATTTTTAGGTCTCTCCAGAGATGCTCAATTGGGTTTAAGTCCGGGCTCTGGCTGGGCCATTCAAGAACAGTCACGGAGTTGTTGTGAAGCCACTCCTTCGTTATTTTAGCTGTGTGCTTAGGGTCATTGTCTTGTTGGAAGGTAAACTTTCGGCCCAGTCTGAGGTCCTGAGCACTCTAGAGAAGGTTTTCTTCCAGGATATCCCTGTACTTGGCCGCATTCATCTTTCCCTCGACTGCAACCAGTCGTCCTGTCCCTGCAGCTGAAAAACACCCCCAAAGCATGATGCTGCCACCACCATGCTTCACTGTTGGGACTGTATTGGACACATACCGCTTAGAATTAAGGCCAGAAAGTTCTATCTTGGTCACATCAGACCAGAGAATCTTATTTCTCACCATCTTGGAGTCCTTCAGGTGTTTTTTTTTTTTTAGCAAACTCCATGCGGGCTTTCATGTGTCTTGCACTGAGGAAAGGCTTCCATCGGGCCACTCTGCCATAAAGCCCCGACTGGTGGAGGGCTGCAGTGATGGTTGACTTTCTACAACTTTTTCCCATCTCCCGACTGCATCTCTGGAGCTCAGCCACAGTGATCTCCGGGTTCTTCTTTACCTCTCTCACCAAGGCTCTTCTCCCCGAATAGCTCAGTTTGGCTGGACGGCCAGCTCTAGGAAGGGTTCTGGCCGTCCCAAACGTCTTCCATTTAAGGATTATGGAGGCCACTGTGCTCTTGGGAACCTTAAGTGCAGCAGAATTTTTTTGTAACCTTGGCCAGATCTGTGCCTTGCCACAATTCTGTCTCCTGAGCTCTTCAGGCAGTTCCTTTTGACCTCATGATTCTCATTTGCTGTGACATACACTGTGCGCTGTAAGGTCTTATATAGACAGGTGTGTGGCTTTCCTAACCAAGTCCAATTAGTATAATCAAACACAGCTGGACTGAAATGAAGGTGTAGAACCATCTCAAGGATGATCAGAAGACATGGAGAGCACCTGAGTTAAATATATGAGTGTCACAGAAAAGGGTTTGAATACTTAGGACCATGTGATATTTCAGTTTTTTTTTTTTTTATTAAATCTGCAAAAAATGTCAACAATTCTGTGTTTTTCTGTCATTATGGGGTGCTGTGTGTACATTAACAAGGGAAAAAAAATTAACTTAAATGATTTTAGCAAATGGCTGCAATATAACAAAGAGTGAAAAATTTAAGGGGGTCTGAATACTTTCCGTCCCCACTGTATTTCTGTGTTTACAATAAAGAGTCTTATGCTTTTTACTATCCTTCACTGTGTCCCAACTAGTGACTGGGTGGGTGGTGGAACCTGAATAGCAGTTGGTGTCCAGGCAAGGGAAGCTGGCATGGTGGACATACTCTTTTTCAGAGTTCCGGGGTCTGTCACATGGTCTATAATTTATTTATTTTTTATTGTATAGAATCCGTATTAGTGATTTTATTATAAAAATATTTTAGTATAAGTTATTGTGCAATATGTATTTACTACCTTAAAGCAGAACTCTGGGCAAAAACATTTTTTTTTTGTCCTTGTTGCGTATCTCTTACCTTCACCAACTATGGCCTCCATCTTCTGAGCTCTGTAGTTTGTAACAGCCTGCTGATTTTACAGAAAAAAACATTAATACCCTGTGGTTTCCTGTTTGTAAGACTGGTGGCTGCTTTTCCTCCTGTACTCTCAGCCACCGGTCATGGCACTTCCTATTTGTAGTTCTATCTACAGCAAGCAGGCATGTCCCTGCTAGCTGTAGTGGGCGGAGGGGTTTGATAGACCCCCGGTCTGTACTGCTCATAGAGGTGGTCTTGTCCTCCTTCCTTCCTCCTCCGCTCCATGCGAGCACTGCCCCCAACATCCCCTGGCCGGCCGGCCGCCAACCATCCACGCACCTTTCACTGCTGCACGGGCTCATTAGGATAGCTGGCCCGATGAGACAGAGTGGTGTTCTCCCGGTGTAACAGGTGTAAAACTCCAGCCGTTGTAAAGTCCTTCCTCCTGGACTGGCATTGGACCAGTGTGCTGTCTATCAAAATGCCGGTCCAGGAGGCGGGACTTTACAACTGCTGGAGTTTCACCTACAAGATCTGTCACACCGGGAGATTGTGGCTCTTTGTCATCAAGTCGGCTCTCCTAACAATTCCTGCTGTGCTGATGGGCGCAGATAGGCTGTAAATGAGGCGGTGCTTATGTGCACTGAGGCAGGACTGATGAACTGCACTGATGGGCATTGACTTATCAATATACCTATCGCACACGTTACTGGCAAACAAGGCTCATAGAATGATGGGTGCTGCAGTAATTACCAGCTGGGTCCTGGAAACGTCAAGCAAGTGCACATATTCGCCAGCACACTATGGATCAACATTCACCATCCAAAGGTTTCTTTATTGTAGAGAGATCACATCACAGAAATAAGTGCAACGTTTCAGGGCCACGAAGGGGTCCTGCATGGCCCAGAAACGTTGCTTCTCCTTGGCAGAATAGATGCTGCATTTTTTGAATTACAGAGAAGACTTTTCTCTTCAGTGGTAAGGAATTTCACAAATTAACTACTTCCCACCTGGCCAATGTACATAAATGGCCGGGTGGGCGCGCTCTCCTTCTGAGTGGCCGATGTGCTTGTGTCAGCCGGACACGGCGCATCTCCAATCGGCAGGAGGGCTCTGTGATTGGCCCTCCTGATCACATGACAGCCATGTCCAATCACAGCCGTCAAGTGATGTAAACACAGAGCCGGTTGCTAGCCGATCAGCTCTTCTCTCCTTACACGGAAGTTGTCAGTGAGGAGAGGAGAGGGGATCGCTGCAGCTGGCTGATGATCAGTGAGTATGAGCTGTTTTTTACAGCTTTTTACTCACTGATCACCAAACTAGTGTCACCACACAATGTAAAACACACATGTCCCCAAAACACATGTCCCCAAATAATAAAAACAGCTGTCCCCCACATATGTCTTACTAAAATCACATGTCCCAATGATTATCTGCACACACATGCCTGTGATCACCTGCGCACATCTGTACATGATCATTTGCGTACAACTGTCGGTGATCACACAAACCAATTATCATACACTTAACTGAATTTTTTTTACCAAACATGTAGCAGAATACATTATGGCTTAAATTTATGACAAAATTTGATTTTATTGGATTTCTTTTAAAACAGAAAGAAGAAAATATTGTTTTTTTCCCAAATTTCTGCTCTGACAGAGTCGTGAATAAATACCACCAAAAGAAAGCTCTATTTGTGCGAGCAAAATGATAAAAACTGAATTTGGGTACAGCGTAGCATGACCACGCAATTGTCTTTGAAAGTGCGAGAGCGCCAAAAGCTAAAAATTGGTCTGGGAAGGATGGGGTCGAAAGTGCCCAGCATTGAGGTGGTTAATAACTGTTCAGTGTTTTGTGTGGGGGTGTACTAATGCGGGATTTTTTGCCGATCCGAGAGTTTTGCTTTAACTACCTCAATACTGGGCACTTTCACCCCCTTCCTTCCCCCCCCCGACCATTTTTCAGCTTTCTGTGCTCTTGCACTTTGAATGACAATTACTCAGTCATGCTACACTGTACCTAAACAAAATTAACATGTTGTTCCAACAAATAGAGCTTTCTTTTGGTGGTATTTATTCACCACTGGGTTTTTATTTTTTGCGATATAAGCGAAGAGTGAAAATTTTGAAAAAAAACTATATTTTCTACTTAATGCTACGTATCACTGAAATTTGATCAATCCTGATGTACTGACTATCTAATTTGTTGAGACCCTAAAATGTTAGGACAGTACAAATACCCCTCAAATTACCCCTTTTTGTAAAGATGACAGTCCAACGTGTTTAGTAGGAGGCATAGTGAGTTTTTTGAAGTTGCAATTTTTTGCCCACAAAAATGAAGATTTTTTTTTTTTCCTCCACAAAATTGTCATCTTAACAAGATATTTCTCACACATGGCATAGGTAAACTTGCAATTCCACCCCAAAATATATTCTGCTACTCCTGAGTATGACGATACCACAGACTGGCCACATACAGGGGCCCGACATGCAGGGAGCACCGTCAGGTGTTCTAGGAGCATAAATTGTACATTTAGTTTCCTGAATACCTATCACATTTTTGAAGGCCCTGGAGCACCAGGACAGTGGAATTACCAACAAAATTACCCCATTTCAGAAAGCAAACACCCCAATGTATATTCTATGAGGCATAATAAGTCTTTTGAACATGTAATTTTTTTCAACAAGTTTATGGAAAATGTCGAAAGAAAATGAATGATATGAAATGATCAGATATTTCTAAAACATAGCATGTATATAGCAACAATTACACCCCAAAATACATTCTGCTACTCCTAAATATGGCGATACCACATGTGTGAGACTTTTCCATAGCCTGGCCAAATACAGAGGCCCAACATTCAAGTAGCACCGTCAGGATTTCTAAAGGCATAAATTACACATTTCATTTCCTGACTACCTATCACATTTTTGAAGGCTACTGAGCCTTGTTAGGATTCTGTTCTCCTCCATTTCCATTTCAGAGCCACTGCTTTCTATTGGCTCATACTCGCTATCCACGTCTGACGGAGAGAGTTCCTCGCTACACTTGTCCTGCATACTCTGGAATATTTGGAAAGCCTCCTCGCTGCTGAATAATTTTTTAGCCATATTGACAGATTACTGGGACGGATGTGACAGGTGTTGATCACTGGGACAGATGTGCACCATATGTTCACTGGGACAGATGTGCGCCAGATGTTTTTCACTGTGTGGGGACACTAGATGGGTGATCAGTGTGTAAAAAGTTTTAAAAAAGCCCATACACACTGATCCCCGGCTCACAGCACAGATCCGCTTTCCTCCTCCTCACTGACAGGCTCCGCGTGAGGTGAAGGAGAGTCGATCACCTGGCAACATCTCTCTTTTTACATTACATGATGGCTGTGATTGGACACAGCCATCATGTGATCAGGAGAACCAATCACAGAGTGCTCCTGCCGATCGGAGATGCGGCTGCAAGAACCCCACTTTTTCTGAGGGTCGTTCAGGAACGTCTACTCAGAAGGACGAAACGCCCACCCGGCCGTTTCTGTGCAGTGGCCGGGTGGAAAGAAGTTAAATAACCACACATGTATTTAATCTTTCAGATTTTTTGTAATATATATATTTTTTTATTTTTATACTATGGGATTCGGTATAAAAATGTGAATTGTCCACCATGATTGTATATATGTTTGAGTTTTTTTTTTTCCTTTTTTATGTACTTTCCTTCCAGAGAGGGTGGTTCATAAACACACACACACAATTCTCTGAGTTGTGGTTATATTAGACATGCTGCCATTTAATTTATGATAAAAATAACAAACCTATATCGGTACTAAATCTTTACAATCATGAGTGATCCTATCAATTATGCACATTTTCCCATATCCGTTGATTGGTTATGGCCAGTAGGAAATATTAGCTTTTCTAATTTCTTTTTATTTTTATCATTCATTCCATCATCATTAATGTCCTTATTAGACCGTAATGCTAAAATGGCGGCGGGGCTACTTCGACATTAAAGAGGTCTCGGCACATTGAGTTGTTTAGGTCTGTTGGTGATTAATGATGCTTCAGGTGACCTACATTTTTTAACCAATAGGCAGCTGTGTGATCCCTGGTCCTTAGGAATGTAATGACTGAAGCACTTCCGGTTACGTGAAAAATGGCAGACGCTTGACTTCCGGTCCCAAAATTTTTTCAAATCTGAACAGGATGTCCCCATGCTCCAAAACAGTTCAAAGCTTGTTTATTCTTGCCATCTGGTGAGTGTATAGATTGGTGGAGGGACTTCACGGTGGAAGAGCACCTTGTAGCACTTCTGGTCTGTGTGTCTATCTTTAATGCTTGAAATGATCTACTCTCTGGTAAGTGGTTTAGACACACTGTACTAATACAGCACTTTTTATATTCAGAGAAGATCTTTGGTCATGTCACATTTTCGTTTATGGGTTTTGTATTTGCTTCATTTATGGACAATTATTTTAAGTTTTCTTTATTGGGAAGTGCTGCACTATATTCAGGGCCGTCTTTATGGCAGGACAAAAGCAGCATCATTGCTGTGAGGCCCAAAGCAGCTGCCTCATTCTTGCCTACTATCCCAGTTTAAATTCCATTGTCCCTTGAAGTTTTTAGTCCCATGCTGTGTCACGATATCTCTGTGTGAAGTTCCGTTACTAATGCTGCCCAGCTCTGCCCTATTGCTGTGTACGGATGACTCGCCTGCAGACCCTGTTTTTACATGTAAATAACCTCCATTGATATGTGTGACGAACCCCTGTCCTAAACAGGTCTATGTCTCCTGTAAATGCTTCCTTTGTCCAGAACCATATAGAAAATTGGGAAAGCCCAGAGAATTTCTTCAAAGAGGACAAGCCGGTGAAATACTAAATATCGTTTATTGATTATCCAAAAAGACTTGTATCAAACACATAAATAGTGAGAAAATATTAACACCAATCTCCAACACATAATTTAAAATTAGACTAAACGTCTAGATGAAAGACAGGTGGCCACCATAACCGGATCACACACTCCATGTCATTCTCACACACATGCAGATGCAGACACACACCGATCCTTGAATCGGATCTGGGGATGGGATTCTGGGAATATTAGATTTACGTGGGTAAAAAGTGGAAAAATAACTTTCCTTATATAGATATATAGTATAATATTTTCCCAAGAAGTTCAGCCGGGTGCTGCTTGTCATGAAATGTTCAATAGGGAGCTCCCGTAGAGATGTGGACAAAATGTTAATCATGTGTAGTGATCTCCTCTAGTTTTACAGACTATGGATGCTGTATATAAGGGTCCGTTAGATGGCAATCATGAGGGCACTGTGATTGGAGGTTGGAGACCAAGTACAGATGTAGTGGGAGATGACTTGGCACAGGTAGAAAACAGAATATACTGGTAACAGTTCCTTATATATAATAGGAGTAGTAGATACAGCTCACCGTTTATCTTTCCCGTGTGCAGATAGTCGTAGCCTCAGCAGTCTTGTCTCGATTTCAGTTACCTCTCATCATGCCGACTGCATTAGAAGCCAGATATAGGAAATCCAGTGGAGACGGTTCCACCCTTAGGTGGTTAGAAAGGTTGATAGTCCCAAGTCCTAAGGCTTCAAAAGTTACGGGGAACATTTATCCAATGACCCTCATGTTTTCTTAAGATTAGTTCACGATCACCTCCTCTCCTGTTTTTATTAATGCCTTCCAGCACAATGAATTTTAACTGGGAAATTGTATGCCCCTTCTCTATAAAATGTCTAGCTAGTGGTAACTGTATTAATTTATCTCTAATTCAATATTTATGCCTGGCTATACGATCTTTAACCTTTTGGGTTGTTTCCCCAATATATAATAATCCACATGGACATTTTATGGCATAAATCACATGATGATTGGCAGGTATAGTGGCCCTTGATAGGAATATCATATCCTTTATGTGGGTGTTATATACTTTTTCCCTTTATCATAGAATTACGTTGGATACGTGATAGACATGGAAATGATCCCAGATTTTTTGGTCCCAGAAAAGTTATCCTGGGAATAAAAGGAGAAAATTGATCGGATCTTACCAATCGATCCCTCAAAGTTCTCCCCTTTCTATATGAGGGTAATGGTAAATTCCAAAATTTTTCTATAGTGGGATAACTTTCCCTTAGTAAATTCCAGTGTTTTCTAATTATGTTAAACACAGTATGTGGAAACGGATGAAGTTGTGTAACAAAAGGTATCCTTTTAGTGTGTTTTTTATTTGGATTAGTTTTATTTAGATTTAAATGTTCCTTTTTTATTGATGCTTCAGGATAATTTCTGTTGATTAGTTTAGTTTCCATTTCTTTTAATCTTTGTTCACGGTTTTGCGGATCACTATTTTCTGAACCCGCATTAGTTGGCTTTTAGGAATAGAATTAAAAACAGTTTGAGGGTGAAAACTGTCAAAATGTAACAATTGGTTGCAATCTGTACTTTTTACATAAAGATTGCTATCAATTTTCATCTGGTTGATTTTCAATATGGTGTCCAGGAAGGAAATTTCTGTCCCACTGTACTCCATATTGAATTTCAAACCAGGAATAAGATAATTCAGATATTGATCAAACTGTAGGGTTCCAATGTCGCCTCTCCACACTGCAAACACATCGTCCACAAATCTATACCATCCCTGGCAATTTTCCATAAAGCATTTCAATCATATTCATAAATGTGTTTGCGTATGGGGGTGCGACATTGGAACCCATCAAAGCTGTAAATAATGAGTTTCCTTGAAGAGAAAATAATTTTCCTCAGGGACAGTTTTTAGTAGGTCCAACAAAAAGTCAATTTGTCAACTATTGTAACAATCTGATTGTCTCAAAAGTCGTTTACAGGCTTCAATACCCAGTTCATGGGGGATAATAGTGTAGAGACTGGTTACGTCCCATGTGACAAGGATGAAATCAGATAACAACTTAATCCTTTTAATTTTTTCAAGAAAATCTGTAGTATCCCCTATAAATGATTTAGTGTTTAATAATGGCGTTCTACATTTATCAAGGTATTGTGCTAATAGAGTTGTCACTGATTCCATCCCAGAAACAATGGGACGTCCTGGTGGGTTAATAGGATCCTTATGTATCTTTAGGCAAGATATATATTACAGTCATCAATAATTTTGTCTTTTAATGCTGATGTCAGTACTTTTTTTAATCCTGGCTTGTACTTTAAAAATCGGACAAGAGTCTAATTGTATGTATTGACATCTGATAGTTGTTTCAACACTTCCAATTAAGACTTAGTGGTGTTCATAATCACAATGGCTCCCCCCTTGTCAGCCGGTTTGATAGTTTGATATCACGCCAAGCTGACAACAAGGAGGTTAATGCCGTAATCTCTTCCCGACTTAAATTGTTTCGTCTGTGGTCAATTTTATTTCTATCATCAGTAAATTATTTCATATTATTAACCCATATCAATGTACACCTCAACAGCTGAACAAGATGTGGGAGATACCCTATTACTTTTTGTTTTGAGATCTAAGTTTCTTATAGATAGATGTAAAATTTCTTTATGCAAAACAGGTGGTTGATTTGCAAAATATGCTTTAAACCTTGCCTAAAAAAAGATAAAGGTCTTGTTTTAAAACAAAATTATTCATTTTTTCTTTTGGAGAAAATCCTAAACCCTTATTCAAAACCCGTATCTCAGTCTCAGTTAAAGAAATAGAGGAAATGTTATATACCACATTGTTGTTCACCGTCTAACCATTTTGTCATCTTGTCACTCCTCTGGCTGTGTCTTTTCTTATCTTATTAAAGACACAGCCAGAGGAGTGACAACAAGACGACAAAATCGTCAGACGATGAACGACCGAAAAGGTTATAGGTCGTATAGCCAGGCATAAATATTCAATTAGAGATAAATCAATACAGTTACCACTAGCTAGACATTTTATAGAGAAGGGGCATACAATTTCTCAATTAAAATTCATGGTGCTGGAAGGCATTAATAAAAACAAGAGAGGAGGTGATCGTGAACCAATCTTAAGAAAACGTGAGACTCATTGGATGCATTTTCTTAATACTATTACTCATAAAAGGTATAAATACAGATTTGGATCTTTATCTGTTTGTATGATTTATAAATACATTATCTATAAAAGTATAGAGGGGAGAGGAAAGGGGGTTGGGGGGGGGGGTGGTTACCTAAATTAAAATGAAAGGCTCTATGGGTGTTAAATGTTAGTAGATTGAGTGGATCTCAATTTCTTCGTTTAAGCTCCCTGGCTTAAGACTGTCTAAAGTTTAAATCCAGAAAGTTTCCCTCTCGCACAGACGCTTGATGCATTCTGCTCTAGGGAAACTTCCCGGGATGGTCTCTATGGCCCAGACCTGTAGGCCATTGGTGGAGCCATTATGAAATTCAGTGAAATTGCTAGGGATAGTGAGGTTACAATTGTTTTCAATGGAATGTCTGTGTTCCCCTAACCTTTTTCAAAAGGGTTCTAGTTGTACGCCCTACGTAAAACAGGCTACAGGAGCAAGGGAGGCAATAAACTACAAATTCTGTTGAGCAGTAAAAAAAAAAAAATCCCCCAATGGGTATGTTTTACCCTTTGTAGTGAATTGTTTTTGTCTGTGTTGGACAATTTTGCAGGTGAGGCAGTTGAACTTGCATCATTGGTGCATTCCCTTTACGTCTAGGAAAGTGGGGTGGATGTTAGTTTAAGTTTGCGCTGTTTGTTTGCTGGGTGCTATCTTTCTTTTTATATTTTGGGCCGTTCTGTATGTGATTTTAGGTATATCACTGAGACTGTTTTGGCGGTGGGGATCTTCCTGCAGTATACCTCAATGTTTATGGAAAATATGTTCCATCTTTTTATGCTGTGTGTGGAACTGGGTAATGAATCTAGTTGTCTGGGAAGATGTGGTGAGCTGGTGTCTGTTGGGTTTTGGAGCTTCAAATGGTTATAAGCACCCTCAATTAGAGGGGAAGGGTAACCCTTTTCCAGAAACTTTTTCTTAAAAGATCACTTTGTTCCTTATCTTCTACGCGGGTGCAATTATGTTTTAGGCGACAAAATTGACTTTTTGGTATATTTGTAATCCATCTTGTGTGGTGGCAGCTGCAGTAGTGGAGATATGAGTTGCCTGCGGTGGGTTTTGTGAAGTTCTTTGCATGGATGGTGTTGTCGGAATGGCTGAGTTCTAAATCTAGGAAAGCTAAAATGTCGGGGTCACAGACTGAGGTGAAAGAGGTACCTAAATTATTTTTATTGCAGTATGTTACAAAATCGTCAGCCAAGGGTCGAGTACCATCCCAGATGATGACTGTAGTCTATATAATGACCAAAATATACAATGTGTTCAGATATGGGGTTATTGTTCCAAATAGAACGTTGTTCCCAAAGGCCTATTGTCAAATTGGCATAACTGGGGGCAAAATTTGCCCCCATAGCTGTGCCTTTGGTCTGTAGGTGCTATTGATTGTCAAAAAGGAAATAATTATGAGTAAGGCAGAATTTGGTGGATTCCAGGATGATTTCTGCCTGCCTGGGGTTGAGTAGTGGGTCTTGGGAGAGAAAATGTTGTACTGCTTCTAATCCGATGTTGTGGGGGATTGACGTGTACAATGAGCAAACGTCGAGGGATAACCATAAATAGTTTGCTTCCCAATAGTAATTTTGCAAGGTGTTTCGTAGATGGGTACCATTACTGATATATGCTGGTAGATTTTCCGCCAATGGTTGCAGGAAATGGTCAATGTACACGGAGAAAGGGTTGGTGACACTGTTCATGGTTGCTACTATAGGGCGTCCAGGGGGGTCAGTTGGTTTTTGTGTATCTTGTGGAGATGATAGAAATATGATGTATTCTAATAATTCTGTCTTTGGTGGCTTTTTCTACCAGCATGTGATCACGCCCTAATGCGTTTCGTCATCACATCTTCGGAGGGCGAAGATGTGATGACGAAACGTGTTAGAGTGACCCACTGACACAGAGTGCGTAATTGCAGAGTGAATCATCCCGGGTCTCATCGCGGCCAGTGATTCTATTGAATTCCAGCAGGCGGTAAGACGCTACACTGTATTGTACAGGCTAAATCTGACACGCTGTTTTAATTGATTCATTCTTTGCACCCGCTGAGCCGTCCCAGGAAAGATTTTTGGTAACCTTGAGAGAGTGTCCAGCTTGATCTTATATCCCTGTGGAGATACCAGGCTTATTTAACTCTTTATTGTGGTGAGTGCATCAGCAAAGGGGGGTGTTCACGTGGTGGATCGGTGACGGTATTCAGGATAAGAATGCTTTAAATGTATGATATGACACGGCACCGTACACTTATTTAAGGACTTTTGCATGGACTTTTATGTCACTCATTCATTTGTGTTTGATGTCTTTAGCCTACTGAATGCTATCATATTGCACTGAATGTTTTAGGATAGTCTTTTAGCGCTGTTAATGCTGTATGCTATATATTAGAGCTGCACAGTTAATTGTTAAATTTCAATTCAACCACCCTCGCAATCTTAATCCGGTGTTTCCATGATTCAGTGCAGAGCCGTTCTCACAGCTGACTGCTGTCAAAAAAAAAAAAAAATAAGGCAGTCGGCAAAGTTTTATCACAATATTGCTCAGCGCTGGGATAAAACAAACATTGTATCATTTGGTTCTTTTAGATCAAAGGGATGAATTTTGGTCTGTAAATGAGGGCAGTTTAACCACCTACAGACTAAACCTTTTTCTGACATTTGTTGCTTACAAGGTAAAATCAGTATTTTTTGCTCAAAAATTACTTAGAACCCTCAAACATTGTATATATTTTTTTAGCAGAGACCCTAGAGAATAAAATGGCAGACATTGCAATATTTTATGTTGCACTGTATTTGTGCAGCGGTCTTTCATAAGCTTTTTTTTTGGGGGGGGGGGGGGATTCACTTAAATTTATTTAAAAAAAACTAAACTGTAGAGAGTTGGCCCATTTTTTGTGTATGTGAAAGATGATGTCACGCCGAGAATCGTAATCTTTATTCAGAGCAAATAAATCATGATTCTCATTTTATCCAGCCTTACATAGTTGCATAGTAGGTGAGGTTGAAAAAAGACACAAGTCCATCAAGTCCAACCTATGTGTGTGATTATATGTCAGTATTACCTTGTATATCCCTGCATGTTGTGGTCATTCAGGTGTTTAACAGTTTCTTGAAACTATCGATGCTCCCCGCTGAGACCACCACCTGTGGAAGGGAATTCCACATCCTTGCCGCTCTTAAAGTAAAGAACCCTCTACGTAGTTTAAGGTTAAACCTCTTTTCTTCTAATTTTAGTGAGTGGCCACGAGTCTTGTTAAACTCCCTTCCGCGAAAGTTTTATCCCTATTGTGGGGTCACCAGTTCTGTATTTGTAAATTGAAATCATATCCCCTCTCAAGCATCTCTTCTCCAGAGAGAATAAGTTCAGCGCTAGCAAACTTTCCTCATAACTAATATCCTCCAGACTCGTTATTAGCTTTGTTGCCCTTCTTTGTATTCTCTCCATTTCCAGTACATTCTTCCTGAGGACTGGTGCCCAGACCTGGACAGCATACTCTTGGTGTGGCTGTAGAGAGGGAGAATTATCGTTTTATCTCTGGAATTAATCCCCTTTTTAATGCATGCCAATAGTCTGTTTGCTTTGTTAGCAGCAGTTTGGCATTTCATGCCATTGCTGAGCCTATCATCTACTAGGACCCCCAGGTCCTTTTCCATCCTAGATTCCCCCAGAGGTCCCCCCCCCTCCCCCCAGTGTATAGATTGCATTCATATTTTTGCCACCCAAATGCATTATTTTACATTTTTCTACATTGAACCTCTTTGCCATGTAGTTGCCCACCCCATTCATTTGTTCAGATCTTTTTCCACATCCTGCGGAGAAGTTATTGCCCGGCTTAGCTTAACTGTTTACCCCGTCCTCCAGGTCGTTTATGAACAAATTAAACAGGGTTGGTCCCAGCACAGAACCCTGGGGGACCAACTACCCACCCCTGACCATTCTGAGTACTCCCCATTTATCACCACCCTCTGAACTCGCCCTTGAAGCCAGTTTTTATTCCATGTACTCAACCTATGGTCCATGCCAACGGACCATATTTTGTACAGTAAACGTTCATGGGGGGCTGTGTCAAATGCTTTTGCTAAATCCAGATACACCACGTCTACGGCCCTCCTTTTTCTAGATGGCAACTCACCTCCTCATAGAAGGTTAATATATTGGCTTGGCAAAAACGATTCTTTATGAATCCATGCTGATTACTGCTAATGATACCGTTCTCATTACTAAAATCTTGTATATAGTCCCTTATTCCCTCCAAGAGTTTACATACTATTGATGTTAGGCTAACTGGTCTGTAATTCCCAGGGATGTATTTTAGGCCCTTTTTAAATATTGGTGCTACATTGGCTTTTCTTCAATCAGCTGGTACCATTCCAGTCAGTAGACTGTCAGTAAAAAATAGGAACAATGGTCTGGCAATTACTTAGTTCCCCAAGTACTCTCGAGTGCAAGCCATCTGGTCCCAGTGATTTATTAATGTTAAGTTTCCCAAGTCTAATTTTATTTCTGTCCTCTGTTAACCATGGAGGTGCTTCCTGTGATGTGTTATGAGGATAAACACTGCAGTTTTGGTTACTGAAGCCCCCCGATTCCCTTGTGAAGACTGAGGAGAAGAATAAATTCAATACCTTTGCCATCTCCCCATCCTTTGTAACCAGATGTCCTTCCTCATTCTTCATGGGGCCAATATAGTCTGTCCTCCCTTTTTTACTGTTTACATACTTATAAAGAATTTCTTGGGCTTTTTTTGCTCTCTGCTATGTGTCTTTCATGTTCTATCTTAGCCGTCCTTACTGCACCTTTACATTTCTTGTTGCATTTTTTATAAAGTCTGAATGCTGAGGGTGATCCCTCAACCTTGTATTTTTTGAATGCCTTCTCCTTAGCTTTTAAATGCATTTTTACATTGGGGTTAAGACATCCAGGACTTTTGTTCGCTCTTTTAAATTTGTTACCCAATGGGATGCATTGGCTAATGCACTTATTTAGTATGCTCTCCTCCGTGTTCTTTGTTCCTAAGATTTTATCCCAATTTATGCCTTCTAGCAAGGTTCGTAGTTTGGGGAAGTTGGCTCTTTTGAAATTCAGTGTCTTTGTATTCCCCTTATGTTTCCTATTTGTGTGATTTATACTGAAGCCAATTGACCTGTGATCGCTGTTAGCTAAATTTCCCCGTATTTCCACATCAGTGATCAGGTTTGTATTGTTGGTAATTAGTAGATCCAGTAACTCTTTATTTCTAGTTGGTGCGTCTACCATCTGACCCATAAAATTGTCCTGTGGTTCCCTCTGCCCAGTCTATGTCTGAATAATTAAAATCCCCCATTATGATAACACTTCCCATCCTTGCTGCTAATCCAATTTGTGATAGGAGATCTGTCTCCCCTTCCTCTTTCAGGTTGGGGGGCTTATAGCATACTCCCAGTATTATTTTCCCCCAGTTTCATCCCTTTGGAGCTCTTACCCATAAGGATTCCACCTCCTCCCTAGCTCCCTTAGTGATGTCATCGCTCACATTCACTTGTACATTATTCTTGCTATATAGGCATACCCCTCCCCTTTTTTTACCCTCTCTATCCTTGCGATAAAGGGTATACCCTTGAATGGTTGCCAGCCAATCATGAGAACTGTTTAACCAGGTCTCTGAAATTCCCACAAAATCCAAATCCTCCTCGTACAACAGTATCTCTAGTTAACCCATCTTGTCCGCCAGGCTCCTGGCATTGGTGAACATGCCACGTAGTTTAGACTGGTCGCTTGTTATCCTCTTATTGGGTGTTCCAAGATTGCAACTAGGACTTGCTACTATACTTACCTTGGGTTTATGTGTTTTGGTCAACCTATCACTAATGCCCCCAATACTACCCTCTGGAATATGTTCCGCTCTCACTATCTCTACCTCTGGACTTTCCCCCCCTTCGCCTAGTTTAAAAACCCCTCTAACTTTTTGGCCATCTTCATTCCCAGCACCCTCCTCATTTAGGTGCTGTCCATCCCTTCTATAGTACTGGTTATCGACTGAGAAGTCTGCCCAGTCCTCCAGGAACCCAAACCCCTCCTTACTACACGAGCTCTTCAGCCACTTGTTTACTTCCCTAATTTCCCTCTGCCATTTTGGTGTGGCTTGATGTACCGGTAGTATTCCTGAGAATACTGCTCTGGAGTTCCTTTTCCTCAATTTATCTCCCAAGTCCCTAAAATCGTTCTTTAGGACACTCCATCTGCCTCTGACTTCGTCGTTGGTGCCAACGTGCACCCATGACAGCCGGGTCTTCCCCAGCTCCTCCCAGTAATCTGTCCACAATATCCGTGATGTGCTGAACCTGAGCGCCCAGTAGACAACATACAGTTCAGCGCTTCAGGTCTTTGTTACAGATTGGCCTCTCTGTCCTTCTAAGAATTGAGTCCCCTACCACCAGAATTTCTTTCCTTTCCCTTCACTTCCCCCCAACTCTCACTGGAGGAGTTTTTCCCCTGGCAGCTAGGAGAGTCCCTCAGCTCCAGCAGTACTGGTCCCTGACTGGTTTCACTAATGTCACTCAATGGAGCGTACTTATTGGGATGCTCCAGCCCTGGATCGGCCTCCCTGGCACTTCCCCCTCTACCCTTTCTGACTGTCACTCATCTACACTTTCCTAGTGCCTGCACCTCTTTGTTTCCACCTGCTTCTGTGCTGGCCCCTGCCGGCACCTGCAGTGTACGTTCCTGACTCTCCTTGAGTATGGAGGGACTTCTCAGTGCTGACAGTTGCTTCCCCAGATTCAGAACCTGGGCTTCCAGGGAAACAATGTACTTAAATTTTGCACAGCAGTATTCACCCTCGATCAGATGATCAAGGAACGCATACATGCCGCAAGATATACAACGAGTTGCCTCTCCACACCCGCCTGGCATCGTACCTATTAATTTAATGAGGATTGGGGATTATACACTGTCCAAATTACCTAACGACTAGCTTCCTGACACTAATACTCAACAAGACAATACACAGGTACTCGCAGACCTATGTGCCTTGTGCCGCTATATATATATATATTTTCCTGCTGTAAGATCCTCCCAATGCTCAAGGCTGATACACAGACCAGCATTAATGCACTGAAGTATATTGGGATAGCGCAGTGGAGGATCTTACAGCTGGAGAAGCTACTCTTGGCCCCATTATTAGTGTATGTGAGCTGGAAAAAGACCCAACGGGAAGCGGTGGAGAGCTATACTTATTCACACATGCGACTTAATATATTATATGAGGTGAGAGTTCTGAGAGACTGATGTTAAGAAGCAATTTATGAAGTCATGTATGGACACTGATGAACACTGATTGGTTTATCCAATATTATACCGTCCCTGTCCGCCACTCTATGAACACTCATTTCTCTCGTATTAACTATTCTCCTAGGAAGATTGGAAAACACTGATCTCCTTTTTTTGTGGCGAATTGTTTTACACACGTTTGTTTATTAATTTTTTTTCTGCACAGGTATTGGACACTTATCACTTTTTTGCACTATTTTTGGTGTTCCTTTTTGGAGCCATTACCACTTTTATTTTAGACTTTTCAGTCCTTTATATTTGAGGCTTGCCCTATTTCCATTGGTTGCACTCTGTGTTTGAATGATTATTTGTATTTCTGCGCAAAATCACTTTATATACATTATTTTTATTATTGTGTACTGTGAACACTATTAGATTTTGCTGCAGAATGATTTATTTATGCACCTGATTTTTTAATAATTTTTGTGTGCCTTCATACATTCACCTATTACTCTGAGCAGCGCGAAGGATTATTTTACACTTTTTCCATCTCAAAAAGTGTTCAAAAAGATTTCCATTTTGGGCTTACATGCTTACGCCCTTCCTCAGGTCAGAACACTCTGGTTCACTGGTTAGAAAGGGACGTAGTTTAGGGATGTTGCGGAGGTTGGCGCGGGAAACTTTGGAAAGTGATTGGATGTGGGGCTGAAAGGAGAGTTCAGAATCCAGGATAGCACCCTGACATGGGGGGACGGGTGGATGGTTTTGCCATTGCTCTTGACAGAGAAGTCAGGGGAAGAGGCACGTGGGGGAGGAAAAATTATAAGCTCGGTTTTGGACAAGTTGAGTTTGAGGAAGTGGTGTGACATCCATACAGATATGTCGGTTAGTAAGTTAGTGATGCGTGAGGAGACTGATGGAGTGAGTTGAGGGGTGGAGAGATAGATTTGTGTGTCATCAGCATAGAAATGATATTGAAAGCCGTGAGAGGCTATCAACTGTCAGAGAGCTTACCTGATTGGGCGTCGTCGCGCGCCAGGGCGCGTTGGTGCGCGCTTTCCTGCGGGTGCTCGGGCGCCTGCTTCTATGGGCACTGGTGTTGGCATGCCGGCTGGCCGTGGTAGACGCGGTGGTGCCTTTTGGACTCTCCTGACCTCCGCCTGCATTTGACCCCGACCTGTTTTGACTTCGCTTCTGCCTGCTCCTTCTGTACCTCTGCTGCCCGCCTGTTGCCAAACCCAGCTTGTGCACTAACCTGTCTCCAGCTCCTGTTCAGCATCTGTTGTCTGTGCCGCTGACTATCATCTGCTGTTTGAAGACTGCTAACATCCGGAACACGGACTCCTGCACAGGCTCTCATACCACTCCGCACTCGTGGGCCTCCTGTCCGCTCTACCAGGGGCCGCGAGTCGGATACGTAAGGGAGCCTACCCTCTGCCCAAGTGGACTTTCCGGTCTGGTAAGTGAGAGACTTGACAGTATCAGGCAGCCCTCTCAGCTACTCCTCCCCCCCAAGGGGCACCATCTGCAGGACTCTCCTCAGCACCCTCCGTAGTAATGCTCCCTCCGGAACCCAGGGTACCCACACCTGAGAAATTTACTGGAGATCGTCGCAAATACCAGGCCTTCCGTAACGCCTGCAAGCTTTACTTTGCGCTACAGCCTCGCACGTTCTCTCTGGACGCCACTAAGGTGGGATTTGTCATTGCACTGCTGTCCGGCGAGCCCCAGACTTGGGCTCATCATTTACTGGAGCAGAAGTCCAGATCCTTAGATACCCTGGACGCTTTCTTTCTGGCAATGTCCCAATTGTACGAAGACCCTCAACTTACTACTACTGCTGAGGCAGCCCTGCATTCCCTGCAGCAAGGCTGCAGAGCGGTCGAAGACTACGCGGTTGAGTTTCGTCGTTGGAGCTCTGATACAGAGTGGAACGACGCTACCTTGCGTCATCAATTTCGGATGGGGTTATCTGATCCCCTTAAGGATGAACTGGCACGTGTTGGGATACCCCAAACTTAATAACCTATCTATTTAAATTGACCGACGTCTGAGAGAAAGACGCTCTGAGAGGTCCTCTGGTCACCCTCGTCCTATTTGGATGCTCCCTAGAGTTCCCAGTTCCCCCAACCAATTGCCTCTCTCCTCTACTTCAGCCACGGAAGCACCCGAACCCATGCAGCTTGGTCTGCTCCGGCCATCCTTTACCCCGGAAGAGAAGATGCGCAGACGTACGCACAACCTATGCCTGTATTGCGGGGAACAAGGACATTTTGTGAGGACCTGCCCTAACAAGATACGTAAGTGTCTGACGTCTTCTTCCGCTTGTGCATCTGTTTTGCCCAAACCTGGTAACCATTTGACTATCTCTGTTGTATTACAGCTTCCCGGAAAGAACATCCCGGTGTCGGTCATTATTGACTCTGGAGCATGCAGTGGCTTCATCGATCAAACCTTTGTCAATAATCATGGCATTCCTCTTCAACCTAAGACCCAGGGTCTTGCAGTATTCCTAGCTGATGGCTCTACCCTTAGTTCAGGTCCAGTGACCTGTGAGACTGTTCCGCTACTGGCCACCATAGGCCCGGAACATCAGGAACTCTTACATTTGGATGTCATCTCCTCCCCTCTCTTCCCAATCATTCTCGGAATGCCCTGGCTACAGGCACATAACCCCAGCATTGACTGGTCCACAGGAAGAATCCAATTCTTATCTGACTACTTCAGGCAACTTTGCTTACGTGGGACCCCCGTCTCACCGACTCAATGTCTTTGTTTGGATTCGGATACCAAACTTTGCCCATCTCTTCCTGAGGCCTATCGGGACTTCCAGGATGTCTTCAGTAAGAAGGGGGCAGAGACTCTTCCAGTTCACAGGCCTTATGACTGCCCAATAGAACTTTTACCTGGAACCGAAGTTCCCTTTGGAAGGATTTTTCCACTAACTGAGCAGGAGCTGGGCACCTTAAAAAACTACATTGACGAGAACTTAAAGAAAGGGTTTATCCGCCCTTCCACGTCTCCAGCCGGTGCAGGCATTTTCTTCGTGAAGAAGAAGGACCACACCCTACGTCCCTGTATCGACTACCGGGAATTAAACAAAATTACTGTAAAGAACAGATACCCGTTACCTTTAGTACCCGAGTTATTCCAGAGACTGGGAACCGCAAGAGTTTTCACCAAGCTGGATCTCCGCTGGGCATACAACTTCGCATAAGAGAAGGGGATGAGTGGAAAACAGCTTTTCGTACTCGATTCGGGCACTATGAGTACCTTGTCATGCCCTTTGGCCTGTGCAACGCACCAGCCACCTTCCAGCACTTTGTCAACGACGTATTCCGTGACTTCCTAGACCTCTATGTCATAGTCTATCTGGACGATATTTTGATTTTCTCCACCTCCCAGACCGACCACCGCAGGCATGTGCGAAATGTTCTCACCCGACTTAGGCAACATGGGCTCTATGCAAAACTTGAGAAATGTGAGTTTGAGCTTCAATGCATTCAGTTTCTGGGCCTGATCATCTCCCCTGAGGGCATCAAGATGGATCCCCAAAAGGTATCTGCTATCCTGGACTGGCCTGCACCTATTGATAAGAAAGGGGTACAACGTTTTATTGGCTTTGCCAACTTCTATAGAAAATTCATAAAAGGGTTCTCTTTGATAATCGCTCCTATTACTGAACTTACCAAACAAGGAAGTCGGTTTTTCTGGACTCCTAAGGCGCAGTCGGCCTTCGAGGAACTCAAGGCTCTATTTACATCAGCCACTATTTTAAAACACCCCAACCCAGCTCTACCATTTGTGTTGGAAGTTGACGCTTCCGAAATTGCAGTAGGGGCCGTACTCTCACAACGACAAGGCACCAAAGCTCTTCTGTACCCTGTGGGGTTTTTCTCACAAAAACTCTCACCTTCCGAGAGAAACTACGATGTGGGTGACCGTGAACTCCTAGCTATTAAGGCGGCCTTGGAGGAATGGCGTTACCTTCTGAAGGGTGCTGCTTATCCCATACTGGTCTACACGCACCATAAAAACCTGGAATACCTGAGAACGGCTAAGAGGTTAAGACCCCGGCAGGCCAAATGGGCACTTTTTTTTCTCTCGATTCCAGTTCCATGTCACCTTCGGACCCGGATCCAAAAATATTAAATCTGACGCACTCTCACGAATGTTCCATGATTCGGAAGAAACCGCACCTCCAGATACCATCCTTCCCCCTGAAAATTTCTTGCTTCTTCAGGAAGATCTAATCTCTCGAATCAGACGGGCTTCTATGGGGGCGATGCCGCCCGCTGGGACCTGTACCAAGGATGGCCTATTTTGGCATGAAAACAAGATTGTGGTCCCCGAAGAACTAAGGATACAGGTATTGGAACTGTGTCACGATCACAAATTAGCTGGACATTTCGGCTCAAGAAAAACAAGTGATCTGGTACTACGTACCTTCTGGTGGCCTCATCTCATTAGGGATTGTAGAAGGTTCATTGATTCCTGCAATACTTGCGCTAGAAGCAAAACCAGCCGGGCCAGAGCTTGGGGACTGTTAAAACCTCTTCCAGTCCCAGAGTGACCATGGAGCATGATCTCAATGGATTTTGTCGTTGAACTCCCCCCATCAGAAAGCTTCTCCTCCATCTTTGTCGTGGTAGACAGATTGTCTAAAATGGCTCATTTTCTCCCAATGAAGGGTACCCCATCGGCCACGGAGACGGCTGATATGTTTATTAAAGAAATTGTCAGGCTGCATGGAGTTCCGAAGAATATAGTTTCTGACCATGGTGTCCAATTCACCTCCAGATTCTGGAAGGCCCTCTGTGGCTCCTTGGAAATTGAGTTGGCATTCTCCTCGGCCTACCATCCCCAGTCCAATGGGTAAACTGAGAGGACGAATCAGACGCTGGAGCAGTATCTCCGCTGCTTCTCCGCATTCTCCCAGGACGATTGGGCCCCCCTACTCCCTATTGTGGAGTTCTCTTATAATAATTCCTTGCATTCAGCCACCAACCAGACTCCATTCTATGCCAACTATGGCTTTCATCCGACCTTTTTACCTGGATCAATACCTGAATGTTCTGTTCCTGCAGTATCTGAGACCCTGAATTTCTTCTCGGTGAACAATAAGCTGTTACAAGATACCATGGCCAAGGCCCAAGCAAGTTATAAGAAGGTGTTTGACAAAAAGAGGCGTGGAGAACTCGTGTTGGAACCTGGTAACCCAGTATGGTTTTCTACCGCCAATCTGAAACTGGCATGTCCATCCAAAAAATTAGGCCCTAAGTTCCTGGGTCCCTTCCTGGTAAGGAGGAAAATTAATGATGTTGCCTACGAGCTTGATCTGCCGAATTCCCTGAAGGTGCACCCAGTCTTCCATGTATCTCTCTTAAAGCCGGTTATCCCCAATTCTTTTGTTGGCCGTACTGTCGGTCCACCCAAACCCATCCTTGTAGACAACGAGGAGGAATTTGAAGTAGAGGCAATATTAGACTGCAGAAAAAGACAAAATCAAACCCAATACCTCATAAAGTGGAAGGGATATGGCCCTGAAGACAATTCATGGGAACCAGAAGATAATTTGCATGCCGGGGAACTCCTGCAAGCTTTCAAGGACTCATATGCCTCCAAGTTGGCCCAAGTGGGCATCCGGTGTCTGCCCTTGAGGAGGGGGCACTGTCAGAGAGCTTACCTGATTGGGCGTCGTCGCGCGCCAGGGCGCGTTGGTGCGCGCTTTCCTGCGGGTGCTCGGGCGCCTGCTTTTATGGGCACTGCTGTTGGCATGCCGGCTGGCCGTGGTGGACGCGGTGGTGCACGGGCACGTATGCCTATGGGCGCTGCTATGCGTTCGCCTGGTGGCGCTGGTGGCGCTGGTGTGCATGCCGCTGTCCGGGGGCGCGCTCGGGCACCTGTGCGTAACGGTGCGTGCACGAACGCGGCGTTTGGCGCCAATCAGCCTATTTAGGCTTGCTTCTCCCTCTGATCAGTGCTGCCTGATCAACAGCTCCGTGCCTAGTTCCTGTTAACTGTTCCTAGTTCCTGTGATTCCTGTGTTCCTGATCTGTTGACGACCCGGCTTGCCTTTTGGACTCTCCTGACCTCCGCCTGCATTTGACCCCGGCCTGTTTTGACTTCGCTTCTGCCTGCTCCTTCTGTACCTCTGCTGCCCGCCTGTTGCCAAACCCAGCTTGTGCACTAACCTGTCTCCAGCTCCTGTTCAGCATCTGTTGTCTGTGCCGCTGACTATCATCTGCTGTTTGAAGACTGCTAACATCCGGAACACGGACTCCTGCACAGGCTCTCATACCACTCCGCACTCGTGGGCCTCCTGTCTGCTCTACCAGGGGCCGCGAGTCGGATACGTAAATACCCTCTGCCCAAGTGGACTCTCCGGTCTGGTAAGTGAGAGACTTGACAATCAACTGACCCAAGGAAGAGGTGTAGATTGAAAATAAGAGGTCCAAGAACAGAACCTTGGGGGACCCCGACAGAGAAGGGAAGAGGAGTGGAGGAAGTAGAATTGTAAGTGACACTGAAGGTGCGTTGGGATAGGTAGGATGAGAGCCACTGAAGAGCACAGTCATGGAGACCGAGGGAGTAAAGTTTTTTGAGGAGGAGGGGGTGGTCAACCGTGTCAAAGGCAGTTGAAAGATCCAGAAGTAGGAGTACAGAATAGTGTCCGTTGGTTTTTGCAGTTAGGTCATTTGTGAGTTTTAAAAGAGCAGTTTCTGTGGAGTGTTGAGGGCAAAATCCAGATTGAAGAGGATCAAGAAGGTTGTTTCTAATGAGGTGGTCACTCAGTTGGTTGTAAACCAGGCATTCAAGGAGTTTAGAGGAAAAGGGGAGCAAGGAGATAGGGCGTAGGTTAAGATTGGTAGGGTCCAAGGAAGGCTTTTTGAGTATTGGGGTGACCAGTGCATGTTTTAGAGCATCGGGGAAGATGCCAGAGGTGAGGGAGAGATTGAAGATGTGGGTTAGAGAGTGTAGGATGGGGTCAGAGGGTGACCGTAGCATTTGAGAGGGAATAGGGTCCAGGGGACAGGTGGTTAGGTGGGTGATAGAAAGGAGTTTAGCAACTTCGTCTGTAGTAGCAGATTTGAATAGGGGGAGTGTCAGTTGTACCTGTTGACATGGGGTCTTAGCTGGGGGAGATACCTGTAGAATGGAGATTTCATCACGGATTGTATCAATCTTGTTTTTGAAGTGATTAGCAAATTTCCCAGGCAGTGAGTAAGTCAGTGGGTGGAGGCGGTGGAGGACAAAGTAGAGAGTTGAAGGTAGAGAAGAGTTTACGGGGATTGGATGAGAAGGTGTTAATAAGAGTTGTAAAATAGGTTTGCTTGGCAGTGTGGAGGAAAGAATAGTATTTTTTTGAGGGCAGATTTGTATTGGTTGAAGTCTTTGAGAGACTTAGTCTTGTGCCACAGATGCTCAAGAGCGCGACTACGTTTTTTGAGAGTTTTAGTGTCATCTGTTTGCCAGGGTTGTAGGGGTCGAGGCCTGATTCTGTGTGTAGTGAGGGGAGCGAGCTTGTCCAGGGTGGAGGACAGAGATTTATTGTAGATGGACGTGGCTTGGTTGGGGCAGGACAGGGGAGAAATTTTGTCATAGAGGTGGTCAGCAGAATAGAGGAGAGAGGAGTTGACGTTGTGAAAGTTTCTACGGGTGATGGTTAGGTGATTGGAGGGAAAATTGGTGGAAGACGGGGGAGAGAGAAACTAATAAGGTGGTGGTCGGAGAGAGGAAAAGGATTGTTTGAGAAGTTGCATGGAGTGCATAGGTAGGAGAATACAAGGTCAAGGGTGTTGCCATCAGAGTGAGTAGAAGCCTGTACCCATTGCTTCAGGTCAAATGAAGAGTTTAGACTAAGAAGTTTAGAAGTAGCAGGAGTGTTTGTATTAGCAGGGATGTTGAAATCACCGAGAAGGATTGTGGGAATATCCGAAGAGAGAAAGTAGGGTAGCCAGGCAGAAAACTCATCAAGGAAAGTCGATAATGGTCCAGGGGGCCGGTAGATCACAGCAATTCTTAGGGAAGTAGGAGAGAATAGACTATACAGTGGGCTTCGAATGATGACAGGGATAAAGAGGGAGGAGGGTGAATAACCTGGAAGGTGCTCTGGGGGGATAGGAGGAATCCCACTCCACCTCCCTTGCGTCCATTATGCCTAGGGGAGTGAGTCCAGTGAAGGCCACCCTGGGAGAGGGAAGCAGGAGAAGGGGTGTCATATTCGTGGAGCCAGGTTTCGGTGAGGGCAAGTAGATTAAAGGAATTAGTGACAAAGAGGTCATGAACAGCAGTGAGTTTGTTGCAGACAGAGCGGGCGTTCCAGAGGGCGCAGGAGAGAGGGAGGCTGGTGTTGGGAAGAAGAGGAATGGAGACTAAATTGTGTAGATTGCGACTACTGCCAGAGGGTGTAGGGTGATGGTGATGGGTGTGTTGGGCACAGTTAAATAAGGGGGGCCCAGGGTTTGGGGAAATATCTCCAGCGATTAGGAGAAGCAGAAGAGTGAGGGAGGTAATATGATAATATGATTTGTATGAGGGGACATGCTTCAGTATCCTGGGGGGTATGTTAGCAAGTGGGCTTAGAGTTAGAAAGAGGTGATGAGTGCAGTAATAGGGGGAGGGGAGAAGTGAGGGTGATATGTACAGATTGTGGGGTGGAGCAGAGGGATGAAGAAAAGAGAGTTTGAGGAGAGAGGCAGCAATTGTGAAAAGGAGGAGAAGTAAAGAGTGCATGTTTCAGAAAGATGATACAATTTGGAAATGGGGTCACCTGCAGTCTGTTATAGTTAGCTTTGTGCAAATTGCTGAAGTGCAAGAGCAGAAGTGCCACTTATTTAAAGAACCCCACTTCTTTGGAAGAACCCCCTGTATGTGCAGCCCCCTGTATGTGCTCCCCCGTAAAGAAGGCCTTGTTTTTATACTGTGTGTTGGGTGTGGGTTGAATGTGGCAATTAATTAGGAGGGCATATTAGGAACACAGCTAGCAGGGCATAACTTTCACACCACAACCAAACTGCAAGGGGACTAAAAGGCCAAAATTGTAAAGATAAGGGAACCCATAATTTAGGTAAGACTTAATGGCTAAATAAGCATTGAAATAATGTGAGCATGGCTACAGATGGAGTTGAAACACTGGTGACAAACAGATTTACCAAATATGCATTTGTGCAGTCAGTCAATATTCATTTTTAAGGTATGTGGAGGTATAAACGCAGGTTTACCAAATATGCATTTGTGCAGTCAGTCAATATTCAGTTTTAAGGTATGTGGAGGTATAAACGCAGGTTTACCAAATATGCATTTGTGCAGTCAGTCAATATTCAGTTTTAAGGTATGTGGAGGTATAAACGCAGGTTTACTTGTGAAGAGAGAAGATGATGTTCAGATGGATGGTGCAAGAGCAGAAGTGCCACTTATTTAAAGAACCCCACTTCTTTGGAAGAACCCCCTGTATGTGCAGCCCCCTGTACATATGGAATCAATCTATGGTTAATTGTTCATTAGTACAATTATATTCCTTCGCTCATTAATCACTTCACACCACTGATACACAAATGGTTAACCACGTAGAAACTCATCTCATTATTCACTCAGGAACCATCACATTGTTCTGTTGAAAAAAAATATATATAAAGACACCATAATCTAAATAACATTTTTATTTGTTCTAATATTGTTTAGATTTAAACGTTCCTTTCTTATTGATGCTTCAGGATAATTTCTGTTAAATAAAAAACACACTAAGAGGATACCTTTTGTTACACAATTTCATCCGTTTTCACATATTATTTTTAACCACTTCAATACAGGACATTTATACACCCTTCCTGCCCAGACCAATTTTTAGCTTTCAGCGCTCTCACACTTTGAATGACAATTACTCAGTCAAGCTCCACTGTACCCAAACAAAATTTTTATCATTTTTTTTCTTTTCATACATCAGGGGACACAGAGCCATAGTAATTACTATATGGGTTATAGGCCACCTTCAGGTGATGGACACTGGCACGCCCTACATTAAAAAGTGCACTCCCTATATAACCCCTCCCACTACTGGGAGTACTCAGTTTTTTCGCCAGTGTCTAAGGTGTTGGTCATGAGTAAAGATGTGCTGTGCTGAGCTCCACTGCAGCAATCTTTGCTGGAGCTAGCCATGCTGACCGGATCCATTCAAAGTATCTCTTTTTGGGCCAAATGGAATGGTACCCGGACCTCGTATCCGAAGAAACAAGGTTTTGCCTGTGAATGCTTCACTTTTTATAGAGCTGGACCCTGGGATCCAGTACTTTTGGTAGTAAGGCCATAAAGTTTTACTGGCAGGGTGTTTTTGCAGGTCCAGGATAGCAGGGTTCCCTCTAGGGTCCCCAGCTCCTGAAGGTTTAATGGAACCCACCGTGAAGGGTAAAGATTGGGTCTGTTGGTTTACCACAGAAAACCCTGCAGTGGGGAAAAGTAAGTGGAGTTTTCTAAGAAATCCCTTTGAATTTTCTTATGAATGTCTCCTTTAAGAAATAATGTTGTCATGACTATGTGTCACCACTGGGGGTTGTATTGAGCACTCACCGCCTCACTCTGAGAGAGCATGCTGTGTCAGGAGAGCTAGATGCTTCTTCCTCCAGTCAGACAACAGGACTTCTGGTAAGCTTGGGAGGGGGGGGGTTCTTCTCCCCACCAATCGCCCCCCCCTGTGCTGATTCTCTTCTCCCTCTCCTTGGGGAAAAAGCGCTTTATGTTTTTAAAAAAAAAAAAAAAAACTGGTGCGATCAGCACGCCGCTAGGCGGCTTACAAGACCCCCCCGCGCCATGCTGCTTCATCTCGTGGGTCCCAGGGACCGGGAGCACGCCGCTCGCACGGGAAATGCTTCTTTTTTGGAAAAAAAAAAGGTAATAGGAAAGCCATGGCTAACGTGGGGGGGGGCGGAGCTAAGCGCTGTTGGTGTCCTCAGCCGTCCAAACATGAGGAGGCATGGTTTAAAGGCACCATATCTATTGTTGCAGCTGTGGAGGGACACAGGAGCAAAGTGGCATTAGAGGTTGGTGACACAGGCATTCCTTTGACACATTTATTATTGCATCAGGCTGGGCATTGATAAACCGCAACAGAGCTGGACTATCGCTCAAGCAGTGCATGCAATTTCTTCTGATGGTACTAATGCTGTGTTCATCGGGCTAAGGTCAGAAGGGGGGGTAAAACACCCCCAGAAATGGAGCTAAAGGAGTCCCCCTCTAGCTCTGGTAAGCCTACTCATCTCTACAGATGGCATCCTCCCCTGAGAGGAAGTGACTGGTTATAGTGAGCATCAGGGGCATAAAAATGTTTGCAGCCCCTGTGTATTTTACCAAAGGTTCTTTTTTCCCTCAGCCATGAGTTTAGCGACTTTAATCGCACAGATTCTCTTTCATTGCCCAGGACCCTCAAACGGGGGAACTAGGGGCGGGAGAAGACCGTGTTGAGACTGATAACTCCTCTTCTGAGGTGTCAAATGCGGGAGAACCAGCTGGTTTCAATATCTTGCTGAATGGTCCACTCCACATTTATGTTCCCTTAACTAAGTGTTTGGGTTCGTTAAAGCCTCCTCAGACTGTGCATGATTTTTTCCTGTCCATTTATTGTTGAAAAAGCCTTTTTTGTATCTGAGAAGATTTCCCAGATTAATGTTATTTTCCTCCTAGTTAAGTTTTTACACTTTATCCTATGGTGGAGGAAATTCACTAAGTACGGTATACTAGCAATTGACGCAGTATATCCTCTGTGAATAAGAACTGTTATTTGGCCTATGGCCACATCACCCTGAAAGCGCCCGATCTCATCTGATCTCAGAGGCTAAGCAGGGTCGGGCCTGGTTAGTACCTGGATGGGAGACCGCCTGGGAATACCAGGTGCCGTAGACAATATTCATATTCATATGCTTAGGCATCCGACGAATAAAGTTGGAATTCCTGTTAAAAAAAAAAAAAACTTTTTTCTCTGACAGATTGAGCAGCCTGGCTGACAGTAATTAATCGTTGTAAGGCCAGTTTAACAGGTGTTCTAGGATCCTGCTCAGCAGGCCCAGAATTCTGGCAGCGTTTTGCTTGCAACAATGGCTTTTGAGTTCCTTTTTAAAAAAGTTCTCAGGCAGGTGCTGGCTTATAAACTAGTCAAACGCACAACTGCTGAGATGTCTGTGGTGGTTTGTATCTGTACAGCCTGGGAATACCAGATGCTATACACGGTTCTGTGCACATTGCTGCTAAACACAGCTAAACGCATAAGTGCAGGAACGCACATCAGCGGAGGATAATCTTCCTATCACCATACAGAAACTCCTGGCTAGTCTTCCTTTTGCGGTAGAACAGCCAATTGAGGTTGTTTGGATAATTCATCCAAAGAAATTCTAGTGGGAAAAGTACCCCCTTTTTTCCATTTAAATAAAGGAGTAAATATTTTTTTCATTTTTAAGCTCTTTCTTTTGTGCCAGGGACATTAGCCTCCAGGCAGTCACGATGGCTTCCGCCATCAGGTTCAGTAGGTAATCCTCAGGGTTAACCCCAGGGACAAAAAGAGGTCTTGGGGAGGAAAACCTACAAGATACTGTAGCCTCCTTATCAGGAGGCTCCCTGCTAGCTCAATAGGGGGGAATTCTTCTGCAGTTATCATGGATCTGACAGGAAGATGAATGAGGGACTTCCTCAATAGCTCCAATCTGGAGTTCCAAGAGTTCCCACCTCCTCGTTTTTTCTCAGATCAAACGTTCCTAAGGATCCAAAGAAAAAAAGTATTTCTCTTCGCATGGAATTTATCCGATCAGTAGTCTCCTTCCTACAAGGGAGAGAACTTTTGGCATCTATCGACATCAACGATGCTTATCTCCATGTGCCAATCTTCCCCGCTCACAAGAAATTCCTACGCTTCGAGGTAGAAAATCTTCATTTCCAGTTTATAGCTCTACCTTTTTGGGCTAGCTACTGCACTTCAAGTGAGTATAAAGATCCTGGCTCCTCCTTTTGCCAGGTTAAGGGCTCAAAGTATAAGGATACTAGCCTACTTAGACTATCTACTCTTGATAGGTCAATCGGTAGCCCGTTTAAACCAAGGTCTGGTTACCGCAGTCAGCTACCTGGAATACTTGGGTTGGATCCTCAACCTAGTAAGATCCAACTTAAAACCATCAAGGAGATTGCAGTACTTAGGGCTGATTATCGATACAGTCCACTAAGAGGTATTTTTACCCCAGGAAAGAATCTGTTCCTTAAAGGACCTGATTCGGTGGGTCAAAACGAAGAAAAATCCTTCTATTTATCTTTGCATGTGTTTATTGGGAAAGATGGTGGCTTCTTCGAGGCCGTTCCTTATGCGCAGTTCCATTCAAGTCTGCTGCAAAACAGTATCCTGTCAACTTGGAACATGAAGATCCAAGCTCTGAACTTCCCGTTGCGTTTATCCGCCAAAGTGCGTAAGAGCCTCAATTTATGGTCGATATCCAAGAATCTTCAAAAAGGAAGATCCTTTCTACCAGTTACCTAGAGAGTGGTAACAGATGCCAGCCCTTTGGGCTGGGGAGCAGTCCTGGAAGAAGCGTCTGTCCGAGGGACATGGTCCAGATCAGAGATGACCTTGCCCATCCATATTCTAGAAGATTCGGGCAGTACGTCTGGCCCTGGAGGCCTGGACGCTCAGACTATAAAACTATCCGACAATGCCACAGCTGTGGCTTATATCCATCACAAAGGGACCATGAGAAGTCGTGCGGCCCAGAAAGAGGTGAATTATTTTTCTGTCTTGAGCAGAAAGCAACATTCCTTGTCTGTCAGCCATTTTCATTTTAGGAATGGAGAATTGGCAGGCAGACTACTTGAGTCACCAACTATTGTTTCTGGGAGAAGGGTTCTTCACCCCGGCATCGTTCTGTCAATATGCCAAGGATGGGGAGTTCCGGACGTGGGTCTATTGGCGTCCGGGTTCAACAACAAGATCGACAACTTTTTGTTAAGGACAAGAGATCCGATGGCATACGAAACCGATGCCTTGGTATTTCCATGTGATCAGTTTTCACTGATCAATGCTTTCTCTCCTGTTCTCCTTCCGCGCCTTCTTCGCAGGATCAAGCAAGAAGGGAAGGAGGTGATTCTTGTGGACCAGGAGATCTTGATTTGCCAAAATCATAAAGATGGTGATAGGGGACCCTTGGTCCTTATCACTGTGGCCAGACCTTCTTTCGCAAGGTCCGGTATTCCATCCTTCCTTACAAATGCTAAGTTTAACGGTTTGGCTATTGAGACCCACATTCTAAAATAAGACCGTGGGTTGTCAGCTTCAGTAGTTCTACTTTGGTTAATGCTAGGAGGCCAGCCTCCAGTATCATATATTAATGAATCTGGAAGGCATATGTCTCCTGATGTGAATCCAGGGATTGGCACCCCAGGAAATAGTCATAGGTAGGATCCTTGAATTCCTACAGATAGCACTCAAGGTCAGCTTTATTTTTAATCCTATCAAAGGCCAGATGCCGGCCTTATCGGTCTTTCTTTTCAACATCCACTTGCTTCTCACTCTCTGGTTCATAACTTTATTCAGGGGGTAACGCGGATTAATCCTCCAGTTTGGTCACCCCTGAACTATTGGGACTTAATTTTAGTCCTGTTGGCTTACAGAAGCAGCCTTTTGAGCCAATACAGAGATATTCCCTTGGTTCTCTTGACGGGGAAAAATAATTTTTCTTGATTGCCATATCTTCTACAAGAAGAGTAACAGAGTTGGCTGCTCTTTCTTGTAAAGAGCCATATTGGTTGTTCATAAGGATGAGGTTGTATTGCGGCCTAATCCTGAATTCCTACCGAAGGTAGTATCGAGTTTTCATGTAAACCAGGATATTGTTCTGCCTTCATTTTTTTTTCCAGAACCTCGTTTCTGTGGAAGAAAGGTCACTACATTCTCTTGATGTGGTGAGAGCGGTCAAGGTCTATTTGAAAGTGACCGCTCAGATTCGTAAAACAGATGTTTTGTTTGTATTACCAGACGGTCCTAAAAGAGGACAGGCAGCATCGAAATCTACTATTTCTAAATGGATTAGTTAAATGATTGTTCAAGCTTATGGTTTAAAGAGGAAAATTCCTCCTTTTCATATTAAAGCACACTCAACCAGGGCTGTTAGTGCTTTTTGGGCAGTGCTTCACCAAGCCTCCATGGCTCAGATCTGCAAGGCCGCAACTTGGTCTTTAAACCATACATTTACCAGATTCTATCAAGTAGATGTAAAAGGTCATAAGGATATTGCCTTTTGGGCACAGTGTACTGCAGACTACTTTTTTTTTTTTGTCTCCCTCCCTTCAGTTAGCATTGCTATGTGACATCCCATATAGTAATTACTTTGGCTGTGTCCCCTGATGTATGAAAATAAAATAGGATTTTTAAAACAGATTACCTGTAAAATCCTTTTCTTTGAAGTACATCAGGGGACACAGAGGTCCCTCCCTTCTTGGTATACACATGTATTGCTTTGCTACAAAACTGAGTACTCCCAGTAGTGGGAGTGGTTATATAGGGAGTGCACTTTTGAATTTAGGGCATGCCAGTGTCCATCACCTGAAGGTGGCCTATAACCCATATAGTAATTACTATGGCTCTGTGTCCCCTGATATACTTCAAAGAAAAGGATTTTTACAGATAAGCTGTTTTAAAAATCCTATTTTTCTCACAAACGGAGCTTTCTTTTGGTGGTATTTAATCACCGCTGGGTTTTTTATTTTTTGCAATATAAGCAAAAAAAGAGAGAACATTTTGAAAAAAAAACACCTTTTTTTAGGTCCTATTGTAAAATTTTGCAAATAAGTAATTTTTCTTCATAAATTTGGGCCAAAATGTATACTGTTACATAGCTTAAGTAAAAATAACCCAAATTGGTGTATATTGTTTGGTCTCTCTGAAAGTTAGTCTACAAGCTATGGTGCAAATCATTGAAAATTGATCACACCTGATGTACAGACGGCCTATCTCATTTCTTGAGACCCTAACAAGCCAGGAAAGTATAAATACCCCCCAAATGACCCCTTTTTGGAAAACAGACATTCCAAGGTATTTAGTAAGAGGCATGGTGAGTTTTCTGAAGTTGTAATTTTTTCCCCCAATTCTTGGGAAAATTAAGAATTTTTTTTTTTTTACACAAAATTGTCATAAGTTTTTTTTCTCTCACACAGCACATGCATCTCATTTTTGTCTGTTGGCTATGAGTAAGCATCCAATGATGTGAAACGTGTTAGAGATTATACCCCATCCTGTCTCTATTTATGTGACTGTATTTTGGATTTTTTAAGTTCTACAATAAAGATGTTTTTCTTCAGAGTGCAGCAATCCAGGATTCTTCTTATCTCCACTCAACTTGTGCAATGCCAGCACCTGGATTAGTTCACACTAGGGCGGGAGCAGTTTAAGGTTTGGAAGCATTTTGATCGGCACTCTGCTTCGACAGCACATACTTGCAATGACACCCCAAAATACATTCTGCTACTCCTCCTGAGTATAGCGATACCGCATGTGTGAGACTTCTACACAGCCTGACCACATACAGAGGTCCAAGATCTAAGTAGCACCTCCAGGCGTTCTACGAGCATAAATTGCACATCTCATTTGATGACAACCTATCACACTTTTGAAGGCCCTGGAGCACCACGTCAATGGAAATGCCCACAAAATGACCCCATTTTGGAAAGCTAACACCCTAACATATAATCTGAGGCATAATGAGTCTTTTGAATGGTAGTTTTTGGAAAATGTGGAAAAAAAATTAAACCGCATCTTTTTTTTTTTTTTTTTTTTTTTTTTTTTTTTTTTTTTTTTTTACACAAAGTTGTTAATTTATGAGATGTTTCTAACACACAGCATGTACATAGAAAAAATGACACCCCAAAATACATTCTGCTACTCCTCCTGAGTATGGTAATACCACATGTGTGAGACTTTTACACAGCCTGGTCACATACAGAGGCCCAATATTGAAGTAGCGCCGTCAGGCGTTCTAGGAGCATAAATTACACACATAAATTCCTGACAACCTATCACATTGTTGAAGGGCCTTCATATTTCTAACACATAGCATGCCAATTACAAACCAAAACACATTCTGCTCAGCAAAGGGTAAAGAAAAGATTACCTGCGGTTTTAGTAGTGCAGTCGTCCACAGAGGAGAGCATTGGTCCAGGCAGCAGGCAGGAACGTGGACAGCAACAGTAAAGCAGGCAGGATCAGTCAGTACAGGTAGTGATGTTGTCAGAACAGCCAAAGCATTGGTGCAGATAGCAGGCAGGGATGTGGTCAGCAGCAGCAAAAGGATCGTCCATGCAGCAGGCAGGAATACTGTCCATAGTACATGCAGCAGGCAGAGATAAGGTCAGTACAGCCAAAGTATTTGTCCAGGGAGAAGGCAGGACCATCAAGCTTGGGGCATTGGTCAGGAAAGAACGGGGACAGGGGTAGAGGCTTCTCCCACCCAAATCGCTTTGAAGCCTCCGGACAACCAGACCCTGTTCTGGGAACACAGAAAACCAAAAACTGGTTTTCTCAACTCGTAACACTATTCTGGAGCCCCTCACATATGTGAGACCCCTGTGTAGCAGAGTGAAAGATCAGTCCAAAGGGCAGGCAAAAACATGGTCAACAGGCTGAGGTCAGTGCACGTAAAAGGCGGAAATAGACAGTAGACAGAGGCGTAGTCGATACAGTCCAGGGTCAGTTCATGTGAAAGGCAGAAACATGGTGGATTAACAATGCAGACGGCAGACAGAGGCATAGTCGAGAAACAGGCCAGGGTCAGTTCACATGGAAGACAATGATATGGTTGGTTGAGGCACCAGGGAAATATTCAGGACAGGAATTGAAAATGACGGGGGAAATGGCAGTCTATTAGAAATATGGGCTAATGGTTTATAAGAGTGTGATAGTGTTTGAAGCATTCTCCGATGCAAGGCTAGGTTGGAAGGGACATTGGGGACAATGGAAACTGGTGTCTTTACTAACTCCTCTTGTGGTGCACACCCGACATTTTTTTTGCCGTCGTCTTCCAGATCCTGATAGTGGAATATGGTCAGGAAAATGGCGCTCATGTAGTATGCTGACACAATCGGAGCAAATGCTTTCTGGGATACTTGTTGATAGATCAGGGCAGTGACAATGGCTTCACTAAACTTTAGGAAGGTGTTGGGTGTTTCCGTCGATTTTTGGTAGATTATGAAAGAATTATACATGGCCAAATTAAAAAAAATAAATTGCGACTTTTTTGTACCAGAAGAGGGATTTTCGTGTTGATAGGGCTGCAACATTTGATCATTTAAATCCACCCCCACCATAAATTTATTGTACTCAGGAATACAGGAAGGCTTTCGAACGGGACCACGTCTTCTGCGAAGTTCCACCGAGGTGTCATCATGGATGGTGGATATGATGTACACATCTTCCTATCCCTCCACTTCACAGCCAACACTTCCTCGTTTCTCAAGCTTGTCGATTCCCCCCTTTGTAGCCTTGTGGTGACCAGACTCTGTGGAAAGCCCTTTCTGTTTTTCCTTGCTGTACCGCAGGCCAAAGTTTTTTTTTTCAGGTATAGGTGGCGGAAAAGGGGCAAACTGGTATAGTAGTTGTCCATGTAAATGTGATACCCCTTTTGGAGGAGTGGGAATGCCGACTCCCAGACAATTTTTCCACTTATTCCCTTGTACGATAAACACTCAGGGGGCTGGAGCTGGGAGTCTTTGCCTTTGTATATGTGGAATGAGTGCACATATCCGGTGGAGCTTTCACAGAGGTTGTTGAGCTTCGACCCATACCTCGCCCTCTTACTGGGGATATATTGCTTGATTCCCAGCCAGCCTGTGAAATGGACCAGGGATTCGTCCACAGAGATGTTCTTGTCAGGGATATAAAGTTTGGCAAACTGGAGAAAAAAAAATCAATTAGGGGCGAATTTTATATAGTTTATCAAAGTTTGGGTGATTGGGGGGGGCATTGTTATCACTGAAATGCAGGAAGCGCATTATAATTTCATTTCGGGACCTGGGCATGACAGGAAAAAATTGGCATGTGGTGGATAGGGTTAGACCAATATGCATGCACTTCATTTTTTTTTTAAAGCCCAATATTGAGCGTTAGGCGCAACAACGATTTAAGCTCCACCACTGTTAGGGGTCTCCATTCAAAAGGGCGGGCATAGCTTGAGCCGGGGTTGTTTTCAATAAATTGTTGGGCAAAAAGATTGGTTTGGTCCACGATGCCTTGAATTAATTAATCAGGGAAAAATAAATAAAAAAAAAATCAATTTCTGAAAAACCTTCAGTGTGGACCTGCACACCTGGCTGTGCTGTGAAAGGAGGGATCGTGGCTGACCCTGTGCTAGAAGGCAACCACAATGGGTTTGCCAAGGCATCTGTTAGCTGGGTTTGGGCCCTAATTCTTTGGCGGGCAATTCCCGCACTTGTACTGGGCCTTTCCTCCTGGGGTCTAGCAGCGCTTGTACTGTGCCTCACCTCCTGGGGTCTAGCACCGTTGGCACTGCTGGTAGCTGCCTGGTGTTCAGACCGCCGTCTTTTTGGATGGACTACTTCCTCCTCTCATTCGGATCCTGCTGTGCTGCCTTCGACGGGCTCATATTCTGAACCGGAATCGGAATCAGAATTGTAACTGGGTGATGAGAGCTCCCTGTTGCTCTCATCGGTCAGACTCAGTATTTAGTATTTTATTTATTTATTTTATTTTATTTATTTCAGGTACTTATATAGCGCTGTCAATTTACGCAGCGCTTTACATATACATTGTACATTCACATCAGTCCCTACCCTCAAGGAGCTTACAATCTAAGGTCCCTAACTCACATTCATACATATGCCTCTTCTGGCGTGTATACTGGTTACACTAATGGGCTGCACGTCAGGGACTAATGGACTGCACCTTGGTAGTAATTGGCTGCAGACAGGTACTCTGATGGGCTCACGGGACAGGTACCCTGATGGGCTCACGGGACAGGTACCCTGATGGGCTCACGGGACAGGTACCCTGATGGGCTCACGGGACAGGTACCCTGATGGGCTCACGGGACAGGTACCCTGATGGGCTCACGGGACAGGTACCCTGATGGGCTCACGGGACAGGTACCCTGATGGGCTCACGGGACAGGTACCCTGATGGGCTCACGGGACAGGTACTCTGATGGGCTCACGGGACAGGTACTCTGATGAGATGGCAGGTACTCTGATGGGTACTGATGGCAGGTACTCTGATGGGTACTGATGGTAGGTACTCTTTATTCAGGGGGGGCAATCTGGACACAGTAAAATCACAGTAAATGTAACGCACTGTTAGCTCGCTCTCCTCCTCGCATTGGATCGGTGTGTGAGGAGGAGAGCCCAGCAACAGCCGTTACACTGCGGTTTGTTTACATTTGTGACCGGCTGTGATTGGGCACAGCCAGGCATGTGGTAAAGAGCCATTTCATTGGCTCTTTACCCTGATCGGGGCTGGGCTTTGTCTGAGGGAAAAGCTTCAACCCCGATCGCTGCGTTGGGCGCGCACGCTGCTTTGCATAGTGACCGGCTGTGATTGGATACAGCCGGTCACGCTGCTTTCTAGGCTCCGCCACCCGCTCATTACCCTCAACGGGGAATGGCTGTGTCCCGAGGGACACGCCGGATCCCCGATCGCCACGATGCAGGCCCCCGCAGTAGCGTCTGGAAGCCGAGGACGTCATATGACGCCCGCCCAGGATGGGAGATCCCATCTGCAGACGTCATATGACACTGGCTGGGTAATGAAGTGGTTAATATAATTAAGAAACACTGGAATCCATTGAGGGAAAGTTATCCCACTATAGAAGAAATCTGGAATTTACCATTACCTTCATATAGAAAGAGTAGGACTCAGAGATCGATTAGTAAGATCTAAACAGTTTTCCCAAAGTAACTTTTTTGGGACCAAAATATTTGAAATCATTTCCATGTCTATCATGCCTCATTATCATGCAATTACAATGTCATTCTATGATAAAGGGAAAAAGTATATCACACCCACATATAAAGGCTTTGATGTCCCAATTGAGGGCCACTACAACTGCCAATCATATGTGATCTATGCCATAAAATGTCCATGTGGATTATTATATATTGGAGAAACAACCCAAAAAGTTAAAGATCGTATAGCCAGACGTAATTACTCAATTAGAGATAAATTAATGCAGTTACCACTAGCTTTACCATTAGCTAGACACTTTATAGAGAAGGGGCATACAACTTCCCAGTTAAAATACATGGTTTTGGAAGGCATTAGTAAAAATAGGAGAGGAGCTGACTGTGAACTATTTCTAAGAAAACGTGAAGCTCGGTGGATTCTTAATTCTTAATACTATTACTCCAAAAGGTTTAAATACAGATCTGGATCTTTGTGTATATGATTTATAGTACACTGTATATAATTCTTTTTACAGTATCCTCTTGAATATTTAGATTATGATATAGATATATACATCTCTATCGATGTGTCCTGATCTGAGGAAGGGCGTCAGCATGTAAGCCAGAAACGGAAATCTTTTTGAACACTTTTTGAGATGTAACTTTACAAATCTTTGAACAAATAATGTTTTTAAGTACAGCAATCCTCCGGACTATATATATATATATATATATATATATATATATATATATATATATATAGAGTCAGGTCCGTAAATATTGGGACATCAACACAATTCTAATCTTTTTGGCTCTATATATATATATATATATATATATATATATATATATATATATATATATATATATATATATATATATATATATATATATATACTCTAAAATTAGAATGTCGGCATCTCGAGGCCTAGACTTGAAAAATATGATGCTGTCAGACAAGGTAGTAATTTGAATGACAATTGCGCGGTCATGCTACACTGTACCCAAACAAATTTTTTATCATTTTGTTCCCACAATTAGAGCTTTCTTTTGGTGGTATTTGATCACCTCTATGATTTTTATTTTTTGCGCAACAAATAAAAAAAAGACTGAAAATTTTGAAAAAAAAAATTTTCTTTGTTTCTCTTAAAATTTTTTGTAAATAAGTACGTTTTTTTCAATGACGGGCACTGATATGGCTGCACTGACGAGCACTGATAAGGTGGGCACCAATGAGGTGGCACTGATGGGCTCTGATAGACGGCACTGATGGGCACTGATAGGTGGCACTGGTATGCGGCACTGATGGGCATTCATAGGCGGCACTGATGGGTACTTATGGATGGGCACTGATAGGTGGGCATGGATGGGCACTGATAGGTGGGCATGTATGGGCACTGATAGGTGGCACTGAGGGCCACCGATGGGTGCACGGTTTACACTGGTGGGTGGAAATGCTGGGCATCACTGATTTTATTAGTTCTATAATGGTGCCAGTCAGTGCCCATTTGTGGGCACTGATTGGCATATGCTGGGCATAAGTTGGCACGTGGATGGCCATGGGGGATGTACCTGGCCATCCACATGTTAGGCGCTTCCTGGTGGTCCAGTGTGGGCATCCGAGGGGGGCTGCACTGATAAACAATCAGCGCAAACCCCCCCCCCCGTAAGGAGAGCCGCCGATCGGCTCTCCTCTACTCGCGTCAGACGCGAGTGAGGAAAACTCGATCAACGGCTCTTCCTGTTTACATCGTGATCAGCTGTGATTGGACATGGCTAATCATGTAGTAAAGAGCCTCCGTTGGAGGCTCTTTACCAAGACCGGTGTAGCGGTGTGTCAGACTGACACTCCGCGCCACCAATCACCGCGATGCACGCCCCTACGGGTGTGCGGCGGCTGTTATCCTGCTGGATGTCATATGACGCCCACTCAGGATAACTGAACCACCGCCCTGCCGTCATTCTGCTATAGGCCGGGCGGGAAGTGGTTAAAGCAGGGTTAGGTTGTAAAAAAAAAATATGTCCCGAGCTTTGAAAATCTCATGGAGCGCTATTCATTCCATCATCCCAAAATGGAAAGAGTATGAAACAGCTGCAAACCTACCAAGAGTTGGCCGTCCACCTAAATTGATAGGCCGGTCAAGGAGAGCATTAATCAGAGAAGCAGCCAAGAGGCTCATTGTAACTCTGGAGGAGCTGCAGAGATCCACAGCTCAGGTGGGATAACCTGTCCACAAGACTATTAGTTGTGCACTCCACAAATTTGGCCTGTATGGAAGAGTGGCAAAAAGAAAGCCATTGTTGAAAGGAAGCCATAGGAAGTCCCGTTTGCAATTTGCGAGAAGCCACGTGGGGGACACAGCAAACGTGGGAGAAGGTGCTCTGGTCAGATGAGACCAAAAAAATTCACTTTTTGGCCTAAAAGGAAAACTGTGTGGCGAAAAACTAACACTACATATCACCCTGAACACACCATCCCCACTGTGAAATATAGCTGGGATTGTAGGATTGTAGTGTGGTTTGTGGGTATTGGGGGGGTGAAGCCGAAAGGCTTCACTGACGGCTGCCCTTACTAGCAATGATGGCGGCAGCACCCAACAGCTGATGGAAACATCGCCTGCGGTGCTGACATTGTTGGACTCCAGGACAGGTAAGTGTGCTAATATTAAAAGTCAGCAGCTACAGTATGTGTGGCTGTTGACTTTAAATTTTTTGAGGGGAAGGCGGAACTCCGCTTTAAGAGAAGACAACGCAGTGGACTGCTTTACCCTGTCAAATTCCCAAGATGTTCCAGATAGAGACCTTCAAGGGGGCAATTTGGCCCTGTGTAGTATAAGATTGTATTTGGGCAATGTGTTACTACCAGGACTACATCACTGTGTAGCCTAAACGTTATACCGAACATAACTGAAGATAGTGGATACAGAGAGTCGTAAACCTCTGACAAGAAAATAACAGAAGTGTCACAATATATGCTAAAACCCTAACCCTCCCGCTCTACACCAACCCCAACTAGTGTGAGCATACAACCCGAAAACCGTGCCAGCCAGGAAAATAAACTTGAATGGTAGATCCTGGTGGGTATACTAGATATGCGATCTTTCGTTGTAAAACATGAATGATCTTTAAGGCCAGTGGTGCCATACTGTCAAGAAACTGGTACACAAATGCAAATACACAATGGTAAATTTCACCCACAAACTGAAAGGAGAAAAATACTGATGCATGATAGGTTTCCATCCTTGAGAGGCGAACTTGACAGTCTGTGCTAGTCCAGTCACTTTCCATGGGGAAACAAGTGATGTAATCTTCTGGCAATAGACACAGGTAGTTTAGTCCACCACTCTCTTAAGCAAGAGTCCACCTAGAAAGGAAAAGAGATGATCAGAGAGGCCTGTGAGGATCTCAAACAGAAAAGCTACAGCTAGTTTTGCCCATAAGGCTCGACAGAACATACATATAGATGAAGAATACATGCCATGAAAATATAGAAAAGGCCAGCGGACTCATGCTCTCTACACTAGTAGGGTAGCAACTACAAGGCAAACAGACATTGGACACGTTTAGATGTCATCAGCTCAGGAACCCACCCTCTGCTCAAGTCGGGGGTATCCTGACCTACAATCCTGCTTGAATCAGCATTTGACCTTGAGTACCAACAAGGAACAAATCTCCACCCTTACTGTTTTACTCCAAAGACTGTTAGCCTCCCATGTCTGGTTTTTAGGACTTTTGTTTGAGGTGTTGCTTGCTCTGTACAACCACCTGTGACTCTATGGGATTTGCATTTAGTTTTATTGTCTCTTCAAAGATCATCTTTCGAATCCACTAGGGATGTTCCCTTTCTCATTCTTACAAGCTTGTTTTCCTTGTTGACATCAATTCCTCGAGGTGTGTGTCTGAGCTTTGCTGCTCTGTCTTGTAAAGAACCCTTTCTGGTCTTACACAAAGATAAGGTAATTTTGGTCTTTCACCTCAATCAGGACATTGTCCAGCTCCAGTACATCAGAAAAAAAATTCCCTTAAGTCTGCATGTGTTTCATGCTGTGCGAATTTACTTTCATTAGAAAGACTGACTTTACTTACTATGTAAAGGTTATGATTTCACAATTTCTTGATGGCTTAGACATATCATTGTCCACGCTTATGGTCTTTAGGATCAGTTTCCATCCAACTAGATTTGTGAATGTCTTTAAGCCTCCATTCACACTAGTGCAATTTCAGATGTGACTTGAGTTGCACAGATTCGCATGAAAATGGAAATCATTGTTCTCAATAGTGCCCATTCACATCAATGCAACAAGACATGGTGCGATTTTAGAAAAGGTTTCTGTACTACTTTGGTAGTGCAATCTGCATCCAAGTTGCACATAATCGCACTTATAGTTCGATCAAATCTGATCACAGCAGTGTGAACCTAGCCTTAGACTTTTTTGGCATCAGACAGCTGGTTTTCAGATTTACAAGGCTGCCACCTGTCTACTATCTGAGTGGAGTAAGTCTACTATCTGATTGTCCTTCCATGTTTCTCCAACACAGGGTATAATAGTTAACCACTTTCCCACTGGGCACTTATACCCCCTTCCTAACCAGGCCAATTGTCATCTTTCAGTACTCTTACATTTTGAATTACTCAGTCATGCAACACTGTACCCATATGAAATTCTTGTCTGTTTTTCCACACAAATAGAGCTTTCTTTTGGTGGTGTTCAATCACCACTGGGTTTTTTATTTTTTGGGCATATGCATACTTGCAGCTACACCCCAAAACACATTCTGCTACTCCTCCTGAGTATGGCGATAACGCGTGTGAGACTTTTACACAGCCTGGCCACATACAGAGGCCCAACATGCAAGTAGCACCTCCAGGCGTTCTAGGAGCATAAATTACATTTCCTAGCAACCTATCACACTTTTGAAGGCCCTGGAGCACCAGGACAATGGAAATGCCCACAAAATGACCCCATTTTGGAAAGCAAACACCCCAACGTATAATCTGACGCATAGCGAGTCTTTTGAACATGTCATTTTCTTTTCACAAGTTTTTGGAAAATGTAGAAAAAGTGAAAACGTATTTTTTTTTTTTTTTATACACAAATTTGCCCATTTATAAAATATTTATAACACAGCATGTACATACCACAAATTACACCCCAGAATACATTCTGATACTCCTGAGTATGACAATACCACATGTGTGAGGCTTTTACACAGCCTTGCCACATACAGAGGCCCAAAATGCAAGGAGCACCGTCAAGTGTTCTAGGGACATACATTACACATCTAATTTCCTGACTACCTATTTCATTTTTCTAACACATAGCATGCACATACCAAGAATTACACCCCAAAATACATTCTGTTGAGCAAAGGGTAAACAAAATATTACCAGTGGTTTTAGTAGTGCAGTTGTCCACAGAGGAGAGCATTGATCCAGGCAGCAGGCAGGGACGTGGTCAGCGACAGCAAACGGAATTGTCCAGGCAGCAGGCAGGGATACCGTCCATTTATAGTCCAGGGTCAGTGCAGGCAGAGATGTTGTCAGTAATGCCAAAATATTGGTCCTGGTAGTTGGCAGGAACATGGTCCATAGTACAGGTAGCAGGCAGAGATGTGGTCAGTTCATCCAGCAGGCAGAGGCACGATGGCAGTAAGTCGGCAGCAGGCAGAAATATCGGCTAATGACCTTGGTCAGGAAAGACTAGGGACAGGGGTAGAGGCATCTCCCACCCAAATTTCTTTGAAGTCTCCAGACCCTAATTCAGGAATAAGAAAACCAAAAAATGTTTTTCCCGAAAAACAATTCTGAAGCCCCTCACATATGTGAAACCCCTGTGTGATCATGAATCCCACTACTCCTGTAGCAGGGTAAAAGATCAGTCCAAGAGACTGTCAATAAACAGTCCAGGGTCAGTTCCAGAGCAAGCAGAGGTATATACAGTTTAAGCGTTAGGCAGAAGCGTGGTCGAATAACAGGCCAGGGTCAGTTCAGGACCATGCAGTGGCATAAGGGGTGAGAAGGTAAATGAGGAATTGAGAATTATGGTTACCATATTTCACTAATAATATAGAGAAGTATTGTAACGGCGGAAACAGTCACCTATGCAGAGGCCTGGTTGGAAAGCACACTGGGGACAATAATACTTGGTGTGTCTCCTAACTCCTCCTCTGGAGCACACACAGTATTTTTTTTGTCGTCTTTGACCTTTTTACCGGGGAGGGCGTTTGTCAGGAAAATGGCGTTCATTGAGTCTGCTCACTGAATCTGAGCGAATGCTTTATGGTGGGCCTTCAGGGTACAAAAGGGCGGTGACTATTTCATCTTGATAATGAGGATAGGTTACGGGGGTCTCGGTGGATTTACGGTAAATCACAATGTATTATATATGAATGTATTATAAATTGAAAAAATAAATTGTGCTTTTTTTTTTTTTTTTATACCAATGGTGGGCTCTTACAGCAAGGTAGGGCTGGATCATTTGATCATTTTAGTTGACTCCCCCCATGAACAAATTATAATCGTAGACACATGCTGGTTTCTGGATTGGGCCGTTGCTTCCAGGGATTTACACGTAGGTGTCATTGTGAATTGGTGAGAGCATATTGATGTCTCGTTTGACCCTCCACTTGATAGCAGTATCTCCTTATTCCGCAAAGTCGCTGACTCCCCTCGTAGTCTTACAGTAACGAGCCTTTGCGGGAAGCCCTTCCTATTCGCGCTCAGTGTACCACATGGATTCGTCTTCCAGTGAAGACTGCGGAAGAGGGGCAAACTTGTGTAGAAATTATCCACATATAGATGGTAACCCTTTTCAAGGAGTGGATATACAAGCTCCCAAACAACTTTTACACTTCATCTGATGTACTCGGCATTCAGAGGGATGCAGCTGGGTGTCCTTTCCTTCATACACCAGAAAGGCATAGGTTTACCCCATAGTTCTGTCATATAATTTGTAGAGTTTAACCCCATATCGGGTACTTTTGCTGGAGATTAACTACTTTTAGCCCAGCCTGCCTGCGAAGGGAACAAGTGACTTATCCACAGAGATATTTTGGTCAGGGGGGTAAATAACTGGGTGAGTTTCTCAGATAAATTTAGAAGTGGCCTAATTTTATATAATTTTTTTTTTATGCTGGGTCATTTCTGGGAGGGCACTGGGTGTTGTCATTGTAATGGAGTAACCGCATAATCATTGATCTTGGCATAATGGATGAGCAGGCTGGCATGTGGTGAATGGGATGGGTGGACCAGTATAAGTAGAATTAATTTTTTTTTGTGAGTCCCATGTTGAAAGTGAGGCCCAAAAATATTCTAAATTCCTTCACTGTTATCTCCACTCATAGGGATGGGTATAACTTGAACCTGGGTTGCTTGATATAAATTGTTGGGCATAGAGGTTTCACTGGGCCACGATTGAAGATAATAGGTCATCAGTAAAAATTAAATAAAAAAAAAAAATTGATGGGGACAGAATTCTCTGTGTTCACCTGGACACTAGGCTGGGTGATAAAAGGGGGATGTTCACTGCTTCTGAGTTAAGAGGAAGCCATAGTGGGTTTTGAAGTGCATAGGGAAGGCTGGCATTAGTACTCCATTTCTCATGGATGCCACTGCACTAATGATGAATGGCATTAAGCTGCTAGTGGATGCCACTGCTCTACTTGTGGTAGCCTGCTCTTCGCAAAACACCTTCGTTTGGCGAGCAAACTTTCCTCCGATTCTGTAGCAGACCCACTGCTTAAAACGGGTTCAGAATCGGATTCAGACACAGAGAGCTCCCCACTGCTCTCGCCGGTCAAGAAGTTTGTATGCTCCCTCACTGGAAAAAAAAATGTATGCCATACTAGTGACACTGGCTGTGGTGACAAACTGCTGCGATAGGGACACTGGGACAGACGTGGCTGCACTGATGGCTGCTGATGAGGCAGGTGCTGAAGAGGCTGCCCTGCTGTGTGCTAAAGAGGACTGTAGTGGCATTGATGGCACCGTAGTGGCACAGATGGGAATTGATGTGGCACTGCTGAGCACACAAAAATCAGTGAAACTCACGCTGCTGCACTCGGTAGCTCTCCTCTCCTCACGTGCTGTATCGGTGTGAGGAGAGTGCTGAACCAGGCATGACCCCGGCTTGTTTACATAGTGATCGCTCTGTCATTGGATGGAGCGATCACATGGTAAACGGCCATTGTCATTGGCCCTTTACCTCAATCCATGATGTGTTGGGTCCCGAGGACCCAGCCATTACGGACACTTCTGTGGGCGTGCGGGAATTGCAAGCTCGAGAGGACGTCGATAGACACCCTTCAAGAGCTAGGCAGCCGTGCTGTAGTCGTCCTTTGGCAATAGCGCGGTCGACAAGTGGTTAAATGTGGTATTAAAGCATACCTACAAACTGGTTTGATATGTTCTGTAATTGCCCTCTGATACTGACCAGTCTGCTGGAAACAAAACAGACAAGTCCAAAACCTTCTCTAGAGGCAAAGATGGTGTGTAGAGTCTAGTCGCGGTGTAAAGCCTTTGACATTTTTCCTGGTATAGGCTTTCTTGCCTTTTCCCATAAATTCCTTAGGTGACCTAGTAGACCATGTGAGAGAAAAAGAATGGATAATCCTTACAGCATTTTAGGGTCAAAGATTTTTTTAGGTTGCCACACCGTGCAGGCTGTGCAAGACTCCTCGTACGATATCTACAGTCATCTGTGATCTAATACACCAGGGTCCAATCCTATAACCACAAGTACTAGGGTGTCGCCTCATAATGCTGCTGTACTACCTGCTGATCCTGACATGAGCCAGGCCATAGAACATTGATTGGCAATCCTGCAAAAGCATTATTTTTAATACTGTGTTGCTAGTAGCTTTTGACCATATCCGGAGTTTTAGTGGAAGTTGCACTTAAAGCAAAACAAAATCCCAACAAAATGTAATATATTGTACCTTACCAATCACTGGATATGGGGGCTGCATTTGTTTTCTTTTTCTCAGGCCTTTATTGCTTTTTTTTTTTCCTGGTGTTTGTACAGTAATAAATTGTTTGGCTCAACCCTGTAGCTGCCACTTCTGCTGGACATCTTGGTCTGTTACAGGAAGTTCAAAAAACAGACTTACTGGCTGTATCACCAAGTAATAAAATAGTTTTGGAACACTAAGGAGGATAGAGGCAGGCTCTGGATGAGTTTGATCCTTGTGCTCAGGGCCTCACTTGTGAAATCATTCCACATAGAGTGGTAGCTCCGATGGTGCCCATGTATGGAGCTGCATGCTATTGAAAATTATGTATCCTGTAAGTGTGATATTACTATTTTAATAAATGGCTTGCCGAAAATATTACACTATGTTGGCCTCCTTTGCATTTTAAAATCCCTCTGTTGAGCGAACTGATTTAGGAACGTGGAGAGTGTTTGTTTCTTCCTGGATTGTTCATTTGGCTGCTGAGCAGCAATACTTTCTTTGATCTCTGTGTGAAATCTGGCAAGGAGCTCATTAACTCTTTGTGGTGAAGAGGCTTCGGTGGAACTTTCTCTTTGGTGGCGTGATCTGCTCTAAATCTCCACATAGGAGTGAAGTGAGTGGAGGACTGGACACTTGACACTATATTTGCACTTTATTTGAACGCTAATATACTTTTTTTTAATACATGCATTTTATATAATGTTTATTGCACTAGTAATTTTAGCACAGAATTATTCACACTAATTTGGTATTGTATTTATTTTACTGAGCATTATTAACCTAGAAGGTACAGCGCACTTTATTGTGTTTGTTCTAATAAAATTGTTACATTGGGGGACTCAGAAAAACAAGGGCTAATGTGGTAATGCTGATGAGACTGTATTATACATTATTACAGAACCCTATTGCATAGTTTTTCCAGACTATACAGTCCTTCTAAAAGAACTAGGTTTGTAAATAAAACTCACCCCAGGTTTATAGAACATAGGAAGTAGTATTTCCTTTTGTAGAATGACACAACCAGATTGCCTTAAATCAGCCATACACGGTTCAAATCTCGGCCCACTACTGCTGAACCAGCCAAGATTTGAAATGTGTATGACTGGCCTAATTGGCAGGCTGAATGTACCAAGTTGATCGATCAACTTGGGTACAACCAGCCTGCTGTATTCTCTTGCGATTATCGCTAGCAGCTGCTATAGCCGCTAGCAATAGTCACTGTCTTCTGCCATCCCCACTGGGAGAAAACAATTGCTGATTCCCCTGTAAACACTGTTTGTGTTGGTGGAGTCATGCAAATTTCTTTATTCTGTGTCGCTATTTTATTCTGTTAGTTACCTTTGGCTCCTCCTTAATATTGAGGTGGCTATGCTCTTTTTATTGATTGTGGATTATGTAATTCCTGTTTTAGAAGGGTGGAGCTGTCTGATTCCTGGAAATTTAATTATCAGGTAACTGTTTTCATATCTATTTTCTTATTAAAAGTCCTTTCTCTTTTCTGTCTTTTTATCAAGGAATCAAGTCCTAAAAAGGAGCAGAAGACTTTGGTACCATCGCTCGCTATTGGTCGTACACCTATGAATGCAGCTGTGCTTACTGGTGTTCCCAGCACCTCTAGTTGTATATCCTCTGAGACTATCTGCCTGGATGATTCACTGGATGAAAGCCTTTCTTTTAAAACTCCTTCATTAGATTCAATCTCAGAAGCTTTAGCTGTGCTTAACAATGGAACTACTGCAGCATCTAGTTCTCATATAGAAACGCCCACCTCCCGGCCTCGGGTTGCCTTGAGAGAGGAAAAACTAGCTTCTATTATGAGCAAGTTACCATTGAGTGGTCCTAAAAAGACTGATCCTCTTCCGCACACCTCCAGCCTAATTGCAGGCCAGTCAGCCCCTGTACCAAAGAAACACCAGAATCTTGCTCCAGCCCATTCAGCAGTAGTGTCTGGGCTTATTGCAGGCTCTTCAATTCACAATCCCAAAGTGTCATTGGAAACTTTACCTGCTAAGCTGCTTCAACAAGGAATGCAAAGGTCTTTGCAATCTGAGGTATCCTCATCTTCTGCACCTGCTAAGGCGAAGGCTTTATCTGCTTCCCAGACCAAATCAGCTGGCTCTTCCACCTCCACTCCCTTGTCCTCAACTCCAATACCTTTAATATCTTCCTCACATACCCATGTTTCTTCCTCCTCTTCCCTAGTACAAAATTCTTCTTCCTTGCAAACTGTTAAGGTCCAGCCATCCCTTCAACAAAACTATGTTACACCTTTGCAAGCTACTATTAGCAAATCCCATACTAACCCTGTTGTGCGTTTGACTAGTAGCCCCCAGATATCTTCCACATCACTAGTCATCAAAACCCCTGAAAAAACAGTTGGTTACCGACCTCCATCATCACCATCAACAAGTAGCGGTCAACATACACCAGTATCTCGAAGTGCTGCCTCTTCTACCTCTACTAACATTATGGCAAAAAATGCACAAGGCACAAATCTTGCATTCAAGTCTCCTTATAGCATGGTTCCTTCGCCCAAGCTTATTACTTCTAGTTCTTCCAGTTCAGGTAATCCCATCTCTCCGAATGCTGCACATAATAAGGTGTCAAGTGGTATTAACGTTGCACGTCCTTCTCCTACAGTCAGCCCTATACCATCTGGAAGAGGCACAGCAGGTATTCCAGGACTGAAAAACTCATCTGTATCTCCAAAAATCTCCAGTTCCTCACCCAAATTAGTCACAACTACAATCAGGCAACAGAGTCCTTCCCAGAATATGCCTGCTTCATCTCCTGTCCATTCTCCAATCCCTTCTTCAGTCCCTTCTCCAAAAGTTTCTAGTCCAATTTTGCAAAGTCAGTCGCCAAAACAATCTAATTCATCTTCTAAGCCTGTTAACCCTACCCAACCTGGACAAAAGACCACAGTTCTAAGCTCTGCAATGAATGTTCCTATCAGCAGAGCCAATCAAAATGCCACTGTTACAAATAGAACTCATCTTTCTGGAGCAGCAGGGAGCGGAGCTGTAGGTGCTACAAAACAGCCAATATCCCACAGACAGCCACCTGCCTCAGGGGCTCCAGTTACAGCTGCTACTGTGCAGGTAAGTCTATTTTTAAACATATTTATTTGGTGACAAAATAAGGCGTAGGACAGTGTGTGTGTGTTAATAATGTATGTTAAGTCACAAATTACAGTTGTAGAAAGAAGAGAATGTTCCTAGTTTAACTGGAAAGATGTATACACGACACGCGTGACAGTCTGTAGCAGGGGTTGCCAAATGTAGATTGCATCATTAGGACTCTATTTTGACCCATGCGGTAAACTACTTCTTAGAGCTGCACGATTAATTGTTAAGAATCGTTATCGCAATTTTTTTTCCAGTTGCGATCTTGACAAAGTATTTCCCGATTCTTTCTATGCAGAATTCTCTCTGCTTTGCTAAAGCCGACGCCTTCAAAAGAAAGGGAAAAAAAATAACGGGCAGTCTGCCAAGAATCACAACATTACTTTACAAGCTAACTAGTAAAGTTAGTCCAATTTTTTTGCATAATGTGAAAGATTTTACGCCGTGAGAATCGTGATCTTTTTATTCTAAGCAAAAAAATTGTGATTCTCATTTTGGGCAGAATCGTGCCTGCTTCTTAAAGCGGACCTTCAGTCATTTTTTTCAACTTTCCATCTATTAAATCTTCTTCTGCCCTTGTTTTAACTTTGGATAGTAAAACCTGCTTTTTTCTGCCAGTAAATACCTTATACAGCCCACTTCCTGTTTCTTGTCTTATAAAAAGCCTAGGCTTATGACATCATGCACAGCTCTCTCTCTCTCTCTCTCTCTCGTGAGAGTTTGCCAGGAAGGGAGGGGGGTGATTCAAGAGGGCCAATGAGAGCTGGAGGTGTGCCTCTGTGTAAATTCAGCAGCTTCAGCTGCCCACAGTTAAAATGGTCGCAGCCAGACTCAGTGGAGGGAGATTTCTGCAGCATATTTGACAAGTACAGAATCACAGTATATATAAAATAATATGCAAAGTGGTTGGAGGGTAGCTTCAGAATAGCAAAGATGTTTTTATTACAAATTATGTGAGGAGACTGCAGTTCCTCTTTAAACCTTTTCAGACCTAAGCCTATTTCTGACATTTGTTGCTTACAAGTTAAAATCTGTATTTCTTATTCATACATCATGGGACACAGAGTCAGGCTAATATCCATTACCTGCTGGGTTATACTTCATCATCAGGTGAATGGACACTGGTAGACCAAAGCTCTTCAGACAGGAAGTGATTCCCTATATAACCCCTCCCATACAGGAAGTACTTTTGTTTTTTACCAGTGTCTGCAAGGTGGATGGCACGGTTTGTTTGAGCGCTCTGAGCTCCAGGTCTCTAGTCCCACAAAAGGTTCCAAAATGAATCAAGGCATTGACCGATCTGATCCATTTGACACAGGCTTTTATCCTTAGATAAATGGTACCCGAGCCTCGCAAAGAAGACTCAAGATCATGCGAGGTTTTGCTTGTAATGTGGCTTCCGGCGCTGGACCCTGCAGAGTGGAAATCCTGGACAATACAGCGCTAAGGCATTTCCTGCAGGGTGCTGTACAGGTCCAAGGGAGGTGGACCCTAAATATGAAAAGGGTACCCATTCCTTGAAGGTCCAAGTGACAAGAACCCGCCGTGCAGGGTGAAGATTGGGCCCTTAGTTTCTAAGTGGCCCTGCACCTGGACAGGTAAGTGAAACCCCTTTATATTCTTATTGTGGGGTGTCCCAATGATTGTTAACAATCAGTCAAGCTAGCTAAAAGCTGGACACCTGTGTGCGGTGACCATAGAGGGGAGTTTTGGGCTAGCTGTGGGTGTTTGCAAAGTGTACCTTTTTTTGCTTGTGTCTGGCTGTTTTTTACCTGTATGATGGCGCACGACGGTGCACCATTTCACCTTGGTTCGCCATGGCGCACGTGCGTTCGCAAGAGCGCCGATGGGCTCAGCAGTTTGGTGGCCATGGCACACGCGGCTTCGCCGCACATGCGCCGAAGCCTTTATCTGGGCGCACAAAGATTTGCATTGTACGCGAATACAGTCACACCCATTCGCGAGGACTGCGCACATGCGTGCATGCTCCGGCGCACACCCAGCTTACTTAAACTGTGTAGCCAAGGCATGCAGCTGTGGGACGCAGAGCAGGCTCTGAACAGACACTTGCAGTGGTTCATTTTTCCTTACCCGGGTCATGTGAGTCACCAGGTGTTGCTTGGCAGGCTAAAGGTGCTTAGCAGGATTGTTGCATAGGGGCTTGATGAGCCCTATTAAAGGGTCTCCCTTCTGAGGCATTTTAATACTACACCCAAGTACTCTTTGTGGCTATTAAATGTCTTCCAAAAAGAGGAGTGGGACTAACACCACGGGGAAGGGCACACCTATGTCATCAGTAGTTCCTGATGAACCTAGTCATATCCCTAGTGTTGTATCCCCTAAAGGACCAGAGACTTCCGGACAATCTGAGCCATTGCGCCTATCTGGTATTGTGCCTACAGTCAATGCTGCTGCTTCACCTGTTTATCACTAAGGATGAACTGTCTTCAACCCTAGCTGGGTTAGAGCACAGAATTGCTGGCATGATTGCCTCCATCCCGCAGGGTGGCAGGAAGCGTGACAGATCCCCCTCCCTGGAGTCTCTTAGTCTGGAGCAGGAATGTATGGGTGTTAACCTGTGGGGTGTTTTTTTTTTTTTTTGGAGTATCCACACTTCCCATACCACTCGGATCATCTGGATGGGATTTCTTTGGACCCCAGTATATACAGTATGAGTCTATGTGGAGGATAGGGCATATTTATTATGCTAGTCCCGGGTCTCTACTAGGAGACATCCTCTGTGTTCACCCACTTCACCCCCTTGTAGGTACACCAGCCCTCAGGTAGGGTTTGGTGATTTTTTTTTTTTTTGGACACTGTGACGGGAGGGCCCGTGGAACTCAGAATACATCTTATGTCTAAGTCACCCTGTGCCATCCTGGCACAGGGTGAGTGAGAAAATATATCTTGGACTACTTAAAATGGGACAGTAATATTTGTCCACAATATCTCCCAGGATGTATGTAGAGACTATTATTGGTTTGGTTGATTCTGAACGCAACCTGTTAATTGAATGAGCTGATCACATTGTCCTCTATACAATGTAGGAGACGGGACGACTCCTATTGGAGCTCATGTTAATTAGGTTAATTAGGTTTTGTTTGTATTGTTAATTGTAATTAGCTCCAGCTATTGTGTTTATATTACTGTGTGAAGCTCGGTGCCCACAAAGGTCATGTCTCAGTCACCTAGGCTGTATGAAGGATTAGATAATTAGCTCATGTTAATTAGGTTACAGTTGTATTGTTAGAGGAAATTCCAACGGCATATAAAGTCTTGTAATTTTGATTCTAAATAAAGTTAGTCCTGATGTACTCCAAGACTGGTGTTGTCTAGTTCTTGGGGGTTCCTATAGCCAGATCCATTGAACTTGTGTTCCAGAACTTAGGAAGCGGTATACAGACGGAAGCACTCAAGCGGAGTGTGGGACGTTCCGTGACACTGTCCATATCCCTTTGTGTGTATGATACTAGAGGCTCCAATCTGTCTATGAGAATGCCTGATTAACGGCTCTGCAAGCAAGCTTCAAAGAGACCCTAACTGATAGAGATGATGAATGAGTTGAGATACAGAAGATCGAAGACCCAAGATTTTAACCCCAGTCGGATAATGGCAATTCATGGACAAACACTGCCCCCAGAGACCAATTATGGCAAGACAGTCAGTAATATAACCTGTTGAGGAAACGCCCCAGAGATACTGTGATTCGTCCAAAAGCAAAGTTGGGCAGGCTATGGGAAGGGGTTTGGATGAGGTGTGTTTGTGAAAAAGGGTGTATTGTGTTCTGATTGTAAACTATGTAATATTGTAACTTCTTTTAATACTTTTATGTCAGTTTCCTATTTTCTTGGGAAATGTAACTTGTTTACTAAGCAGAGGTGTTTGTTATATCATTGTGCTTATCAGACTCATACAGATTAGCAACTGTAGGGACTAGACAAATTAATACATGTATGCAGTAGTTATATAGGATATATTAGATTGTATAAATTTGCATCGATTCCTTCACTCCCCCTTTTTTTTTTGCCCCTTATTTTGGCTCAGGGCCCTGAGAGAGGGACCCTCTCTTTTTAAAAAAAAAAAAAAAAAAAAAAAATTTTTTCTTTCTCTTTGAGATGTCGAAAAGGTCTTCTTTAGCATCTCTATTGAAACTCTGTACCTATAATGTCAAAGGCCTGAATAATGAGTCAAAAATGGGCAGCACGGTGGTGTAGTGGATAGCACTTTCGCCTAGCAGTAAGAAGGGTTGTTGGTTTGAATCCCAACCACGACACTACCTGCCTGGAGTTTGCATGTTCTCCCTGTGCCTGTGTGGGGTTTCTCCGGATACTCCGGTTTCCTCCTACACTCCAAAGACATGCTGGTAGGTTAATTGGATCCTGTCTAAATTGTCCCTAGTATGTATGAATGTGAGTTAGGGACTTTAGAGTGTAAGCTCCTTGAGGGTAGGGACTGATGTGAACGTACAATGTATATGTAAAGTGCTGCGTAAATTGACGGCGCTATATAAGTACCTGAAATAAATAAATAACTAAAAAAGAGGACAGATCCTATATAGTTTGCATAAAGCGAAGGCAGAAATTCTACTCCTCCAAGAGGCTCATTTTTGCACTGAGGGCATTCCTGTATGTTCTGGTAAACATTGTTCCCAGTGGTTTCATAGCACTATGTCTGGTTCGAAGGCCAGGGGGGTCTCCGTCACTTTCCATAAAAATTTACCGGCCCAGTACTTGAAACATATAGCTGATATTAATGGTAGATATCTTCTACTCAAATTCCGGTTGTGGGACAAACTTTTCAGAATCACCAATTTTTATATTTCGAACCACGATCAAACAACGACAATTTCTCATCATCTTCGTCTTAGCGGATTTTGCTGAAGGTGTCATTCCTGTAGGAGGAGATTTCAATTTAGCCTTAGAGCCACAATTAGACACTTCTGCCCAGCATTCCAATATTTCTCACTCTCGGCTGAGGGCCCTTAAAAAACATTTGATTACAGACTACTTGATTTATGGAGGATTTTATATCCTAAAGAACACAATTTTATACATATTTTTCATCAGCACATAAATCTTACAGTAGACTAGATTATTTTTTATAGGGTCCGAAGGTTCTAGAGTGGAATCGTTCATTGGAAATAGGGTCATTCATTTGGTCTGACCATTCGCCTGTATTACTTTCAATATATCCTCCACAGACTCGAGGCACAAGTTGGACCTGGCGTTTGAATGATACGCTTATGTCTGATCCATTTTGCAATAAGGCAATTGTAGAGGCAATTGGTAATTTTTTGTTTCTGACCATGAAGAGGATGAGACTGCATTACCATTAAAATGGGAAGCTCTTAAAGCAGTACTGCGAGGGTTGTTTATTCAACATGGTTCTCGTCTTAAAAAAGAAAGATCTATGGCCATTCAAAATACTCTATCAAAGCTCCATTCATTAGAAACCTTACATAAAGCTTCACAATCTACAGAAATACTATCTAAAATCACATCTACTAGGGCATTCTTGTTGCAGCTTTTGGAAAAAACTCATAGTTCATATCAAGATAAATGTGCACTAAGTAACTATAGATAGGGAAATGTGGGAGACAATTAACGTGTACATTACATCCCCGTTCTCCCCAGACTTTTATACCCAGTATTAGGATGTCGTCAGGGGAGACAACCTCAGACCCACAAAGTGTCCAACAAACATTCAGGGAATACTTTTCAGCTCTTTATAATCTGGCTCAACCACCTCTTACGGAAGACACGGAGTTTGATGCTTGTAGCATTGATGATTATGTGCAGGAAACTGCTCTCCCGATATTAGATGAGGATCATAGGAAATCATTAGACTCTTTTTCTCAATGGAGGAATTACTAGGCGTAATCACAGATATTCCATCAGGTAAGAACTTTGGTCCTGATGGAGTTACTCAAAAAATTTTATAAAACATATAAAGACTATTTGTCTCTATTTATGTTATGGGTGTTTAACTCCATCTCTTCCTTTAACCCATTTCTGACCCAAACACTAGAAGCTCATATTACTTTGATTCACAAACCAGGTAAAGATTTAACATTATGTTCTAGTTATTGCCCAATATCCTTAATTGGAGTATACATAAAAATATATGCTAAATTAATTGCGCTACGGCTCCAATCTATTATTCCTAGCCTGGTACATAAAGACCAGACCGGATTTGTCCAAGGAAGAGAAACACGCGACAACACGATAAAAACACTTTTACTCATGGATTATACCCAAATAGCTAAAATACCAGCATGCCTTCTCTCGGTTGACGCAGAGAAGGCTTTTGATCGGGTTGGGTGGTCTTTTCTCGAGTCCTCTTTAAGGCAAATAGGGATGGGCCAAAATTTGCTTAATAAGATCTTGGCATTATACACTAAACCAAAGGCCAGAATACAGATTAATGGATCATTAACCACAAGTTTTCCCATACAAAATGGTACCCGCCAGGGATGCCCTCTATCCCCCTTGCTTTATGTCCTAGTGATGGAACATTTAGCGATAGCAATCAGACAGAACCCCTCTATCACCGGCATAAAGTTAGATAGACAAGAAATAAAACTTTCCTTGTTTGCTGACGATCTGTTACACTGTTACTAACCCTCATATTTCTATGCCTTCTATTTTATCTGAATTTTAACACTTTGGAGTCCTGAGTAATTTCAAAGTAAATGTTTCTAAATCTGAAACTCTTAATGTGTCACTTTCATCACATCAAGTGACTATGCTATAGAACAATTTCCTGTTTTAAATTTTGTTCCTCTAGATTAAAATACCTAGGAATAATTATACCCATAGATTCGACTCATCTATAGTCGGCTAATTTCATCCTTCTTATGCAACGTACTCTACAAGATCTAAAAAATATGACTCAAATTTATATTCCTGGTTCAGGAGGATTAACATATTGAAAATGGATATAATACCGCGTTTTCTGTACCTTTTTCAAACTATCCCTGTTTCTATCATCAGATCTTTTTTCTGTATTTTACAAGCTGCCTTTGTCAAGTTTATCTGGGGGAACAAGAGATCTAGACTAAATTGGAAAATGTTAACATTACCCAAAACGAAAGGAGGAGCGGGTGCACCGGATCTTTATTATTATATTGCGGCAGTCCTTACTAGATTAGTGAATTGGTTCCATCACTCGGATACTAAACAATGGGCATCAATAGAACAGTTTGACCTTCAGGTACTTCCTTGGTTAGATCTATCTTATCCGGTTATTTGAGATACGTCCTTTTCCTTACCCTTTCTTACGTCCCATTTATTGAGCATTTGACACAAAATGATTTTGTGTCTAGGGCTTTCCTCACAAATGGGACCAATGACACCCTTATTTGGTAACCCACAATTTCCACCTGCAGTAGACTTGTTACTTTGTTTTTTTACGTGGAAAGAGGAGTCCCACCGAAGAGTAAGTCAAATTCTTTGTCAGGGTAAACTACCACCCATAATGAACTTAATACCTTCACAACCGCCTTCATTTATGCAGTGGATGGAATATCAGCAACTATTATCTTTTTTGTCCTCTATTCCTTTAAACAAATCCTTTAACAGGGATTTAAATCTCTGTGAGTCCATCTTGGTGCAAAGCACTAGACCAAAACACGTTTTATCAGCAGTATATAAGATTCTTATTGGAAAAAATCATCCAGAGCTCCCAGAATTTACAAATAAATGGGCACTGGATCTTAATGTTGAAATTGGAGCAGAAGAGTGGGAGAAGTCTTTTATCCTCACACCTTGTTTGTCACTGGCAACTAAAGCCCAAGAGACAAGCTTGCTTCTCGTTGGTATCGATGCCCAACTTCATTACAGCGTATTTTTCCAGACACATCGGATAACTGTTGGCGATGCCATTCTGCTAAGGGCTCATTGTTACACATATGGTGGGAATGCCCTCAAATTTGTAAATTCTGGGACAGTATCTTGCAGTTGTATACTATAGTTACAGGGGAGGTAATTTCCAATACATCACAAATTACGCTGTTGTCCATTTTACCAGACTCATATAAAAATATCAAAAAGGGTTTGCTCAGACATTGGGTGATAGCTGCAAGATTAGTTATTCCGCACCATTGGTGATCAACACAATCCCCTTCAGTGAATGAATGGGTAGTGCAAATGGATCATACTGAGAAGATGGAGACCCTCCTGGCATATGAATTGGATATACTTGAAAAATGTCGGCAGATATGGGCCCCCTGGAGGGCCTTCAGGGAATCAACAAGAAACTAAAGGTTTAAACGGTAACTAGAATAGAACCTAAATATGATCTAATAGGGCTTCAATACAGGATGTATATATGTCAAGGAAAGGGAAAAAGGATTTTTTTTATGTTTGGGTTTGTTTGTTAATTTGTATAATGTATTTGTAAGATGTTTTGGTGGTATGACAATACTATTAATGTATGTATATATGTTATTTGTCTAATAACTTTTCAATAAAACTAAGATTGAATATAAAGGATTCAATACAGCAGGTTTCTCGCCTGGCTCTCTTGTATGGACATAAGTGCAGACCTTTATGGCTTAAGAACTGGTCAGCCGAGCTTCCTTGTAAAAAGTTATTGTCAGGTTTCCCGTTTCATGGGGAACGTTTATTCTCTGATCACTTGGACAAATATATCCAAAAGATTTCCGGAGGGAAGAGTTCTCTACTTCCTGTGAAGAAAAGCACCAGACTTCCCTTGTTTAAAAACCCAGGGACTGCTTCCTCAAATGTCTCAGCGTCAGGGCAGTTCCCCTGCCAACAGGGCGCTTGGGCCAGGGGCAAGCCGCAAGGCCAGGGCCAGAAAAGGCCCTGGGTCCAAAATTCTTCTAAACCCAGCACCAAGCCTTCCTTTTGATGGGACGCCCCCACTCCATCGGGTGGGGGGACGGATGCTGAACTTTGCAGAC